>NC_059113.1:106900964-107242964 GCF_020740685.1 Jaculus jaculus | reverse complement strand
AGGGGCTACACATGAACTCCAGATGCATGTGCCACTATGTGCATCTGGTTTACATGGGTTCTGGGGAATTGAACCTGGGTCCTTAGGTGCACAAGAAAGCACCTTAACTGCTAAGCCATTTCTCCAGCCCTGTGCTCCTATTTTTAAGATGCCAAAAAGAACATAAAAAATTAATATTGAAACAATATAGATCATATTTCCTTAAAACATAATGAAGATTGCACATGTGGTCAGGGACTGTTGGATAAACAGTAGGATATTCAGAACTGGTGCTAACATCTTCTTGGTCTACCTCTGGAGGGGGAAATTTGCATAGTCTTAAAGGTTTCATTTCCTCCTCTCATGTGAGTGTCTCTAGGTAGCATGTTCTCTCGGGTTTTCCCATGACGTTGCCTAACTCCAACCTATTTTTCAGCTCTAAAATAGAGCCTTATTTCTTAGAACAGCCCACTTGACCCCAGACTTTGTCTATTCCTCTCAGTTTCCAGTCCCCTGCTCTTTTGGAACATCTGTTATATACTAGCAAGCCTTCACCTAAAATCTGGCTTTAATAGGTGAGAGGTCACAGCTATCCTGCCCTGTAGTTGCTACATGCAGGCTCTCACATCAAAGTATTGGGTCAATAAAAGAACAGCTCTCCTTAGGAGAACGTTCTCTCATCTTGAAAAGTCTAGCTGGTCTGAGATGGTACTTGGGGAGAGAAAGCAGGGTCATCATTTTAGCCAAATCCAAGTGTTGGTGAGCGGCTTCATTTCTCTGGGAACTTCTTGTCATGCTTTCTCCTACCAATAGGGACAGTGGTGGGATCTTGGGGGACAAATGGACTGGTTCTGGAGAAAAATCTCTAGTAGGCTTATAGAGTCCTGGCTGCTCTTTCTGAAGTGTCCTCATACAGAGTTATGGTTGATCACCCAAAAAGAAGATGGGAAAAGATTTAGGAAAAAAAAAAAATGATACCTCTCCAACAATAGCTTGATACACATCACTTTAAACACAGCAGCAGGTCAGAAATTTGGTTGGTTCAAGAGTCAAAAATCTTTCATAATAAGTCAACACCAGATCTGCCAAGGCAGGTGTCTCCAAACATGGGATCAGGTGCAGCTGTCATTACATCTTACTGTGACTGTGTGACATGGTCTTGGTCTTGTTTGTACCATTCTAGGGTTATTCACAGGCCCAGGTCAAAGAGAAAGAATCTGAATAGCTACCAAACGTGGGCTTACTCATATGGGAGTTCATTCTGCTCCAGAAAGTCTTCCACAGTGGTGACGTCTTCTGACTTCACATGGAAATCCACGGAAGTATGGGGCTTGATTTGAGTGACAGAATCTGGTTTCCAGAAGTCAATCTAAACAGAAAGGTATACAATATTAAACATCTATAATTCAATGGACAAATTATCATTGATAAGGCATAATATTGCTTGAATCTGAAGAGTTATCATCATACTTAAATTATCCATGAAATCACTTACAAATATTTCCTTTGAGTGAATAATGGTCGGGGGTCAAACAGATGTCAATAAAAGTACTTGCAGATACAAATATAATTGACTTGCAACAATCCTGAAGAAAATATAACTATTTTCTTCAATACTAGCTTGTTTTTGAGGTGCTGAGGATCAAACCCAGGGCCTCCTGCACACTAGGTGAACCCTCTACCACTGAGCTACCCCCTAGCCCTCCAGGATACTAGTTAATTGCAGTAGTCTATTTCTCTTCTTTGCTTACTGACTTTTCTGGATCACTTGCATGCAACAGCAGTCATAGAGGTGATGAACCAATGTGCTCAATGATAATGAGTTAGTGACAGGCAGAAGTTGGGTGTAGAGGGAAATGTGATCATATTGTAGATACAGAAGCTTCACATTGATAAAGCACGTGGAGCTGCCCAAGTGTCTGCAGCAGATGTTGACAGTGTCTCATCTATCCAGAATTCCCGGAACCTTCGTGTGTGCTCAGGAGACTCCCTGTTTCCAAGATGCATGTCTCTGCCTCTGGGAACTCTTTCCCAGAACTGGAAAATGCCAAATATCAGCACCAAGCAGGCAAGAAATCCTGAAGCAATAATTCTTCTTGGTGATCCCGGAAAGCAGCTGTCTAGGCTTCTGATCCCCCTTACCTTTCAGGTGGGAGAATTCTGAAAGGTATGGTTATACCCTTTCTTGATGTTTCCCAGTGGGCTAACCCTGCTCCGTGGCATCTGCCTTCATCCTGCTTCCCCCTCTGTTGACCACAAGCCCTTCTCTCTGTCACTTCCTGCACTTGCCACACGAATTCTTTCCCCTCCAGTCTTTCCCAGGGGCTGCTGCAGATGCAGTCTCAGCACAGAACTCCATGCCATTCCAAACCCGAGACAGAGCTGTCCTCAGCAGAACTCTGGCAAGCACAGGAAGAGGAACCCGGGAATTTGAAATTGAGAGGTTCTCAACACCCTCAGCCAGGCGCTGCAGGAACAGACTTGACAGCGAGAGGAAATTAGAACTCCATGGGAGCTGATCTTAACCCACGGGCCCTCACCAGCAAAGAACAATGCTCGTCCACTCGCAGCCTCAGCTCCAGAAAAAGGGAAAGCTATCCTCCTGAAGCCGGGAAACTCACACAGCACAGTAGCCCCCTGGCACACACCTGGTGGGACAGGAGATCCTGATGACACACGGGCAGTACTGAGGGCAGAAAGGGGATGGGTGGCTGCGTGGGCATGGGGCTGCAATTACGGAGTCTAAGGCACACAGAATGTGAGGAAGCAGCAGTGTGGTAAGGACATCTGAGCCCACCACAGCAGGGAGGGGCTACGCAGACCCTAGGAAGTTTGTGATGGAACGTGGTGTAGTGTCCTGATGTACAGAGCTAAGGTAGACACCGAGGAAGGCTCTCCCCCAGCCAAGCCTTAGCGCTGACAGAGAACATGATACAGATTTTAGTTTATTGGACATTAATACCTATCTCAGTTTATTGCTCATTGTTTATATTTTAATTTTTCTACTTTTTTTTTTAAAATTTGAGAGCGACAGACACAGAGAGAAAGACAGATAGAGGGAGAGAGAGAGAATGGGCGTGCCAGGGCTTCCAGCCTCTGCAAACGAACTCCAGACGCGTGCGCCCCCTTGTGCATCTGGCTAACGTGGGTCCTGGGGAACTGAGCCTCGAACCGGGGTCCTTAGGCTTCACAGGCAAGCGCTTAACCGCTACCCCATCTCTCCAGCCCAATTTTTCTACTTTTTTTTGTGGTAGGTTCTCACTCTAGCTCAGGATGACCTGGAACTTGCTCTGTAGTCCTGGGCTAGCTTTGAACTCCTGAGTGCTGGGATTAAAGGTATGCACTACAATGCCCAACAAATTTTTCTATTTTATAATCTAAATAAACTTGTATATTTAAATAAAATATAACAATTTTTGTATTTTTATATTGTACATATACCATGCAAGGAGGACTAGAAAGATGGCTTAGGGTTAAAGTGCTTGCCTGAAAAGCCTAAGGATCCATCTTCAACTTTCCAGATCCCACATAAGCCAGATGGACATGGTAATTTAAGCATGCAAGGCCATGCATGTACACAAGATTGGTGCACATCTCTGGAGTTTGACTGCAGTAGCTGGAAGCCCTGGTGCACATTATTCTCTTCCTCTTTCCTCTCTCACTCTCTCTCATAAAAAAAAGCAACACAAAGAAACACCGTGAAGTGGTGGAGGTGGGGGCTCGGGCTGAAAAGGTACAAAGAGAAAAGGAGTAAGTGGGATGGGGAAGAAGAGTGTGGGGAGCTAGAAATCAACCAAAATTAAGAATGCCTGAAAAGGTCATGGACCTGTCCTGGTGCTGGGGAGATGGCTCAGTGTGTGACATGATTGCCATGCAAGTAGGAAGATCTGAATTTTGACCCACCAGAGCCCATGTAAAAGGCTGGGCATCATGGAGTGCTGGGGCAGTGGACACAGGATATTTCAAGGGTTCACTGGCTAGCTTGCCCAGTGAACTCCAGGTTCAGTGAGAGTTCCCGTGTCAATGAATAAGGTAAAGAGTACTTGAGGAAGAGCTCTGACATTGACCTCCGGCCTCCACACACACATGTATGTGTATCCACGGCCACATGCACGCCCACACATGTACGAACATGCATACATGAATGCACACCACACATGCAAAGGAACCTGTTACTTTGTAAGATGATCTAAAAAAAAAAGATGCTAAAGAAGAGAATGCAGGGCTGGAGAGATGGGCACTTGCCTGCGAAGCCTTGCAACTCGCGTTTGAACCTCTCGGTCCCATGTAGCCAGACACAGTGACACAAGCGCAGAGCAGCACACGTGCCCACAGGGGGCGCACACATCCGGAGTTCCATTGCAGCGGCTGGAGGCCCTGGTGTGCCCATTCTCTCTCTCTCTCTCTCTCTCCCTGCCTCTTTCTTTCTCTCTCAAAATAAATAAGACAAAAGAAAATCTAGAGAAAAGAGAGTAGGTTTTATGATAAATATCTTCAATAAAAGAACTAATACTAATACTGGGCCTGGCACATGAGCACATGCCGGATTGTGGTGTGTTCGAGGCCACCCTGAGACGACATAGTGAATTCCAGGTCAGCCTGAGCTAGGGTGAGACCCTACCTAAAAAAAAAAAAAAAAAAAAAAAAAAAAAAAAGCTAGTCTGTTGTTTGCTGGGCGTGCTCACAAAAGAAAAAGAAAGAACTAACACAACCTTGAGTGCAAGGTGATAAGATGAAACCCTTACTATGTAGTCGGAGATGAAAAGAGAGGCTGCTTGAGGCCAGGGAGGCCTCTGATCTCCTCAATCCGTTCTGCTTTTGAAAGGACACGCTCACAAACTGGGCAGAAGGACTCTGGACTAAAAATGACTCCAGAGACTGGTGCCCTTGTGACGGTTTTATCAGGAAGGCTATGGCCCAGAATGCACTGGGCCTTGATTGCTAAAGAGAATGAAACATCTCTTTTGAATTGTGCTGGAACTGAAAATACCAAGAAGGAACATGCATCTCCTGCTTGGCACTAAAGCATGAAGCTGCAGCTGGATTTTATCTTTTCCAAGACTTTTCTGCTTCTATCGAGAGATGAAATTACCATCAAGGCAAGTCAAGAAGTGTTCACTTGTTATTGATGCAGAAATCTTTTTTTCTGCAAAGAGAACATTGAGGTCCAAGCTAGATGTGGAAAGGAGTGATTATGACCTGGAAATTGTACTCAAAATCTCAGCTCGCACCACTCAATGGTACAGCATTCTAATTCTTTACAAATATTAGTCTCATATTCCTTCTCCTAATTTTTTTCTGTTTGGTTTTTGGAGGTAGGGTCTACTCTAGTCCAGGCTGACCTGGAATTCACTATGTAGTCTCAGGGTGGCCCTGAACTCATGGAAATCCTCCTATCTCTACCTCCTGAGTGGTGGGATTAAAGGCATGAGCTACCATGCTCGGCCTAATTCTTTTAATTTGTAAAAAGATCCTCTTAAGGGAAATATTATTATTACTATTTTATTTATTAATTTGTGTGTGTGAGAGAGAGAGAAAGAGAGAGAGAGAGAGAGAGAGAGAGAGAGAGAGAGAGAGAGAGAGAGAGAGCACATATAGGTATACCAGGGACTCTTGCCATTGCAAATGAACTCCAGATACATGCATGACTTGGTGCATCTGGCTTTACATGGGCACTAAGGAAACAAACCCAGGCCCTTAGGTTTTGTAAGCAAGTGCCTTTAACCACTGAACCATCTGTTCATCCCTATCACTATTTTGCAAATGAGAAAGCAGGGAGCTGTTCAGTCCTAGCTAGCAAGTGGTGGGGCTGGCAGCTGAACCAAGGTCACTGATGGTTAGTTTCCGTCCCTGACCACTAACAAATGCTGAATTTAGATAACAACTGAAGCAATTCTGCGGACACGGTTACAGAACTTTCTCGACAATACTGGGAGAATCAAAGCTTGAAGGGCTCATTACAATTTTTTTGAGTTTAATAAACAGGGAACCAGGTGAAGCTTGGGGTCAGTATCTCCTGGGGCCCGACACGGATTCCGAGTGCAGAGACAGTGGGAGCAGGTGGGAGGCCCGTGCTCGGAAAGGGAAGCTGTGCTCTCAGAGCCAGCACGTGTAAGTCCAGAATGCGTCAGGACCAGTTAACTTCATGAGATAATTAGGAGAGTCCACTCACTTGGTAGACTACAGGGTCCTGGTCTCAGCAAAGCAGTCGACGGAGTCTCTCCATTGATTTTTGCTTTACAAGTTGGGAAGATGCAGCGTGTTAGCTCCAGGCAACACCCTACCAGCTTAGAGTAGTTGAGCAAACTTATCCTACAGAGAATAAGGCTCATGGATAACACTCAGTACCTAACAGAGTGTTGGGTGTATTGGGGATCTATGAAAGATACGTATTGGGCAAGTGAACCATGAAGGATTTCTCTGTGTGGACCCCTGGCTGACTTAGCATTTTTCTTTGTCAGTGAAGAAAATAGTCAAGAAGAAAGTTTACCAAATTTGCTGGCTATGTAAAGTTAGGAGTGGTAGGAATTATTACCATAGATGACCAAATTCATGTTTAAAGGAATCTCAGTATGCTGGAAACTGACTATCAAGGTTAAAATATAAATGATGGGGTTGGAGAGATGGTTTAGTAGTTAAGGTACATGCCTGCAAAGCCTAAGGACCCAGGTTCAATTCTCCAGGTCCCATGTAAGCCAGATGCACATGGTGGCGTTTGAGTCTGAAGTTCCTTGCAGTGGCTGGAGACCCTAGTGTGCCTATTCTCTCTCGGACTCTCCCTCCCCCTCTCTCTGTCTCTAATAAATAAATAAATAGAAATAAAAGAAATTAAAAAAAGAAAAATTAAAAATATATAAATTATGTTTGTATTTTATAGAAGGAGAGATGCTTTATTTGAAGAAGATTCATGTGAAGACAATAAATAATGGTTCTCATTTGACTTAGGTTTGATAGAATTTAACAGTGTTCTATGCCTATTAAAGGTGTTCAGAAAGTGTCAGACACCATTAATAAATATCTGCTTCACAGATAAAGGTAGGCAATGGGCCTGTCATACATATTAATTAAAGAGCACCTGAAGGCCCACTGTCCATTCTGGCAGACACAGTCCTTTAAAAAGAAATAGAGGGATGGAGAGATGGCTTAGCGGTTAAGCATTTGCCTGTGAAGCTTAACGACCCCGGTTCGAGGCTCGGTTCCCCAGGTCCCACGTTAGCCAGATGCACAAGGGGGCGCACGCGTCTGGAGTTCATTTGCAGTGGCTGGAGGCCCTGGTATGCCCATTCTCTCTCTCTCTCTCTCTCTCTCTCTGTCACTCTCAAATAAATAAATTAAAAATGAACAAAAAATTAAAAAAAAAAAGAAACAGAGACAACCATATCCAGAGGTGACCAGAATCTCCAGAGTCCATAAACCAATACTAAGAGAAATGATGAAAAGGCCTGAAAAAGATCTTAGCAAGAACAGTATTTGGCTTGACTGGGCAGAATGAGTTAAATTTAGAGAGAAGGCATCTCTTAACTGATATAATGAAGCAAACCAATGACAGGACTTGGAAGACAAGTTAGCCTATTCTAAACAGCAGGATGCCCACTACCCCTGGGAGCCAGGGGACAGGTCTCATTAGGCTGGCAGCCAGAGATGCCATCTTGAGAGGAGACCCCACATCTGAGTGGAAGCCTAGGGAAGGGACATTTGTGTTCCCTTTCAGTTCATAGCTTCAACTTCCAAGATTATGACACTACCCTTTACTTCTTTCCTGCACACCCTGAAAGCTAAACAACGAGATAATTAGGAGAGACATATAGGGCCAGTTAGAGGGGAAGGGCGAGCTTTGAACATGTTCACTCCCTAACAGCACTGGCCCAAGCGGTGCTCTTTATGCTCAGCATAAATAATATGCTCTCACCACACACTATATACATAATAAACCATGTGAATTCTCGTTCAATCTATAGTGTTTTTTTTTTTTTTAATAGTAGCATAGAGATTTCAGTTTCTTGAAACCAAGAGAAAAGTATGGAAATCATTCATGTTTTGTTGCTTTTAAAATCTTCTTTCCTCCCTCAAGCCAGGTCATTAAGGAGACCAGAACCAAGGCAGGAAAACTCCAGCTGTTTCACTTGGGATTGAAGCAAATCAGAGGTAGTAGATAATACACAGGATGTGGAAATGAATGTGAAGTTGGACAGGTGCCCCGTCTTTCAGTAATAATTAAGCTGATCCTTTTTCTTTTGCCTTAGAAGGGAAGTGACTTGCCATTCAGTGTCCTAGGACCTTCACGACAGATCACCTTATCTAGATACCACTGCTCTGTCAGCTCTTTTGAAAGGTTGCATGGATGTGCGGTCCTATGGGGCCCGTGGCCATCTCACGAGAGCTGCAGACAGGATGCCAGAGAGCACTGAGTGCTGTGTTTCTTGCTGCTGAAAAGGCTACTTTCCTCCTTTGATAGAATCAGAGTATATCGTTTTTTTAAATTAAGTAATTAATATTTATTTATTTATTTGACAGAGAAGGGGGTGAGAGAGAGAGAGAGGGAGAGAGAGAGAATGGGCACGCCAGGGCCTCCAGCCACTGCAAATGAACTCCAGACGCATGCACCCCCTTGTGCATCTGGCTAGCGTGGGTCCTGGGGCATTGAACCTGGGTCCTTTGGCTTTGCAGGTGAACACCTTAACAGCTGAGCCATCCCCCCAGCCCATCTATCGGGTTTTAAAGCGGGTGTGACGTAACCTTAAAGCTGGGGGCTGGTGCTTACCTGCTTGGTGTCAGCCAGCTCCTTAATCAGGTTGATGTGATCTTCATCTGCTACGCTGACCCGGAAAACTCGGTTGCTAAGGGGTAAAATGGGATGAATAGAAGTGTACAGTTGAGTAAGGGGTTCAAATTCATCACTTTGGAGCTCTTCCCAAAGGCTAGCACGGCTCGCTCGTGAGGACTGCCTTCCTTACCCGTCGAAGGGCTCAGTGGGGGGGTGAGCCAGGGCCGCGCTGACCAGAAGCAGTACCACCCACATTTTGCCTGCGGAGTTCTGCTGGGCGGCTCAGGGCCCTGCTGGCCTTTATAAGCCCGAGGGCTCCGTCCCCTTCTCGGAGCGCAGACACACACGGCCACATGGCCACACGCTGATTAAGATTTTCCTGGCACGTTACCCCGGAAGCTAGGTGCCTGCGAGGTTATCTTTCTCAACACCTGGAGAAACAGTCAAAAGTCTCATGTTCAGTTGATGGAATTTGGACACTAGACCTGAACAGTCTGGATGAAAAGGAGATCTAAATAAAATCTCGATTGCAGCTTTCTGTTTTCAGTTTGAATTCAGTAAGTTCTACCTGTTTAAGTGTAATACTTGAAGAGTTTCAGCAAATCACACACCCAGGCAGGACGCACCCCAGAGAAGCCAGGGGGCATTTTTGCTGCACACCTTCGCAGCCCGTCCCTGCGCTTCCCGAAGCAACCACCGCTCCAGACTTCCGCTTCGTCTCTCCCATCCAGACTTCGCAGAAGAGGGTTTATAAGCACACGTGCTCTTTTGTGCGCATCTTCTCTCATGCTTCTGAGATTAATTCTACCAACCATCTTTCCCACAGAATTTGTATGATCTTAAACTTCAACCAGTCACCCCTTGATCTGAATTCTGTCTAAAGGTTTACTAATTCCAGTGAACATAAATGATACTTAAATGATTGTAATTTGACCATTTAAGTCTTTTGTAAAGCACCTACTGAAATCTTTTGCCCTTTTTAAAAGCTCATTATTTGCATTTTTATTCCTTCTTTAAATTTTGAATGCAGGTTTCCTACAGGCATTTCTTACCACTACATAGTTTGTACTTCATTTGCTGAATTTTTTTTTTTTTTTTAATGAGAAGACAGGTTCAATGAGCAATGTTTGTGAAACCTGTACCTTTCTTTCCAGTTGGCTCTGTCATGGAGTATCAAGATGGCTACTGACACAGTCTTGCACCCCAGCTGCTTAGTAACTCATTTGGAAAAGGTAACTTACCCTTTTTCAAATTACGACCCACATCTTCAGATTGTACCTCAGTGGCCTAACCTGGGATACTTGTCCATCTGTCTTTGAATCAATTATCCGCCTGGTCTTCCCAAAAGGCACAGAAACAATCAGAACATAGCCCAGGCTGTCTTCAAATGTCCGATCTTCCCATGCCCGCCTCTTCAGCAACGGGCTGCTGGCATGTGCCACCACAAGGGGCTGAATTAACTCTTGTGCTCAGCATACTAGGACGGGGCGAGTGACAGTCTGGTCATGTGCTGAGCTCTACACATCATACTTACTCATCTCAGCTACCACTACTGCTGTCCCCGAGGAACCTTGCCCTTTCCTCTACCGGTCTTCTCCCGTTCTTGGGAGTGTCTCTCTCCTTAATCAACTGTCTCTATTTCCGTTACCTTACTATGGTGGCTCGGGTACAATTCTTTGTCCTGGAACACATGAGCTTGAAAAACTTCAGTAGGTGCCCCCTAGCCCACATCAGATTTGCACCTATTACAGTGGGATTAAAAAAAATCAGAGCCACACGTTGGGTCATGATATGCAGAGACATTTATCCTTACCCATAACTGGGGGCTAACTCCAGAATGCATGACCCATATACCTCAACAAGGAGGGGCCAGGGGGAGGGGGTAGGTCATGGATGAGCCTAGTAATGGCACCAAACTGACTGTATTCGCCGAGTACAAAACTAATTAATAAAAAATAAAAATTAAAAAAATAGATAATTAACTGCTCACAGTTTTATCTTAAGTCATATTTATAACTATCCTGGGCGACGCGGGGCCTATGGACCATGAGTTGCACAACCATGTGTATAGCATGGGTTTCACAAGAAGATGAGATGATGACCACGAGTAAACCGCTCTTTCAGCTTGAGTGATACTTGACACAGATAGGTAGGTATTAACTGTGAGTTCCTTCCTCACTACTGAAAGGCCAGGCAGATGGCAACCAGGTAAAGGAGAAATCAAGGAATGTATAATTTTGTTTAGTTGGAGAAAATAGTACTAGTGACTTAGAGAAATTCAAGTATTTTGTGTTTGTTGGACTAGAGAAGATAGATTAAAATTGTGCCTTCGGATATTGTTTTTGCGTCATGGTATGTTTCTGGAGGTCAGAGAACACCCCAAAGGTCAGCACTTTCCACCTTCTTCTGACACCAGCTCTCTTGTCTTGCTACTGCACAGACCAGTCCCGCTTAGTTGCTAGCCTCCAGATCCTTCTGCCTGTGTTTTTCATAGTCTTAGGCCCAGTAGGGTCACAGATGTGGGGGCCACTTCTCCTCTAGATTTTGCTGGGGGGTTGGAGTTGGGTCAAAACGTTTGCCAGTAAGCACATTTAACAGCTGAGCCATCTCCCCAGGCCTTCCTTCAGAAATTTTGCATCATTATTTTCTTTCATAATCCTTTAAGAAATTTTAGTTTTATTTATTCATTTGAGAGAGAGAGAGAGGCAGAGAGAGACAGACAGAGAGACAGAGAGAGAGAGAATGGGTGCTTCCACAGGGCCTCTTGCCATTGCAAATGAACTGAAGTTGTATGTGCCACTTTGGGCACCCAGCTTTATGTGGGCACTGGGGAGTTGCACTCGGACCAGCAGGCTTTGCAAGCCAGCACCTTTGACTGCTCTGCCATCTGTCCAACCAATCTGCATGCGTATTGTGGAGTGGAGCTCAAAGCACGCTACCCTCAAAATATGGCTAAGGGAAGCCAAAATACAGCGTCGCAAATATGCTTCTCAGTATATGGGTTATTTTGAGCTGCTTATGTAGGGGGGCAGCAGACACTGGAGATGTTCTGAACACAGTAGAAGTAACCCTTCCGTAAGAGACACTGGCATGAGGAGAGGACCCCCCATTTGCAAGGCTGTCTTCCCTTTGGGCCGGAAGACCGCGGCAGTGCCACGATGCCCCGGTTCTTACGCACACTGCCTCTCCTGGTCTCCTGGCTTCCTCCCCTAGCTGTAGCTCGCTTTGTTTCAGTGGATGATGGTGTGTAACTCACCTCTGGAGATTTATTCTTTTGCTTTGCTTAGTTTTAAGCTGGTGTCTCTGAGGTGTATCTAAGGATTTTTTTTTTTTTTGAGGAAGGGTCTCACTCTAGCCCAGGCTGACCTGGAATTCACTACATAGTCTCAGGGTGGCCTCTAGCTTGTGGTGATCCTCCTAACTCTGCCTCCCGAGTGTTGGGATTAAAGGCGTGTGCCACCATGCCTGGAGAGGAATTTATATTAATAAGTTGATAAATTGTTTTCCTATTATTAATCTGTCTTTTCTTATAGAGAGTCATCCCAATTAAGAAGTAAGAAAGGACAGAAAAAAATCAAATCAATTTCCTTTCACTATATACTCATCATGTTTTATCATCATTTCCTAAATAATTCATTAAAAAAAGGAACATTGTGATTTTGATTTGATGCTGAAAATGCAATTGGAAGAAAAGAAAAGAAAAAGAATAAAATTAAATTGGAGTGCCTGTGATCGAGAAAGGAAATTCCCAAGTCAGAGGTGTTATTTCAGTAAAATGTTACCTTTTGTTTTGGCTTGCATTCAGTCAATATTACTAATTATTTCATCAAGGTCTCCTTATAACTTTTTTTTTAACTGAACTGTCCCATCTGTGCAGAAACCATAATTTCCCTATAAATTTATGAATATGACTGATTTATGACTAAATATACTGTTATTTCTCCAGGGAGGACAAAATACCCCCAAGATGTTATACAGGTGTCCCTCTGGTCAACTAACTTTATGTAAGTGCACCTGGTCTATTAACTTTGTGTAAGTGTACTTAATACTAAAATAACTGCATTGTTGTAGATAAGATGAGAGAATGAAGTAAATATTTTCTTGACAGGCTTTCTGATAGCCACCAATGTCAGAGGGTGTGTTTCTACACAGTCATCATAGTTTACTTAGCTATGGGAAGAATGTTATAGATGAGTCTTTTTGAAAGCTTAGAGATAAATACAATTGCATCCCATAAATCATACCACCTGAGTCATCAATTAGAGGTTCTTTATTGACACAAGAAAAACATCTTTAATCATGCAAATATTTGGAAACTGCAAGCATATTTCTATTTGGAATGTGGGAGATGATTAAAATGAACAAGTTATAATGATTAATACATGAAAAGTGGGCTACTTAAAAGGCAGTTGGTTCTCTGTCTAACCTTATATCAATGTTCCATCAAAGGAATTAGGAAAACAGCCTAGCTAGGCTCTGGCTCCTTGCTGAGGGCAATTAATCAAGACAGCAGAGGGAAGAGGTAAAATGGAGCACACCCGATAAATCTGCCTGGTTTTGTTCCTAGGTTTATCTTTGTTAATTCCAGCAGGCCAACTTACCATTTTGTTCTTTCATCTGTGTGTGTGTTAGGTGATGGATCTTGGAGGGGAAATTTCCCATGTATTTTGAGTTGTTAAAACAAACAAAATTCATTCATTTCCACATTAAGTAGCTTTACTTTCTCAGAAACACATCATAAAAAATACATTCCTGTGTTTAATTCAAATAGGAGAAATGTTTGTTTTGTTCCAGTTTATAAAGTAATGAGCAACATTTTTTTCCTTAAAATGGTATATCTGAACATTGGTACTACTTCAATCTTTTGAGAAAAGTGGAGTTTTAATAAATAAATTTTAATATAAAATACCATATAGGTCACAGCTGAGAACATAAGATCAATTCTGTTGCTGATGTATATTTTTTAAATTACTTACTTTTTGACAATTTTTATACATTTACTGCATTTCGATCATATTCACCATGATTACCTTCCCTTGTCCATCTGTTCCTCTTCTTCCTGAGAACTCCCTCTTCTTCATTGAAGGTTGATCTCTGAGTGTTAACTTGATAAGATTTAGAATTACCCTGGAAACCAGTCTCTGTTCATGTCTGTGAGGGGTTAGTTGAAGTGGGAGGACTTGCCATTACTGTGGGGGGCCCCCCATCTCACGTGTGTGCTGGGCTCCTAGACTGACAAAAAGGAATTCAGCACCATGTCTCTCTGCTGCCTCCCTGCCAAGGAGACCAAGTGATGCCAGCTTCTGCCCCTCCATGCTTTCCCCGCTGAGACAGACTGCACCCTCTGGAGCTGTAAGCAGCTCCTCTGGAGCTGTAAGCAGTAACAAACTCTTTCTTCCCCTCAGCTGCTTCTGGCTGGGTATTTTGTCCCAGCAATGAGTCATAAACTTATAAGGCAGTTTGGTGGGTACAACATGTCCACTTAGCAAAATAAAAGTGGTAGCTTCATTTCTGGGGCCTATGACCTCACTGGTAATGGGCTTTTGATCAGTTTTATAGTCACAGGCATGAATTCCCTCTTAGGGAGCAAGCCTCAAGTACAATTAAAAAATAGTTGTTTACTTCTCTGGCAGCCATTCCACTGTTGCATCAGTGGGCAATATCTAGCCTGGTGGGTTGATTGCGTACTATGCATAACCCACAGGTGGGTAAAACTGTCAGCTTTTATTGCCCAAGAAATTTACACAGCGAAGTTTGCCAGCCCAGGTTCAATTCTGAATGCTCCCACATAGGCAAGATACAAAAAGTGGTGCAAGGATCTGGCGTTCGTTTGCATCTACAAGTGACCCTGGCACTTCCTTGTGCACGCGCGCGTGCACACACACACACACACACACACACACACACACTTACACACAAATAAATAAATAAGTGAAATCATTAATATATGGGCATAAAAAATTCAAAGCTACAATAGCTGTGCTGTTCCTGGTTTTGAGGTCTGGAAGGCTCTCTGGTTTGGATGTTTTTAGTATTTTGAGTTTTTGTTTTTTGTCTCAAGCTGCTTAAATAATATTTTAAACAGAATTAATGTGCCAAAAATAACAGAAGTCATGTTTTGGGCGGGTGCTTTCCAAGTTTTATTTTTGTACAACTAGGTTTCCAAATAGGAAATGCTTCTTAGGTGAGCGCACATGAGAAGTCAGTGGGAGACGCTCATCTTACGTGCCCAGAAGTGGGAGGTCTGAGCTTCGCCTCACCTGAAATCTGACCCCAGGTACTTGACCCTCACTACCACAGTGTGGCTCTTGGAACGGGGCCACAAAGAGCCCCTGGGAGTTTGTAAGAACTACAGACTCTTGGACTGTATCCCAGATGCACAGCATTAGGATCCACAGCAGATCTACCCAGATTCCTAGGCAAAGTGACTTAAGGCGTCTAAGTTTTGGAGTTCTGCTCTACCCAGCAGCATGGCTGGGAAGCAGAATGGGGTTCCTCCTCACTGGAGGCCCTTTGCTAGGATGTGTAAAGTCCTTACTGTGGAGACCTAAAGACTATGAGGTCAGGACAGTTGATTAGAACAGGCGACACAGGAAGCTGCAGGATTCTCCTTCCAGATCCCCCGAAGACCACACTTCCCTTTTTCTCCTTTCCTAGATCCCTCAAGACTGATCTTTTATTTATTTAATTTTTTTTTGTATTTTATTTATTTGAGAGAGGGAGAGAGAGAGATTGAGAGAGAGAGAGACAGAGAGAGATAGAGATAGAGATAGAGAGAGAGAGAAAGAGGGAATGAGAGAGAGAGAGAAAGAGGGAATGAGAGAGAGTGAGAGAATGGGTGTTCCAGGGCCTCTAGCCAGTGCAAACGAACTCCAGATGCATGCCACCTTGTGCATCTGGCTTATGTGGGTCCTGGGGAATTGAACCTGGGTCCTCAGGCTTCAGAGGCAAGCACCTTAACCACTAAGCCATCTCCCCAGCCCTGACCTTTTATTTCTTACAATTATCTTTTCCTGCTTTCAAGACTGACCTTTATTGTGAGATGATCTTCACATCACCACCTAGGGGTATCTAGCTAGTGGGCAATGTGAAACTATGTTGAAATAAAGAGGAGATTGTTTTAATATAGCAGAAATGATGGAATGTCAGAGCTCCACAAACACTCAGCCCCGTGGTACGTACAGTGAGTAGACAGGCACAAAGCTGGGAAGGTAGGTTGGTTTGGACATCTATTGGGTAAACCTGCCATGCCGTGTGTTCATTCCTTCATGAGCAGATGCTCAATAGATCACAGGATCCTTCCACACAGAAAGCACTGGATAGTCTCTGGCACAAAGGGACACGTCATGTTTGCAGGAAGACTGAAGGGTTAGTGGAGCATGGATGCCAAATAAGCCAAATGATGAAGGTGCTCTTTGTAAACTATTTATTGACAACTTCGACACACCCCCTCCACGGAGCCCATCTTTCCAAGTAGTTTCTCTTCTGCTTGGATGCTGTCATGTTTTCCCGTCCTGTGATGCAGGTCTTGTGTAGGCAGCGTCAGCCACTGTGGGCTCATGAATACCTAGGCTACTTTGTACCTGGGTGACAGCATTGCAAGCGCTCCTCCTCTTCTGTTGGCTCTTACGTTCTTTCTGCCACCTTTTATGCCATGGTCTCTGAGCCTCGGCAGCTGTGAGAGAGACGTCTCAGTGCAAAACTCACTGTTACTTCTCAGCACTATGGTGACTTTTGAGTCATCCCAGTGGTCGCTGCCACTTGCAAAGAGAAGCTGCTCTAACCAAAAGCAAGAGTAGCATTAATATATGGGCACAAACATAAGCATTTGGAGGTAAGTTTGGTGGGCATAATATATCCACTTAGCCAGACAACAGTAGTTTTCCTCTTGTAGGTCTCATGACTAGGTTTTCAGTACCAGGCATGTGTTATGTCCTGTGGAGCAGTCCTCCAGTGCGATCAGAGAGCACTCAGTTTCTCCCATGACAGACATGCCACCACTGAATCGCTTGGCACATTTGGCCTGGCTGGCCAGCTATAAGGCTTGCAGGGCCCACTAACAGTTAAGACCACTGATGACTTCTGTCCCCCAAACAAGCTACATAGCTCTTTCCAGCATCCTGACAGCTAGTCAACAGGGAGGGGCTTCCCGCTCAGCTCCAGCTAGATTTCTCAGTGACCTGTAGCCCAAGCAAGTGGAGTCTTGGCAATAGAGTTTTACCAATCTACTTCTGTTGGGCAGCCAAGAGCCTTGGCAATAGCCTGTGATGTCTTTTTTTTGGGGGGGGACGTCAGAGGTCTCCCTGGCTAATGACTCACTGAAGGCATTCCATCCTTGGCACTGAAATTTTGAAGATGCTCTTTTCCATGAGGTATTTTTCTGCTTTCTACCATTAGCACTGGGCACCACCACTTGAGAAGCATTGCTTTCTAAGCAATAAGGTCAGCATTTTGAAAATAATATTTTAGTAGTGTGCATTGGGATTTCTTTAAGGAAAGAGCCCAAGAGTTGACTTGAGAGAGAAGACAAACCCTCGCAGAATGCAGGCAGGCTGATATTCAGCATCTGGGCTATTGTGCATGAGACGCTGGGTACTGACTGCTCGTGTGCACGGGGGTGATGACGAAAGAAGAAAGGGGAGGAGAAAGAGAGGCTTGACATGTGAGATGGGACTGGATTCTGGCACCGTGTGAGATACAGAAGAGAAATGTCCAGTGGGACAAAGATGGTCCCCTTAATGCCAATGTATTGTCTTTTTTTCTCCTCTCCTTTCCTCTCTTTTCCTTTCTTCTCATCTACTTCTCCTCTTCTCTCCCCTTCACTCTCTATCCCTTTCCTCCCCTCCCCCCATTTTACTCCTCTTCTCCTGTTCTCTGCTCCTCTATTCCTTTCTCCTCACTTACCCCCTTCCCTCCTCTCCTCTCCTCTCCTCTCCTCTCCTCTCCTCTCCTCTCCTCTCCTCTCCTCTCCTCTCCTTCCCTCTCCTCTTTTCTACCCCCCCTCTCTTTTTTTTTTATGAGGTAGGGTCTCATTCTGGCCCAGGCTGACCTGGAATTCACTATGTAGACTCAGGGTGACCTTGAACTCACAGTGATCCTCCTATCTCTGCCTCCTGAGTGCCGGGTTTAAAGGCATGCACCACCATGCCCCCTTTAAAAAAACATTTTTGTTGTTATTTATTCAAAGAGGGAGAGAGAGAGAGAGAGGGAGGGAGAGAGAGAGAGAGAGAGAGAGAGAGAGAGAGAGGGAGAGAGAGAGAGAGAGAGAGGGAATGAATGGGCACTCCAGGGCTTCCAGCCACTGTAAACAAACTTCAGATGCATGTGCTACCTTGTGCATTTGGCTTATGTGGGTCCTGGAGAATCAAACCTGGGTCCTTTGGCTTTGCAGGCAAGCACTTAAATCCCTAAGCCACCTCTCAAGCCCCATGCCCCCCTATTTTAATTGGAGCTTTTTCATGCCTGAGTCACATGGCACAACACATCTTACAGTCTGTTTAGAACACTGAAATGATTGCCAAACTGATCTAGGGAAGTCAGATGATAGAACCAGAAGAGACCAAAGAAATGTAAGCTTATTAGACTTCTGCAGATATTTCTGGAGATGGTGGACTTTCTCAGGGCGTCCGAGCCAACTTTGTAAGGTTTCAGTAGACTCAGAGGTCCCCATAGACATAACTGTCCCTGTGGAATGCAGCACTGATTTATTCTGATTGATCATAGTGCTGGGTTCTCCTCCATCATCAGCCTCCACTGACTACATTCATGCTCTTGGCTTTTCTAGAACATTCAGAAGAGCCAACCACATTTGAATCAGGGTTGCATAAGAAAATGTTCCCTTACAATGACCCATCGTGTGACTTTGTTTTCATGCACAATCCTCAGGGAATAATTGCCTTGGGAATTCAAGGCCAAGGAAATAGCTCCGTTTGGAGAACCTGGTCTGCTCTTGTTTTGATAGAAGTCGGAGATTTAGTGATGCCATCTTCCACCCGCTACCAGAAGCTTAACACTCAATCTTTTTCTCGGTCGTAGTGTTTTTGCCTTGCCTTTATATGGTCCCTTCTGTTGGATTTTTTTTTTATTACCATCTTTTAATGCACTCTTCATTGGAATCCACTTAAGTCCTTGATGTAAATACTTAGTGTAAAAATACATCATACCTTTGATTTTGCTCAATAAAGTTTTTCATCAAAATTACATTAATGCTAAAGTGCTATAGAGTGGGCTTGCGGAGCTGCCTGGCTCAGCACACGCTCCTCCTTCGCTTCCCTGAGGGCCATCTGTCCCAGCAGTGGGGACTAAGCTTTCTTTTCGTCTTCCATGGAGTCAGGAGTTTAATTACTTAGTTTATATCTTGCTGTCAGCTGCTTTTGTTCCTACCATGCATCACTGGCTTTAAAATATACAACTTTTTTGCAACAAGCTTAGTAAATTCATTTACTTAGCCCCAGAAATGACACAGCTCATCTAAATACAATGTTTTGCATAAAACTGAGTTATTGGAGTCCAGTTCACATTTAATGCAATTTGAGATGCTGGATGGGAACATAAGAAAGAGAGAAAAGAACCCAGGTGTTTGTTGTGGTGCAGTTTTTTTTGCTTTTTTTTTTTGTTTTTGTTTTTTGAGGTAGGGTTTCGCTCTAGCTCAGGCTGACCTGGAATTCACTATGTAGTCTCAGTGTAGTCTTGAACTCACGGCGACCTTCCTACCTCTGCCTCCCAGTGCTGGGATTAAAAGTGTCCACAACAGCTGGACATGGTGGCGATGCCTTTAATTCCGGCACTCAGGAGACAGAGGTAGGAGGATTGCCGTGAGTTCAAGACTACCCTGAGACTACATAGTGAATTCCAGGTCAGCCTGGGTGAGAGTGAGACCATTCCAGCAAAAAAACCAAAAAGAAAGAAAAGAAGAGAAAGGAAAGAGAAAAGCCACACTGTGGGTTACAGAAACCGTGATGTACCATGGCCACTTCGCAGGTGTAACTGCTCCTTCCTTCCTCCTCTCCCCCAGGATTGCGAACTTTGGGTCTTTTGGCATTTGGACCAGCTATTTCTCTGTTGTGTGTGATGGTGGCCCCAGTATGTTTAGTAGGAATCCTGGCTTTTACACCCTGGATGACAGTAACATGCTCCCTCAAGTTGTTACAATCAAACATATGTTCAGTTATCATACCTGCGGAGCACTCCTTTTCCAGTCAAGGATGGTTGGCCACTGGATGCCTAACTTTCTTTCCATGCTTTTTCATCCCTTGTGGCTGCTGGAATTTCATCATGACACAGTTCTTCCCTCAGCTTGAAGGCTGAATTGTTTTGTTAATTAGAAATGTTCCATGCCTGTTCCCTTCTTCCTGGGCTACAGCCAAAAGCAAAAGGTGACAAAGTGGACATGTGTCTACTGTCCATGCATGCTTATCTTTCAATGTTCTGAATGGCATCCACTTTGAGGTGGTTTTCAGTGATTCTGTGAGAACTGCCCTTGGGATTCATGTCTGTGGTCTTTTCACCTTTGCCCTCTGACTTTTTGTGTAGTTCAAAGACATCAATACTTAAAAAAAATTCCAGGTCTATTTTTTTCACCTAACTGGATTGCCAAATCTGAGCTGTATCTGATCAAAGGAAATCGTGGTGGGAGGCAGGGTAGGAGGACCGCCGTGAGTTCAAGGCCACCATGAGACTACATAGTGAATTCCATACCATTCACCTACATAGTGAAATGTCCCCTATGACCTCAAGTATTTGTGATTAAGTCCCAGCTGGTGGCAATTTGGAGGTGGAATCTTGCTGGAGGAGGTGTGTCACTGGGGTACCAGTGCTATCTAGCTCACTCTTGCTGCTACCTTCCAGATGATATGTGATAAGATGTGATGTCCAGCCTCTCTGCCCTGATGATACTTCCTTTCCAGACTGAAAAAACCTGTCTCCCATAAGCTGCTTCTGGTTGGATGTTTTCTTCTAGCAACAAGAAGGTAGCTGCAACAGAAATCTTTCTCAGAATATACTCTATTCACAATACTCTCCCCCCTCACAGAACATCATTTTGTTAGATTGTATGGAGGCAAAGTTTTTCCAGAAAAAATAATATAGGAATTCCTACAATGAATTTTGTAAATGTTATCTAAATTCTAAGCTATGAAAAGACCAGAGCATTTTCTTAATTACCCATGACAGTTAACAGTTGTAGCCTATTTACTTGCTAGGCATAATATCAGCTCATCCAAACTCTAGTGTTACACAGTGTAAAGTCAATTAACTTTCCATTAGTGAGGTCATTTTTTTCAAGGACAAAGACAATTAAAAGTCCAGCTTGAAATTTGGTATCTATTGCCTCATACAAAGCAAAATATCATATTAATTTTGAATGAGTAAACAAGGATGATATTTTGAAAAGTATCTACAGAAACTGTGATGTCACTTTGGAGGAGGAAGGTGCGGAAAGCAACAGACAGCTTATAGAGTCAGGATCTCAGGCTCAAGTTCAAGTTCAGCATCTACCTGTCACAACATGTTGAGCTTATTATGTAGATATCTAAACTTCCTCTGGTCTCATCAGATAAGAACAGAACCCATGAGACTGGTTCTTGTGAAGACTCAATTGTAAAATGTAGATGGTAAGCAATGAATTCTTTGCCAGGACTCTAGTAAGAACTTGATGTGTGAGAGCTGTGATTGTTTCAAAGGAAATAGGATTCTAGTGGATAATTTTGACTAGACATCTAGTTTGAACTGGCTTAAGGTAAAAAGAAACATTTGGCAAAGGAGAACCCAGAAATCTGAAGCATACTTCCAGTTCATATACCACTGCTACAAAGTCAAATACCCAAGATTTTTCTCCCATCTTTTTCACTGTGTTGGCTGTGGAAGTTCCTGGAAATTTCCACATCTCCTTTTAGAGTGGCAACAATGTCTGCACCACTTCCCCGCGACCACTCAGATTCTGTAAGAAAAGAACAAGCACTCTGTCTGATAGCTCTTGGCAAAATCAGGGAGTTCACTGCACTAAATTCCATTCAGGTCAGGCCCTTGATCTTGTGGCAGTGTCGCCAGAGGAGTATAATGGGCCAATGTACTTGGGGCGACTTACACCTTCCCCAGGGCGGAGCCTGCACTAAGTTATCGGCCACCTGGAAATGGGGATGTTTCTGGAAGAAAGTGAAGTCTGTAGGGTGTTGTAGAGATGACATTATCACTGGGAATATCTTTATGTTTATTTTTATTATTTATTTGAGAAAGAGAGAGGAAAGGAGGGGGAGAGGGAGGGAGGGGGGGAGAGAGAGAGGGTGGGAGGATAGAGAGAGAGAGAGAGAGAGAGAGAGAGAGAGAGAGAGAATGGGTACATCAGAGCCTTCAGCTGCTGCAAGAGAACTCCAGATGTGCATTTGCACCACTGCATCTGGCTTATGTAGGACTTGGAGATTTGAACATGCTTTCTTAGGTTTTGTAGGCAAGCACCTTAACCACTAAGCCATCTCTTTAGTTTGTTTGTTTTAAGCCCCCATCTCAGGTATATGCGAATGAGTGAGAATCGAAGGCTCCTGTGCAGGGAATTTCCTGCACATCCTCTGGTTATTAGGCTTTGTGTTACACTGTATACTTCCTGGACACTTTGTTTTTCTTTTGAAGCAGCAGAGGCCAGGCAAAGAGCAGCGGTGAGAAGGCATCCTCCCCTGGGGGCTCTGGTGTCCCACACAGTGCTGGCTGGCAGCTCAGGTGTCTGAGTGGGGGACACTGTCCTCTCCGTGGTGAGCCTGGATGGGGCTTTTCTGCTGGCTAACAGCAGCAGCCAGTTGGAGGCCTGGAGGCTTATTGGCTTATTTCTGGATTATTGTTATTCAGCAACTGTACACCCCCCACCACCCCAGGCTATAGCGTAACTTAGGCTCAGAAAAGCGTTTCTGTAAGACAGGTCCCATTTCAGGGAGATCCAGCCCAAATCTCTATTTTTGACATTCCGTTTTTGACAACAAGCCTGTGGGACCTGGAAATCAGCAAGAACTGGGCTCAGGGGTCACATGTGCTTTGTCATCATCTAGAGTCTTGAAGCAAAGTTATTATCAGAGCAAAATGGCTTTTTTTTTTAAAAAAAATTATTTATTTATTTATTTGAGAGCGACAGACACAGAGAGAAAGACAGATAGAGGGAGAGAGAGAATGGGCGCGCCAGGGCTTCCAGCCTCTGCAAACGAACTCCAGATGCGTGCGTCCCCTTGTGCATCTGGCTAACGTGGGACCTGGGGAACCGAGCCTCGAACCGGGGTCCTTAGGCTTCACAGGCAAGCGCTTAACCGCTAAGCCATCTCTCCAGCCCCCAGATTGCTTTTAATAGTTTCAAAATGAAAAGGTTTTCATCAAATTTACATTACATGCCTATAGATAAATATTTTCCCATTGCATTGCCTTGAAGAGGAGATCTTAGGGCCTTTAAATTCTAAAAACATTTGTTTATTGTATGTGTGTGTGTGGGGGGGGGGCTGTGTGTGTGTCACGGAGTGTGTGTGGTGGCCAGAGGACATTTGTGGGTATCTGTGCCCCACCTTCCTCGGAGCAGTGCCCGTTGCTGCTGTAAATGTGCTGCCAGGCTGCGGACTGTCAGATTAGTTGGCTCTCGAGTTCTGGATCCTCCTGGATTCACTCACCACTGCTGCAGACACGGCTGTCGGGCTTGGCAAACAAGCACCCTAGCTGCCGAGCGATATCCCCAGCCTGGGTTCTTGAAATTCCTACAGAGGTGTACGACGCTTCTTTGTGTATGAATGTCTTACAAAGCTACGTTTCCCCACGCTGAGCTAGTCTATTGGACACCTAGTTATATTTCTGATCATGGGAATTAATTTGCAGTCCATGTATTTGGACTCTATGGTGGTGTGGGTGCCCATTTCCTCTCGTTATTTCATGGCCCCAAACATATTTAATGCAGCTACTCAGATGACAGAAGAGTATTTAATCACTGCACCGTCTCAGAGGCAGATTTAAGCTTATAGCATTTATATCAGCAGGTGGTGGAGAACCTCAACTCCTATGTAGGTGTTGGTTCCTCTGTGTCCCCACACCACTTGGCCCAGTGTGGCATCTGGGTCCTCACTCTCAAAAGGCAACATATGAAGCATGTCTATTCTACATTCACCTCTTCAGATGTAGATCAAGAAGCTGTGGACTTGGATGACAAGCTCTTGATGGCTGGCCAATGGATGCTGTGATGGACAGTGGAAGATAAAAATTGTTATTAATCACAAGCAGAAAGAAATGGCTGCAGATCTTTGGATTCTGGTCCCTTGACTAAAGAGACAAGGGCTACAGTGATCTCTGAGTGGTTGCCTGCAAACCCTAACAACCTGAGTTTGATTCCCTGGGAACCACATAAAGCCAGACACACAAAGTGGCACATGTGTCTGGAGTTCGTTTGTAGTGGCTAGAGGCCCTGGCATGTCCATTCTCTCTCTTCTCTGTGACTCTCCTCTCTCTTTCTCCCTCTGCTTGCAAGTAAAATAATAAAAACAAAATACAAACAAAGACACAAATGTTGTATCCAAAGAGTAGGGGCGGAGAGACAGGTGGGCATGAGGTACAGGTAGAACCAAGGGCTTGAGCATCTCCAGTGCCCTCTCGTCTTTTCTGTTAACCTCGCCTCATTGTTACTGTTCCTGGCTTGCACTGGAGACACCACTGCTAACGTGTTCTGAGCTCACAAATACCGACATGGGGAGGGGACAACTTCCTCAGTATCTATTTGAAAAATTCTTAAGAAAACTGTTAACCATAAGCATTCCAAGTATGGATAATTTTATTGTGCCCCAGGGGTATGGTTAAGTAGAAAAATCGCTACTTCTGTAGTGACCTTGCCCTTTGGTGAGATGGGAATTTTCCACTATAAGGGAAGAAATGGCACTGTCCAGATGGTCCCATGGGTGTCTACGATACAAACAGACATGGTGGGCACAATTACAGACGTGCATGTCCTGAGATGGGGATTGAAATCAGGCCCCTGTGCATGCTAGCCAAACGTTCCACAACTTAGCTAGAACCCAGCCCACAAGTGAATATTTTAACTGACTCTATCAAACTTTTCCATTGGGAAAACCTGATTCTCATCATTCGCTTTTACTCGCTACCTCTCTCAACTCCTTATTCCCTTTGCACTCATTCTTCCTCATTTCCCACGAAGGCTCCTGCCTCTTTCTGCAGGGCACCTTTTCTTTCTTTACACACAATCCGAGGAGGCAGGATATTTGCACAAGGGGCTGTTCTGTATGGCTTCCTTCTCCCTCTAATAGCTTACTTCCCTCTTCCTCCGGCTGGTAAAGGTCCAGGTCCGACATGGTATTGGGATCTTCAACACTGGTGTGGGGTTCTCCTATGAGCTCTGCACCCCAGGCTTTGAGGCAACTAATGGCTGCCTCTCATCTCTGTTCACACCTCTCTGGCGATGATTGTGTACACAGAGAAATCTCTTTATAAAAAGTCTCGGTAAAATCATGTGTCATTTTATTGTTATGAAGAAAGAGGCTTTTTGGCTGCTACATGAAAATCTATGAAAAATTCATGATGATGTGTTCATTCCTTATTGTTTGGCAGGATGAAACACTTTCCTCTTTAGTTTTTCAACAGAGAGAAACATAGTGTATAACTGCTCACATTAAATCAGATCAGACTTTAAATAAAAATATGCACGAGTTAAAAAATAAATCAGCATACATTGTAAGTAGTGAATATTAAGTACATTATAATACTTTTTATTTCAAGATAAATACCTTTTATAGATCTTAATCAAACACTTTAGAGACATAGCTATATATATATGATGAATACATGCCTTTTTGCAACAGTAAGACATACTTTGTAATAATCTGTTCACCACAAACTATATACATTTCTTAGATGTGAAGTAAAATTGGTATGATACGAACACACAACCACCTGGGCCAGATAATATTGGCTTTACAAACAGTCCGACTTTCATGTGTGCCCTTGGAAACACCAGCATACGAATAAGCCATTTTGCTGGCATTTGTTTTTGGCTGTGTGATTTTTTTTTTAAGACACTGGTTGAATTTTACAAAAGATTATGAGAGTTGGTAACTACTGCCCAGCCAATCACGTAAACACTGTGTATTGACAGGTGCAAGTGGGACAGAGAAGCAAATACCGACACACACATAAAAGCTTTCCCGTCCTGTCAAAACTGGGCAGAATGACCTTGACCTCCCATCTCCCATTGCTTGTCTAAACACTGGACATATTCAGTACATTTATGTGGGGATTCAAAGTAACAGGACAAGAAGAGATGAAGAAGACTGAATTTCTGCAAGTAATGATTTCCCCCCGTGATTTACACATCGTGCGGTTCCCGACGCCCTCGGCTAGACAGCCGTCACGAGGGGAGGAAGGACAGCCGTGCTCAGCGCTACGATAAGGAGCTGCAGTTCACCCATTCCACGTCCCGCTTACGTCCCAGAAAACCGGCTCCTGCTCCAGGGGCCCCTGGAAAGCCCTGGAAGGAGGCTCCTCTGGTTCCTGCTTTCCCAGGATGACCTCTCCACGGTGATGGTCCCCAGCACGTCACTCCACGTGGAGACACGGCGCGGTCTTCTTGGCGGAGGCGCTGGCGTTCTCGGGAGGGTGGTAGGACAGCGTGCTCATTTTCGTGGACAGGCTGGAGTGCGACTTGGCCTTCGGGGGGATGTATTTCAGGAGCTGGAGAAAGTACTTTTTAAACTTCTTCCCCAGGAAGCCGTAGAAGAGCGGGTTGAGGCAGTTGTTGAAGTAGGCCATGCAGATGGTGATGGGCATGGCCGTGTCCACGATGTCCGCCGTCCTGCAGTCGCGGATGAGGCCCAGCTGGATGAGCACGTCCAGGAAGGTGAATATCTGGTGGGGAACCCAGGAGAAGAAGAAGAAGAGCACGATGGCCATGATTATGCGGAAGATGTCATCATTCCTCGGCTTGTTCCTCTGGATGTCGTAGGCCGACTTCAGCGCTTTCCAGATCAGGGTGTAGCTGGTGAGGATGATGAGGAAGGGAAGCAGGAATCCCAGGACGTTTTTGGTGAGGCCCAGGCCTATGGGGAGTGTGGAGTTCTGGGACTCGTAGTGGAAGGCGCACACCGTGGTGTTGGTGTTCTCGATGAAGAACACGTTGCGGTGGATGACAGCTGGCAGGCTGGCCAGGCCGGCCAGCAGCCAGATGACGATGCAGGTGACCTTGGCCACGAGCACCGTGCGGCGCAGGCGGGCCTTCATGGGGTGGACGATGGCCAGGTAGCGGTCGATGCTGAGGCACGTGAGCAGAAACACGCTGGCGTAGAGGTTGAAGCTGACGCTGGCCGAGGCGATCTTGCACAGGTGGTGGCCGAAGGGCCAGCGGTACTCCATGGCCGTGTAGACGGCCCACAGCGGCAAGGTCAGCAGGAAGCAGATGTCAGCCAGCGCTAAGTTCAGGAGAAAGACACTGGCCACGGTCTTCAGCTTCATGTAGAAGTAAATGACGATGACCACCAAGCTGTTCCCGAATATCCCCACCACGAAGATGATGCTGTACAGAGTGGGGATCATGACGAATATGTAGTTGTGTCTCCCAGCTTGGGGGCAGTCGTCCTGAATTCTTCTGATGCCGTCTTCTGTGGAGGAGTTGAGGGTCATTTTGATGTTGCAGGGTGAATCAGCTTCAGACACTACACAAAAAGCACCTGGAGAAAAGAAAAACTTCCGGGTAAGGATCTTGACTGCCGGTGGTAAACCACATTATGTTTCAATCAACGTGCCCTAGTAATAGTCTCTGGGAAGAAGAATGTGTCATATTTTTCCTTTTCTAATTTTTAAACTATTTTTTATTTCTATTTATTTACTTGAGAGTGACAGAGAGAGAGAGAGAGAGAGAGAGAGAGAGAGAGAGAGAGAGAGAGAGAATGGGCACGCCAGGGCCTCCAGCCACTGCAAATGAGCTCCAGATGTCTGTGACCCCTTTTGGATCTGGCTAACGTGGGTCCTGGGGAATTGAGCCTCCAACTGGGGTCCTTGGGCTTCACAAGCAAGTGCTTTACCGCTAAGCCATCTCTCCAGCCCCATATCATATTTTTCTGAGGAAACACTGGGAATGGATACAGTCTAAGACTGTGCATTGAATTTCTAGAGTACATGCTTGTGCAGGCAATCATGATATCCCTTACAAAAATGGAAGTGCGGTTACCTTCTTGTTTCTGGGACAAAACAACCGAAGCAGGTTATGGAAAGAGAGGGTCTAGCTGGGGCTGCAGAGATGGCTTAGCAGTTAAGGTAATTGCTTGCAAAGCATGAGGACCCAGGTTCGGCTCCCCAGAACCCACATAAGCCAGATGCACAGAGCGATGCATGATCACAAGGTTGCACCTGTGCACAAGATGGGACATGTGTCTGGATTTCAGTTGCAGTGGCTAGAAGAGCTGACATACCAATTCTCCCTCTTGCTCTCTCTCATAAGTAAAATAAATTACAAAAATAAAGGGTCTATTTTGGCTCACAGACTTGGAGGGCAGGCAGAACAGAGGCTGGGCATTAGATTTCACCACAGCAGCTGGGGGGTAGCGACAAGGGTGAGCTAGCACTGACAAGGGGAGCCCACCCCCAGGGACACACCTCCCCTGGCAAGGCTCCCCTTTTCAATTGCTACCAGCTGCAGATTGAGCATGGAGCTTCCTGAACACACGAAGCTACGGGGGACATTTCACATCCAGACGACTACGGGTCCTCTGTAAACATGTCTGTGTAGGTAAGTGCATCCTCGATTCCAAGTTGACTGAAAACGTAATGTAAATCTTGAAAACACTACCCAATCAAATCAGTTGTTCCGGATGCCTGGCAGCTGTTCCCCAGGTAAGTGAGGCAAATGCGCGCATCGGTTCAACCTCGGAAGTGTGGCACATCCGTATCTCATCATCTCACACTCTGCCTGGGCACAACATTCACTGGTGTCCTACCTTAAGTGGTCAGCATAGCTGCTGTCAAGTTGCTGAGAAGTTGGCTGTTGTGAGAATGTACTGGAGAGGGGCTGGGGGAGGGCTCAGTTCTGGGGTAACGGCATTCTCCCCATCACGTTCCAGTTTACAGGCAGAGACTGCTTATTCTTCATATACTTTCTGGCCTTTCATTCTTTTCTTTTTTCTTGAAAAAAACAAAACTCTGGGTCTGGAGAGATGGCTTAGCAGTTAAGGCACTCATCTTTGAAGCCTAAGGACCCAGGTTAGATTCCCCAGTACTCATGTAAGCCCGATGGACAAGAGGGCACATGCATCTGGAGTTCATTTTTAGTGGCTAGGGGCCCTGGAGCACCCATTCTCACTCTCTGTATCTGCCTCTTTCTCTCTCCCCTTCTCTCTCTCACAAATAAATAAAATATCAAAGAAATACCATTGACAACCTTTATAACTATAGACATTATACTATTATTATAATCCCCTCCTACCACTCTCCCATTTTTTATTTTTTTGTTTTATTTTTATTTATTTATTTAAGAGCAGTGACAGACAGAAGGAGGCAGACAGACAGAGAGAGAGAGATAAAATGGGTACACCATGGCCTTCAGCCACTGCAAACGAACCCCAGACTTGTGCGCTCCCTTGTGCATCTGGATAACATGGGTCCTGGGGAATGGAGCCTTGAACTGGGGTCCTTAGGCTTCACAGGCAAGTGCTTAACCACTAAGCCATCTCTCCAGCCCCAACTCTCCCACTTTACTCACCTAAATCCTCCTTCCATGGAATCCCTTCTCCCTTCCAACTAGGACTTTCATTCTTGTTAGTCATTTCTGGACTTTATGCTGAGGTTAACTCAGCAATATATGTCTTTAGAATTGGAGAGATGGCTCAGCCATTAAACACAGTTACTTGCAAAGCCTGACAGCTTGGGTTCAATTACCCAGTACCCAGGCAAAGCCAGGGGCACAAAGTGGTGCATGCCTCTGGAGTTTGGTTTTAATGGCAAGATGCCCTGGTGTGTCCATTCTCTCTCTTTCTCAAATAAATAAAAACATGTAAAAAAATTCACACTTAAAAAAATCCATGCCTTTAGTGAGGACTTGTGACAGAAGCTCTGTGTGTGTGTGTGTGTGTGTGTGTGTGTGTGTGATATGTGGTGTGCATACAGAAGTGCTTGCACAATTGTGTGTGCATAGGTGCACTGTGTGAGCACGCGTGTGCAGGTATGCACACACTCGTGTACTTGTGCACGTGGAGGTCACGTTGGGAGTTATTCTCAGGTACGCCACCTACTTCCTTTGAAACAGTCCCTCACTGGCTTGGCGCTCACCAATGAGGCCAGCGTGTCTGACCAGCAAGCTCTAAGGATCTGCCTGTCTCAACCTCTCCAGCACTGGGACTGCAGGTGTGTGCCACCCCAGCCAGCATTTCACATGGCTACTGGGACCTGAACTCAGAATCCTTGTGTTGGCAAGGTGGATCTTTTACCAACTGAGCTGGCTCCGCAACCCCAGGAATTTGGAAAGAATCAGATATTTCGCAGAGGGAGTCCCACGGCGACTTCTAGTCATGTTTGCTCAGATAGTTTCCATAATCAGCCCTCAAGCTGCTAGTGCGGGTACTTTTGACCATCTGTGCATTTTGCCCTAAGTTCATCAGGAGGTTCAGGAGGGAGGCTGAAGATTCCATGGGGAGGGCATCACAGGGTGGGCCGTGGTGTGCTTGGAGGTGAAGGGTTGCCAGGCAGGCAGGTGGTGCTGGGCGCACTTCAGCTCACTGCAACGTCAGCAGCTTGTGTGTGGCTGTGAAGTGCCCACAGAAATGTGCCCTGGCCAAGGGCAGGAACACAAACATAGCCATGCTGCCTGTCTGCCCGGCCCGGCTGGCCTTTACAGCTCTGTCCTTTTCTGTCCTGGCGTGACGGACACAGCCCCACTTGCTGGCTTTTAAGAGCTAGCCCGTGGGAAGAGAGGAGAGTTCTAACGTGGCCTGTTTTCCCCTTGAAAAGGTGAAATGTTGTCCCCATTCAAGGGTTGGTGCCATCACTTTTCATCATCATCATCATCATTTTTCCTGTACTCAGCTTTGTGAGATCCAAACCCTTCTTTCGCTCAGGAGGACAGTGGCTGGCATCTGCACAGAGCTGATCTCCTCCACATGTCACATTCTCTGCAAAGCCTTCCCGACTTTTCCAACTAGTTCAGGAACTTTGGATACAGGTCTTGACACTTTGATCATCTTGATATATCGTCTTTGCCACTGGCCTGACAGCTGCTCGGGGGAGGAGGATTCTGCTCGAATGGTCTTGTTTAGCCGCGCGGGCCCTGCTGAGTTCCAGGAGGCAGGCGATGGAGGTCGCAGGGAGGAGCGAGGGGAGAGCGCACGCTGCGGGGAGCACGGCGGGAAACCAAAGGCCGTGAGCGCGCAGCACTGAGACCAGCTCATGTGCGTCCGGTGGGAAGTTTCATTTCTGTTATTCACCACATCTCACGGAAAAAACGTGCAGCGTCAACTCGAATCTCACCATGGGCAAGAAAATGAAAAAAAAAAAAAAAGGCAGAAAACTCACAGAGATGTGTGGTTTAGAGAACACGACAAGTTGCAAAGAGAACCTAATAATAGACTGAGGGCTGGGCTTTGGGGAAGATATGCCTGCTTCTTTCTCTCTTGGAAGTACTTCCTTAGGCCTTGTTGACTTTTCCATTGACTTTATTATAGTCGTTGAACTTATGCCAACCTGGCAGTCTAATTTCCTTAGTAAATATTCTCGGTGACAGTTGATTGCTTCATAAAACTTTCATGGGGTAGTAGTTATTCAGACCTTAATAGAGATTAATTTGCCTGTCTGCTATTCCTCTCATATCTTCTCATATCAACTGTAAGCAGTTGGATTCTGCCCAGGAAAATATTTAGAAATGTCAAGGTTAAAGAATCTCAGAAGTTGAAAGGGGCCTGAGTGAACTCCATACTGAAACTAGGAACGCTTGGCTTTGCTTGGGCATAGGGGCAGTGGGAGCTAGGTAGGAGCACACAGCACAATCCCGTTGGAGCCCTGAGGGTCCAGAGCAGAGGAAATTCTCTTTTCCCCTCTTGATTTTGAGGTCATATGAATTAGTTGGCTCCATTAGTCCTACATTGGGAGTGAGTTAGGGTGTGCCAACCGGTCTGAAACTTTCACCAAAATTCATAAAGGAATAAAATTGATGAAAGCTTACATTTAAGAAGAGTAATTTTCAGGCATAATTTTTGGAATCTAACTTCTACTTTAGTTTCATTCATTCACATTGACCCACATTGAATGTGTAAAAAGTTGCCTTGAACAGCTACAGGAGTGTGGCAATTGTAGTGAACTAGTTACTACTTTTAATGAACGCATCACTTGAGAGAGTACGGATCCAGCTCTGAACCTACCAACTAGAAGAAAGTTTGCATTGCCATTTGTGTAGGTGACCACGCACCACCTAGCAAGGAAGCAAATTCCTCAAGCTTCAGAAAGGAATGGACGACTTTTAGGGGCGGGAAGCTGAGCAAAACAAGGTATTCACTGGTCCGCTGCGGAGTCACTGAACACTTGGTGTCAAGGATGTAAAGTGAGTAAGGTCACAGCCCTCTTCCTTTCCAAATGTTCCCTGTTTAGTGTTAATCCAGCTTGGTGGGAAGCACAGGTGGTGAAAAGAGGAGAGGCATTGAGAGAGAGCATTTGGACAGACTTGGAACAGCTCACACTCAGCAAACTCACACAAGCACAGAAAGACAAGTGCCGTGGGTTCTCACTCACCTGTGGTTAGTGAGCTTGAACAGCCTGAGTCGCAGGCATGCCTGCCGGACAACTCACAGGGAAAGATCCGAGGGGTGGGAGGGATGGAAGGGCTGGGGGTGGGTGGGATGGAGGAATATACACAAAACCAAATCTACAATGAACTGGTACCATGGAAGCCTTCGTCCTGGATAGCAGACAGAAAGACATAAACCTCAGTAGAGGCCTGGAGGGGCCATCGGGTAAGAAGAGCCTCGGAGAGGGTGGGATGAAGCCCAATCCTAAAACATTGTCTAGATTGTAACCCCCAGTACCAGAAACTGGTCACAGCCCACGTTGGGTTGTTGTTGGGAGAGGCCTATGAGGTCCCCCAAATAAGTCGGGCTTCTGTCAAAGCACTTGATTACCCACCTGAGGTAAAAGGTAAGACCCTATTGCTGAAGACACCATATGCTGCCGACACAGAACATCAAGAGATCCGGCTCAATCTCCAAGGAAGCTGGCTCCCACATGGTCAGCCAGTACAGTGCTGAAAAGTGCGTCATGAGCTGCTGGGGAAAATGGCCAACAATGTTGTGAGCAAGCAGGGGACACTGCTACATGAAAGTAATCAGTCTGACAAGATGTACATGCCTGTACAATAGTGGCACCCAGCCTAGGTGGGTGCCCAATGGCTCTTTTATTGGCTATGAGATCTGTTCAGTGGAAAGGAACCCATAACTGGAACTGGGAACCGGTCAGAATCCTATAGAGACCAAGATTATGGACTCCAATGAGAATCTCTCAGTAGTCTTTGTTCAAAATGAGGCTATACCCATCAAAATCTCTCTAAATTAACACTGCTTATTCCCTTTAATCTATCCTGATCTTACTCTCTGCAGGAGAATCTGCTTCTGTTTCTCAGAAGGCAGTGAGAGGCAAGGACAACCACAATCTATCAACAGGGCATGAATAGAGAGTGGAATCCTGGGCAGATGAACCACCCCTAGCACAGCAGCGAGGGTTCAGGTGAAACCACAGAGGAACTGGCACTATGGGCAAGAGCGCTGCTTCCACCATGAACCTGACAACCTGCGCCAGAGTGAAGGAGACGGAAACTGAGGAGACGCAACACCTACCAAAGTAGAAATCCTGAACCAGCTGAGAGCTCAAGAGCACGGTAGACTTAAAGCACACCCACAAAGGCTCAGGGAACTTTTTGGAAGAGGGAAGAATGTAAGAGCCGCAGGGTGGGTCCAGAGACATTGCCCCTCTCCACATAATGACTGACTGCTGCTCTCACAGCTCATGATCTACAGCCGCATGGTGAATACCAGCAAGCCTATTAAGGAGGGCCCTCAGTGAAGCGGGGACAGGGAGGACAGAATGATGATACGAACATATGATGTATTTATACAAAATTTCTACTTAATAAAAAGGAAAAACAGACTCAGGAAGGGTTACTATATATTCCAGAATTCTACAGGTAAATGTGCTACAATCAGGACTTGAGTGGTCTGTGCGACCTTAAGTCCTTTCTGAATCATTCATTGTACTTCACCTCACCTCTAAACCTATCTTTATTTTGGTTGTTGATAATATCAAGTGACATTTAATAAAGTACTTTATGATCTTAAGAGAAAAAAGAGAGGGATAGCCTTTGGACTCTGGGTGGTGTGTGGGAAACAGCAGGAAGAAGTCATAAGGTGATGGAAGGAAGATCAAGCTATTGTTAGAACTTCTCCTGCCTTACGATGTCTGCAGCATCATCTATGGGAAATGGCTCTTGTAAATTCACAGATGCTGAACATCCTCTTGGAAGTTCTGACTGTGCACTGGGCCTCTCTGATGGAGGGTGACAGAGGCCAACGCTCCAGTCTGGATGTCTGGAAGCAGGGGCACAGAGAACATAAGAGCCACAGGGTGACATATGTCATTCCCAACCGTGCTGTTGCCTCTCTGAGAAGCTTCCCCAGAGAAACCTGGTTGTTAGGGAAGGGGCCAGATAGAACTCTTAAGACTGGCAGCCGCGTCGATAAGTGAGCAGAATGGTGGTGTTCTTTCTTTGAACTCTCTGAAGGTGAAAGGGAGCTATTTTAGTGAGAAGCTAAGGGCAAGTGAGATGGCCTATACTAGCAACGTTAGAATGGTGAGTGCCGGAAGACAGCTACGTTCCAGTTACACTTGCCTCTCTAGTTAGCAGGGTTATGCACAGATCGAATGCTGCAGAAACAGAAGCCAGTAGGTAGTAAGTTACAGCTAGGAGTGAGGAGTTCTGGGGTTATGTTACATACAGGGTGCTACTTCAGAAAGCTCGAATTAAGGATTTTAAATATTCTTTTTTAAAATTATTTATTTATTTATTTGAGAGCAACAGACACAGAGAGAAAGAAAGATAGAGGGAGAGAGAGAGAATGGGCGCGCCAGGGCCTCCAGCCTCTGCAAACGAACTCCAGACGCGTGCGCCCCCTTGTGCATCTGGCTAACGTGGGACCTGGGGAGCCGAGTCTCGAACCGGGGTCCTTAGGCTTCATAGGCAAGCGCTTAACCGCTAAGCCATCTCTCCAGCCCAGGATTTTAAATATTTTTATCCTAAAGAAATGAGAACTTTTTTTTTGATATTTTTAAATTTATAAACAGAGAGAGATAGAGAGATGAGAGATAGACACACTGGTCATGCAGGGGCCTCCAGTTGCTACAAATGAACTTCAGATGCATGGGCCACTTTGTGCATCTGGTCTTATGTGGGTACTAGGGAAGTGAACCAGGGTAGTTGGGCTTTGCAGGCAAGTGCCTTAACTGCTGATCCATATCTACAGTCCAAGAAATGGGAACTATTCGAGGAGATAGAGACATTAAATCTGATTTAACCATTATACAATGGATACATAAATTGAACTATCACAGAGTATTTCACTAATATATACAATTTTAAAAAATGTTTAAATTTTATTTATTTATTTATTTGAGAGAGAAGTAGAGAAGGAATGGGCATGCCAGAGCTTTAGCCACTGCAAATGAACTCCAGACACATGCACCACCTTGTACATCTGGCTTACATCAGTCCTGCGAATCAAACCTGGGTTCTTTGGCTTTGCAGGCAAGTGCATTAATTACTAAGCCATCTATCAAGCCCAATATGCACAACTTTTATGTAGATGTTAAAATAAATTTAATAATGATTTTTGAAAAGTTGAAGAAGAATGTATTTTATCCTATTTTTCCCATTTCTAGGTTTTGTTATAACTTTTAAGCTGGATCAGTGGTGTATGTGGATCCCATAGCACCATTTCCCCACAAGGCCAAAAGCTTCCAGCTGGTCTTCCTACAGTGTGGGTAAAAAACAAAGTTACTCAGCTGAACAAATTTGCTGTCATCAAGTAAGAACCTTCAGTCGGCTTGCTGTCTTCATCACCAAGACTTTACCTGATTACAAGGATATGACAAAGATGTTTTTCTTTTTTAGTCCAAAAAGTTCTCTAAGACTTTTGATGAAATATTAATATTTTTAAAGCTTTTAGGAAAGACAAAACTAATGTAACATTTATTATAAGTTGCTTTCTTTTTTAATGCATTTGTAATCTCAAGAAAAAAAATACTCTGTAGTTTCCTATAATGAAGACAGAACTTAAAGATGAAGTAATTATATTTTTGAATCATCTTCTATTTACATTAATTTTATTTTATTGATCTACTTGATATTTTGTGGGCACATGTGTACCATGGCACACACATGGAGGTCCAAGGACAGCTCTCAGGCCAGTCCTCCTCACCTTTCACCTCATTTGAGGCAGGGTTTCCTGTAACTCGCTGTTTCTTTGGCAGGCTTCTGGGAAATTCTCTGTCTCCACCTCTTTTCTTGCCGTAAACTTGCTGGGATTACATAAGCTGGCCACAGCTCCTGAATTTTTATGTGGGGCCTGAGGATTTGAACTCAGGAACTCAGCACTGCATGACAGGTGCTTTATCCACTGAGCTACCTTCCCAGCTCCTTTTCACATTAACCTTTATTAAATTATTTTAACTCTCAAAAGGAGTGGGCCAGTATTTGTAAGTTCTTTGCCTGTAGTGTTGCATAGCTCAATCAACCATCCTACCCCAAACTACTTATGGTGTCTATGTATAATTCAGAACTAGAAAGCCCTGTGTTCTCCCCCCGAGTCTCCCAGCAGTACTTTAGGAAACAACTGCTACTGTGTATTTACTGTTCATTCATGGACTCATAGAAATTGGAGTGAAAATACTTAGTTTCTACTGGTTTCTTTTAAAAAGTCTACTTTTTCAAAGGGCTGGAGAGATGGCTTAGCAGTTAAGGCACTTGCCTGCAAAGCCAAAGGACCCTGGTTCAATTCCCCCGGACCCACGTATGCCAGATGCACAAGGTGGTGCATGTGTCTTGAGTTCATTTGCAGTGGCTGGATGTCCTGGTACACTCATTTTCTTGCTCTCTCTCTCAAAATAAATAAGATATTTAAAAAAATCTACTTGTTCTTGTTTCTTAATCTTTTGTGACTATTTTATAGATGTTATATTATTTATGGGAGAGGGAGGGAGAGAAAGAGAGAAAGAGAGAAAAAATAGGCACCTAGGTCTTCTTGTTGCTGCAAACAAACTTCAGGCAGATACATGTGCCACTTTGTGCATCATGGGTCCTTGAGAATTGAACCCAGGCCAGGAGACTCCCAATTCCTAAGTGAGTGTTTATCTCAATACAAAACACATTTTATTAAAATTATTGACACATATGAATTGAATATGAGGATCCAGTCTCTTCAACCTTCACGACTGGCTCTCTGATCTACGTGCGGTGAACATCATTTTATAGCTCACTTCTCAAGCTAGTATCAACCACCGTGTCTGACCTTAGTCATGAAAGCGGGGGAGACAGCCTGCTCGGCTCTGCACACACTGGCTGGATCCACAGTGGTGAGGGTGGTGGAATGCCCCACCATTTTCAACTAGCCTTTCCCTCGGCCTCATCTTAAATAACCCCCTATCCCAAAGAATCCATCTTTACGAGAAGAGAATTCTTTTCAACCTGGGCTGTAAGTGTGGATGGGAGTAGAATATCAATGCCACATTTGAGTTTCTCAGAAATTATCCAACCTAAGCGTCTAACAGTGAAACACTAAGCTACAACTGAATTTCTCTACTCCAGAAAGCCACAGACACCTTAAATTATACTTTAAATCATGCAGTTTTGATGGATGGCCTAAAATACCCCTTCTTCCCATGTTGTCCCAAGTTCTTGACTGTTTCTTATTATTTTTACTTCATTTTAGAAGAGAGAATAGGTAGGGAAGAAAGACATATGATCAAGTGTAATTCATATGTTTTACAAACTTCCCTTTGCAGCGCTGAAAGGAAGTAGTAGTCTCATGATTTTAAATATTTAAATATGAAGAGCCAAGGGAAGACTCCCAAAGAGCCAGGAGAGAGGAATATGGGAGGAGAAAAACAAAAGTCAACTTGGAAGAAAGCCGATATGTAAATGAGCCTCTGCCCTTTCACATCCCAAGTCTCCAGCTCCTGAAGTCACTCAGCATCACCTCATATCAGGCGTCTGTGCTCAGGGCCGGCGGAGGGCAAGGCTCTGGGAGACCACACCCAGCACTCCAACCAGCACCACATATCTTATCAGATTGGCGTCGCAGTCAGGGGATGACAGGAGGGCATGGTTCTCATGATCAGGCTCTTGGAGACTGCTCCCAGTATTCCCAGTTGACATATGGCAGACAGCACCAACAGGAAATTCTACTTTATCCCACTCATGGATGAAACCTCAGATTTCTTATGTGAAACTACTCTGACTTGAGACTTGATTCAGCTGCAGAAACTGTTCTTTTCAAACCCTACTTTAAGGGGCTGGAAGAAAGGGACTGACCAGGAAAGGGAGCCTGAGTTTGTCCCCTTAAGAAGGTCTAATAATGTTAGAGACTTCTTTTTTTTTTTTTAATTTTTTTTTTATTTTTTCAAGGTAGTGTCTCACTCTGGCCTAGGCTGACCTGGAATTCACTCTATAGTCTCAGGGAGGCCTCGAACTCACAGCGATCCTCCTATCTCTGCCTCCTGAGTGCTAGCATTAAAGGTGTGGGCCACCATGCCTGGCTAATATTACAGAATTTACATATAGCATGAATTTTAGGCTAGATATTGTTGTCCACTTGGCAATTAATTTAAGATTAAGTTTTGAAGAACACAAACTCTATGACCGTAAAATTAAAATGAAACTAGAAGAAGCAAGTTCAATAGACCTTACATGTTTCTCCAAATAACTCAATGTTCTGACTGTGGGAGGAATATCCTTAAAATCACAAGGCAATGGGTAAAGAGATCAGGGCTCTAGGTTTGGCTTCTCACTCTGGGTGAACTTGACCCAGCCTCCTTTGACTTCGGCATCCTCAAGGGAGCTGCTGACAACCGCCTATACTGAAATGCCATGCTCTTCTGTGGAGCTTGGCATCTTTTGAAGTGGAAGGCAGCTTGACTTGACAAGCAGAAATGATTTTCATTAAGCTGTTACATTCTATGTATCTGCAAAGGTATGAAAGCTCACACAAATTTAATGATATCCTATACTGAACCCAAGAAATCATTATATTGAAACAACAGAGTGAAAAGGCTTTTAACTTTCATTCCAGATAAAATGTTAAATTTCACAGAAAGTTGTTATAGTTTCAGGTTTTTCTCTGTCATTATAAAAATTAACATTCAAAGAAATCCTTTTCTTTTTAAAAGTTTATTCACTGGAGAGAGAAAGTATGGGTGCTTCATGGCCTCCTGCCATTGCAAACCTGAGGATCTGGCTTTGCTTGGGTACTGTGGAATCAAATCTGTGCCCTCAGGCTTTATAAGCAAGTATCTTTAAATATTTCATTTACATTTATTTATTTGGCAGAAAGAGAAAGAGAGAGAGAGGGAAAGAGAGAGAAAGAATGAGTGGGTGTGCCAGCCACTGCAAATGAACTCCAGATGCATGCGCCTCCTTGTGCATCTGGCTAACGTGGGTCCTGGGGAATCAAACCCGGGTCCTTTGGCTTTACAAGCAAACACCTTAACTGCTAAGCCATCCCTCCAGCTCTCCTTTTCCTCATATTTGTTATTGTATATTGTATATTGGTCATAGCCTTGGGATAATGATGTCAAGGTGACAGGTTTGGGTCCTGTCTAGACTAGCTTGTTTCATTCCATTTATGGATAAAGACTCTATGTCTCTCAGGCACACTTGCTTTCCTTACTACTGCTACCAGGAGAAATTGCGTAGAAAGATTGGTTAAAAGCCATGCTTTGGGGCTGGAGAGATGGCTTAGTGGTTAAGCGCTTGCCTGTGAAGCCTCAGGACCCCGGTTCGAGGCTCGGTTCCCCAGGTCTCACATTAGCCAGATACACAAGGGGGCGCACGTGTCTGGAGTTCGTTTGCAGTGGCTGGAAGCCCTGGCGTGCCCATTCTCTCTCTCTTCCTCTATGTGTCTTTCTCTCTGTGTCTGTAGCTCTCAAATAAATAAATAAATAATGAACAAAAAATATTAAAAAAAAACCTATAAAAAAAGCCATGCTTTGAAATTAGGAAATTGAGATCACATTATCCTATGGAAGTGAGATACAGTGTGATGTTGCTAAATAGCTCATTTAAAATGAACTGGTCACAGATCCCAAACAAGCAAACAAACAAACAAACAAAACTTGTTTTTGCTTGTGTATGCATATGCATATATATGTGTGTGCATATGGAGGCCAAAGTTGGTGTCCTCCTCAATTTCTCTCTACCTTATTATTGAGATGAAGTCTCCCAATGAACCCAGAGCTCACTGATTTGGCTGGTCTAGCTCGCCAGCATGACCCACAGATCCATCTATCTCCGCCTCTGACTGCAGGGATCATAGACTCATGCCATCACACCTGGCCTTAATGTGGCCACTAGGGGTCTGCACTTAGGTCCCTATGCTTGCATGACAAGCACTCACTGAGTCATCACCCCAGCACATTTTTCTTGTAACTTTAGCGAAACATTGAAACAATGCACAGATTGTAGACACAATTGAAATCTGGCCAGAGACACTTTGGATTGAGCCTTGACAGCACATGCTGGGTCAGTGACCGGCCAATTAATCTTATACCAGCAAGTTAGTCTTGCCTTGTTCTTACTCCTGAAACACTACAGGAACACTTAGAATGGGAAGGCTGACACCTGTTCTCACCTCTGTTTCAGAGTTTGGAAAAGGCAAGAAGTAAGGTCTTTGGAAGACATGAAAACACTGGGAAAATATAATACTTTTATAATACAAGAGTGATTCAAACTTAATGAAAGACAGTTTAGAATTTCAAAAGATTAGCGGAGCCGGGTGTGGTGGCGCACACCTTTAATCCCAGCACTCGGGAGGCAGAGGTAGGAGGATCGCCGTGAGTTCGAGGCCACCCTGAGACTCCATAGTGAATTCCAGGTCAGCCTGGGCTACAGTGAGACCCTACCTTGGAAAAAAAAGATTAGTGGAAAATTTTTAAGACAAAATTCAGAAGATACATTTAAACTATTACAATCAAATAATTTTATGTTAAGAGTTATAACAAGACATATGATTAATGTGAAAAGACAGGTAAAGTGGTAGATATGCCATAGCCTGCACATTTGAAAGACTTTTTTATATATATTTTTTGAGAGATAGATAGATAGATATAGAAAGAGGGAGACTGAGAGAGGCAGATAGGATGGGTGCGCCAAGGCCTCTAACCAGTGCAAAAGAACTCCAGACACATGTGCCACCTTGTGCATCTGGCTTATGTGGGTACTGGGGAATTAATTGAACCTATGTCCTTAGGCCTCACAGGCAAATACCTTAACTGCTAAGCATCTCTCCAGCTCCAAGATTGCGCATTTTAAATTGTGACAGAAAGTGTTTGAGTTCATTCTGGCGTGGTGGCACACGCCTTTAATCCCAGCACTCAGGAGGCAGAGGTAGGACGGTTGCTATGAGTTTGAGGCCACCTGAGACTAGACAGTGAATTCCAGGTCAGCCTGGGTTTGAGAGAGGCCTTACCTCAAAAACACAAAAAAGGACGTGTTGGAGTTCAAACTGGGGCACTTAGACCAAATGTGACCATCAGATATATTTTGCACTCCCATCCAAGGTGTCTAAAGTTTGTGGGATCTGAATCCTATCACTTATTAATGTCCACCATTCTTGAATTTATGATTCTTTACATCAGCCAGTGATATCCAAAAGCCAGGTAGCTCAAGCCATACATGTAAGCACACATTTATAGCAACCACATTAAGAGCAAACAAAAACAAACCAAACCAACCCATTAAGAGAGGTGAAATTCGAGAATACATTTTAACCTAACATACCTAAAGAATTACTCCAACTTTTAATCGATATGAAAATTATCAAGATAGTTTACATTTCTTCAAAAGACAGTGTTTCAGCATATCTCAGTTGAGACTAGCCGTGTTTCGAGTCCTCTCCATAATGGGCTGGGGGCCGACTGCTGCCAGAGGGCCAGAGCAAGCTGCTTTCCTTCCTGAGACAATCGTACTGGCCCTGCTACCAGTGGTGGTGAAAGGGTTGGTCCCTGACACAGTGGCACCAGCATCGCTCAGGAACGCGTCAGAGAAGCAAACCTGGAGCGCCACCACAGAGAACCTCCCTGGATGGGGTCCTGCAAGCTCAACAAGCCACCCAGACGGTTTTCACACACTGATGCTTGGGGACACTGGAGAGTGGATGGCTCCCACACTCTCAGATACTTGAGGACACTGGGGTGTAGATGGTTTTCACACACTCAGATACTTGGGAACACTGGAGAGTAGATGGATTCCACACTCTCAGATATTGAGGACACTGGAGTGTAGGTGGTTTGTACACTCTCAGATATTGGGGACACTGGATTGCAGATGGTTGCAACACACACCAGTACTTAGAAAGCACTGAGTACAGGCATATGCATTTGCACATTGGTTCAGATGCAATTATCATGATTAACAGGCAAAACCAAATAAGATGAGCAACAAAGTGAGCCCCAGGGATGGTGTTTTCATTTAGGAGGGACCAAAAACAGAACCATAAGCACTGCTAAGCACAGTTTAGGAATACCTCACTCAATTTGGTGTTTCTTTCCCACCTTCAGGACTGAAGTGAAGTGTGCCGTGCAGGAAGGCCTCAGGCAAACCCTTCTTTCACTTAGCCTCCGAAATCTAATGCTGCCTTGGCTTGGAAATCCCTGTAGACCCCCCTCCAAGCCACTTTTAGGACTCAGATCTACCTTAGATCACTTAGATCTACCTAAGGACAGGGTCATGTGCGAGCCGGAGGTGGTGGATGAGCGAGCGGAGCGCAGGCCTGGGAGCCAACAGATATGAGCCCAGCGCGTCACCCGTCGTCAGGACATTTGGTGCAGACCAGCAGGAAACCCACTTGTGGTGCTAGAAGTAAAAGACTAAAGAACAAAGGAGGGGTGGGCCTGGGGAGGGGAGCTGAAAGACAGCAATAAATCGACTTAGATGGGACAGGTCTGCCAGTTTTTGATAAGTCCTTCTGAATTCTCCATGACATATCCGTGTAAACTAAAGGGTTGGGAGAGGACTTAGCTGGGAAAGCGCTGGCTAAGAAATCACGAGGGCCTGAGTTCAGATCCCCAGCGCCCGTGTAAATGCTGGTCATGGGGGTGTGTGCCTACTGTCTAGGAGACAGACACAGGTAGCCGGGGGCAGCTAGATCAGCTGGACCAGTGAACTCTAGGTTCTGTTCTGTGGGAGACCTTGTCTCCATAAATAAGGTGGAAAGCAATAGGAGTCACCCAGGGTCAGCTTGTAGCCCCAACACACATTCACACACATATGTGTGAGCACCCACCCACACGTGTGCCCACAGACATATGACCACATACACGCACAGGCCTACATACCACTTCCACATGCAAACACTATAAATTAAGATGAAACACCAGTACTAGCTGCTACAAAAATAATTTGAACATGTTATCTATTTACTACTTGTTTACCAGTCAGCTCCTTTCTATAGCAGACTATGGACACTTTCTAACCGAACAGCCTGGGGTAAGAGGCACCGTGCTGGCTTAATAAAAACTAAACAACATTTTGCCAGCTGAAGACAAAGATGAATTACCAGTGACTGCTGCTTCCTGTGAAAACTCCATTAGCAATAAACAATTACCAGACATCACCCATCAGATCTGAAATGAAAATAGGCTCCCTGCATTTATGTACACTCTAAGCAGGAATTACAAATGAACTTTTTCCAAAAGACCTCTATGCAATGATGGATCATTTCTGCTTTCTGATAGTCCATTCCTCTTCTCAATCAAGATTACAAACAAATATATTGTGGGCTGGAGAGATTGCTTAGTGGTTAAGGCGCTTGCCCGTGAAGTCCAAGGACCATGTTTGACCCCCCCAGATCCCACGTAAGCTGGATGCACAAGGTGAGAGATGTGTAAGGTCACACATGCGTCTGGAGTTTGATTACAGTGGATGGAGGCCCTCGTGTGCCAATTCTCTCTCTTGTTCTCTCTCATAAATAAAGGCCAGTCTGATGGGTTGCCTCAAAAAACAAAGAAAAAAAATAAGTTGGAAAGGCAGAATGTCTACATGGAAGAATTTCATGATGAAGTTTGTGTGTGGCACATTCTGTGTGCTTAAGGAGGAGGAAGACATGTTGCATAGTCCATGCTATACCAAGACCACCAGCTCAGCTCCTTGGGGTTTTAGTTTTGCAATATCAGACCCTCCTTTCTTTTTAAAATTAATTAATTAGTGCTCGTGTGTGTGTGTGTGTGTATGTGTGTGTGTAGGGCTAAGGGTGTACATTATGGGTTCTTGCCACTGCGAACAGCCATCAGACCCTTGGTGGCTAGGGAGTTGAGTCTGGGCTGACAGGTCTTGCAAACAAGTGCTTCTAAGTGCTGAACCATCTTTTCAGCCTCGAGAGTCTCCGTCTCCAGGTCATTACTGACCAAGAAACAATACAAGTCCGCAGCTGTCAGCATCCACTCTCCACTTCTGGACGTGGCCACAGCCACAAGCTTGTTAATACCTTCTCCTTCTGAGAACGGACGCCCTTGCTCTTGCAGCTTCCTCAGCCAACTCTCCCCCAAGTGACAGCTTCCAGTTCAAAAGCAATAGCGCTTAATGAGGAGGCCTCCGACAGGAAATGCATGGACACGATTTCAGTGGAGGAAGCAGAGATTTCGGATGGTAGAGAAATGTCCAACATTCCAGATTTTATAAACAAACATCCTCTAGCTAGGGTCCTTGTACTTCCAAAGTATTTGCAGTTACTCAGTTCCAACTGGCGATCGTGGCAGCCTGCAGATTTTGTGGTGTTCTCCCCAATTAGTTTTGAGTCTTATCTCCTGTAGAAGGTTGGAACTTACAAATCCAGTGAAGAGGGCAAAAGTAAATGATCCTGTGAAAGCCTTCTCTTAAAGAAATGTTTACACAGAACTGATACCCCCCCCCCCCACTCATTCAAAGCACTTAAAAATGTATTTCCAGCTCATTAGCTGCTCATCAGATGTGGGCATAGGAGTTGCTGCCAGCTGACCCTCATCAGATATGGGGGGGCAGGAGCTAGTGCCTTGTGACCTCACATAAAGGAAGACAGGGCATCCTTGAGATGATGAGTAACGCCGGTGGGGACAATGTCAACTTTACCTTGTCAGCTACAAAATCAGCACAAGTGACATGCAAGTGTCCAGTGAAGATTATTTAATATATACTTACTTTATTTTTCTGTGCATCTGATTCTTATCAAGGACACAAAATAAAGGATTACTGTCATGATTAAATGAACATTTGCTATGTGCCAAATATTGTGTTCAGTGCTTTAATCTCCTCAACAGCCCTATGAAGGAAGATGATTATTTCTGTATTTTCAGGCTAAGATATGGGCTTCCAGAGCAGGCTCTTACATTATTGCCATGCTGTAGGTAATGTTTTGAGATTATTTGTAAGTATTATTTTCACTTTTTGGCAAATTCATCTGTTTATGTCCCAGTTCAGTGTTTCTTATTTAGGGGTGTTTTTACCCTTTGGGGACACATGGGCACTCCTTCCTTCCCTCCTTCCTTCCTTCTTCCCTCCTTTTCCCTCCCCTCTCCTCCCTTCCCTCCATTCCTCCCTCCCTCCTTCCCTTCCCTTCCCCTTCCTTCCTTCCTTCCTTCCTTCCTTCCTTCCTTCCTTCCTTCCTTCCTTCCTTCCTTCCTTCCTTCCTTCCTTCCTTCTTTTTGGCTTTTTGAGGAAGGGCTTCACTCTAGCTCAGGCTGATCTGGAATTTACCATGTAGTCACAGAGTGGCCTTGAATCATTTTTACAACAGAGAGAAAGACCAGTGACAATGCTACTTATTTTCAATACAAGGGACAGAAACTCATAACAAAGAGCTACCTGGCCTAAGACATCAACAGTGCACTGTCGAGAAGTCCTATTTTGCCCCTACTTTTTAACTTTGAGCATTTGTAGTTCTTACCTTTTATAGGATAAATTAACTATATGTTGCATTTTATTGTTATATTTGATTTCATGTACTATATCTTTCCAGGAATAACACAGGTCCCACAAAAGGGGACATCCTGTTGGGTAACCCCTCAAAAGCATAAAGTGGTTTTGGGGGTTTGTAGGAGCTCTGGAACTGGGGCATGACCATCTGCTGGTGAGGTCATTCTAGAAATTACATGCTCAACGTGTTTTCTAGGACCCTCAGGTTCTGTACAGCATCCTGGCCCAGGGAGTCTTGCGTTGATTATTTGTAGTAGTGTCACAGAGATGGAGGAGTGTACGGTGGCCCCTGGTCTCCATTAGAGTGAGGAAGTTGCCTTGTCCAGAAGTCAAACTCTGCCCCCTGGTGGCATCACCTTGGGACACACACAGATTTTGTGGGCCAGAAAGGATCATTCTCTGCACCAGGGATCAGACTGGCTTCACAATATTGCGTATAAATTCAGCCCTGTATTACTTAAATCTCTCCTCTGTGGAGCATCATATTAAGTAAGTCATTGAGGTTCTCATTAGAATGAAACCAAGTAATAGCACACATACATACACATACAAAAAAATTAAAATAACACTCAGGGAGAAGATGAGATAAAAACTACCATTTATTCATGATATAACAGAAAACGTTTTTGGGGAGATAGGAAACTCATAAAAATCGGTTCTTAGATTGTCATTTTTCTTTCTTAATATATCTAATTAAAATTTTAATAAAAAATAATTGGCAATGATATTATCCCTTAGCTGGTAAGGACAATATCACCATTCAGACATCTTAAATATTTCTCAAACTAGAGATATTTTTAAATTTGTCTCAGAGTTAGAAGGAACATTAGAGATGATATTTGTGTAGGCTGGGCACCTTGTGCAAGCTTGTCAGCTCAATCAGGGAACACAGTAATAAAAACTTCATAAATTATTATAAAAACTATACTAGTTAAAATAGCTGAAAATGCCAACATTTGAGAGGTCTTGCTCTGGTCCCTACTTTAACTTTGAGACTTTATAAACTCTTATCTCTTATGGAATAAGGTAACTACATACTATAGTTTTAAATTATTTATTTATTTATTCATAGATAGAAAGAGAGAAAGAGAGAGAGATTGAGAGAGAGAGAGAGAGGGAGAGAAAGAGGAGAGAAAGGGCATGCCAGGGCCTCTTGCTGCTGAAAACAAACTCCAGATGCATTTGGCTTTATGTGGGTTCTGAGAAAGTGAACCTAGGTGCTTAGGCCTTGCAAATAAGTGCCTTTATCCTCTAAGCCATCTCCTTAGCCCATGCATTTATTATTAGCATTTATTTCACATATTGTATTTTTCCACTATAGACTAGAATGTGATTAGCAGGAACCAGGCCGTGTAGTGACTGAAGGAGAGCACCTGCCGTCCCAGTAGACATGGTGCATGGAGTCCTGTGGACACTGGAAGAGCTGCGAGCAGAGAAAGTTCTAAACACTGATTTAAAGGGAAATTTTGTCAAGGGCTTAAAGTGTGATTCACTGGTGGGCTGCTCTTATTGCTGGGCACATGGTGAGTATTGAACACATTCCAGGAACTGATTTTCTTGTTAATATTTAAAAAACTGTATTAAATCAAGTAGAGAAAAATGCAGAAAAGGAGGACAGACATAATTTCAGGAGGTTGAGGACACCTTCGTCATTGAGCTTGACTTTCCGCTACCTGCCTTTTCTACAAACTTGCTTTTCTGACCCATCATAGTATATGCATTTGCCAAAAAAAAAAAAAAAATCTGAGAAAAAACTTCCAAATAGCAGTATTAATATGACCCAAACGCCATGGCTGATTCCTTCAGATTTCAAAGTTGGAACGACCAGGATAGTCGCGGGAGATAGCACTCTCCTCTGCTCCCATGAAGAACCCCGCTCTCTTACGACAAAAGCACAAAGAACTTCTTTCTTCTCAAAGCACGACCTTCCCTGTCCACTGAAGGCAACTGGGTCTCATTTTGGTCCGGCATTTGAAGTCAGGATATGCAGCTCCCTGGGAGACACACAAGGCCATCTACAAGGTCCTTCCTCTGAGAAGAACAGAGCTCCCAGGAGGTCACAGCCTTCCCTGCATAGTCATGGAAAACAGACATGAAGACAAAACGCGTGCACACATGCACACACACACACAGGCAACCAGACAACAACACTTACAACTAAGACTGAAAAATATGCTATATGCTTTGTGACGATATGCAAGATGGAAAAGCTGTCTTATTGAGTAAAAGAGCAACATAATTTAGGAAGTTGAGTAGACTGGCCTAAAATTAGGGACAAGAGTCTCAAGAAGCACTTTTTCTTTGTCTCTTGGGAAAATGAAATTGATACGTCAGGGCCATCATTAAATCCTCCCTGGACTTTGATTTGACGGGGGGGAAATCATACAGTGAAGTTTCTTCCTTGCCCTTAGAAGAATGTTGTAAGGTGATATATTTAAAATAATTTCTTCAAAAGACAGTATACTATACACACCCAGTATGGGCAGAATAGATAATAAAAAAAGAGTTTAGGGGGCGGAGAGATGGCTCAGCAGTTAAAGGTGCTTGCTTGCAAAGCCTGAAAGCCTGGGTTTGACCCATCAGTACCCACAAGAAGTCAAATGCTCAAAGCGTCACATGCACCCAGGATTGGCATGCCGTGGCAGGAGGTCCTGGGGCATCCGTTCTCTCTCTGTCTCCTTGCAAATAATAACATAGCTTTAAAAAGCAAGTTTAGTAAATGACTGGAAAGCCCGCCTGCATTTTAAGATCTATATCCAGCATGTAAAGCCTTAAAAGGAAATGCTGTTTCATTGACGTTAGTGTCCTGCAGCTGCTGAATCACAGAAACAAGCTGACCGGAAGCCGTAAGGTCAGGGTCAAGAGCCTTGCTGCATCTCTCACTAATCAGGTAATTAAATAGTTTACTCATCCTTTTTTGGCTATAGTCTCCTTCAGCTTAAAATAAAATAAAAACTAGCTGTGTACTATAACAGTGGATTGACGAAAATATGAGGAAAAAAGATTTATGTATGTTACACACTCAAATGTTACCTATTATTTCTATCATTATATGCATATTCTCAACATACATTCATCTGTCCTCAAACAGAATGTAAATTACCCCATAAAATTTTACCTTTCATGGGCATTTTGTCACACTATTACATATGACTCAGAAATTGGTTGAAATTATGTTAGATTATTTAAATATTTTGTTATTTATTTATTTGAGAGCGACAGACAGAGAGAGAAAGAGACAGACAGATAGATAGAGAATGGGCGCACCAGGGCCTCCAGCCACAGCAAAGGACCTCCAGACCCGTGCCTCCCTTGTGCATGTGGCTAACGTGGGTCCTGAGGAATCGAGCCTCGAACTGGGGTCCTTAGGCTTCATAGGCAAGCGCTTATCCACTAAGCCATCTCTCCAGACCATCGCATAGTATTTTATTTTAAAAATCTAACATAGGGCTGGAGAGATGGTTAAGCGCTTGCCTGTGAAGCCTAAGGACTCCGGTTCGAGGCTCGGTTCCCCAGGTCCCACGTTAGCCAGATGCACAAGGGGGCGCACGTGTCTGGAGTTTGTTTGCAGTGGCTGGAAGCCCTGGCGTGCCCATTCTCTATCTGCCTCTCGCTCTCTCTCTTAAATAAATAAATAAAATACTATGTGATGATGTAATCTATTATTAGTTCCAAGAAAGTAAAAGAATCATTTTTTTTTTCTTTTTTGAGGCAGGTTATTACTCTAGCCCAGCTGACCTGGAACTTACTCTGTAGCCCCAGGTTAACCTTGAACTCACAGAGATCCTCTCACTTTAGCCTCCAGAATGCTGGGATTAAAGAGGTATGCTACCATGCCTGGCTAAGAATCACTTTTTAAAACAATATTATTTATCTATTTGCAAGGAGAGAGAGAGAGAGAGAGAGAGAGAGAGAGAGAGAGAGAGAGAGAGAGAGAGAGAGAGAGAGAATAGGCATGCTAGGGCCCCTAGCCACTGAAAACAAACTCCAGATGCATGCACCACTGAGCATCTGGCTTTATGTGGGTACTAGGGAATCAAACCTGGGTCATTGGGCTTTGTAGCTAGTGCCTTAATCACTGAGCAATCTCTCTAGCCTCAGAATCAATTTTTAATTTTTAATTGAATGAAAACATATGAACATGTAAAGTGCAGATGATTATAAGATCAAAAATTGTGCTCTAGACCTCCCATTGGTTAATCACACTTCAACTAATTTCGTGATGAAAATTTCCTTTAAAGTACTATGTGCAGAGAACCAAGCTTCTCTTGCCTAAGGCTCTGCGAGTCTCTGTATGCGACTTTCTGAGCTCACTTTCTAGTAATTTCTCAGTACTGTGCTGTTTCTATTAAGCACATTTCAGTAATACTGTATGACTACATAAAATAGTGACAATCAAATGAGGCTGATTTGTGTTGTAACTCAGAATAGGGCCATGTAGACTTGTGAACTTCATTACAATTTTGCGAGAACAATATTATATGGTAATGATTTTGGATATCTTGGTTTGAAGACATTCCAAGTCACAGAACGTAAGTTTTAGAAACCAGTCTGTTCCGGTAGCCATGGTTACGTACGTAAGGCAATGACATGCTTCCACTTTACCCTAGATAAACAACAGGTTTTCTTATAGCAATGCTCTAAAAATATTTGTTTATTTACATGTGTGTTTGGGGGTGTGTATGTGTGTGAGTATGTATGTGTATGGGTGTGTCAGGCTGTCCTGCTCTGCAAAGGAACACCAGACACACGCGTCACGTTTCACATCTGGCTTTATGTGGATGCTGGAGAATCAAACTCAGGTCAGCAGGCTTTGCAAGCGAGTGCCTTTAACTGCTGATCCACTTCTAAATCCCCAATTTTATGAAATCTTTTAGGAAAAAAATACAATCACCAGACTTTTTTTTCAATCCTCAGTTGGTCTTTATTTATTTTTGACTAATTAACATTTAAAATGATGAGGATTGCTATACGTGTTAGCAAGTACATTATTACTTTTTCTTTTTTAAATTTTTTCCATTACTATTATTATTGTTAACAACATATTTTGTATGGATAAATTTTGTTTTGGTACCCTCTTTTCTCTCATCCCTATCCCCATTCTGCTGGGGACCCTCCTCAGTGGGGTTTCAGGTATTTTATTTATTTAGTTAGTTTTTGGTTTTTCAAGGTAGAGTCTCACGCTAGTTCAGGCTGACCTGGAAATCACTGTGTAGACTCAGGGTGCCCTTGAACTCATGGCGATCCTCCTACCTCTGCCTCCTGAGTACTGGGATTAAAGGCGTGCACTACCATGCTGGGCAAAAAAGTTGGGGTGGGGGCAGGTACAGTTTCTTTTTAATTGGGAACTTTAACTGATGACATACAGTAATTTGATAATGCTCACATCCCATTATCCTCTTTAATGTTTTTAAAGTTAATAACATATTTTATATGGGCACATCATGTGTTGATTCCTTCTTATTCCTCGTCTCTGCCCCCATCCCACTGGGGCCCCTCCTCAGTGGGGTTCATACATGTACACAGTGCATGTCTCCCTTTCTATCACCTCTACTTTTTGTTTCTATGGAACATGTGGATTTTGCCATGCACCAATGCTGCCAATTGGAGCTGAACAGCGTGGCAGGGTCTGAGACACTGGAGGCCCGGGTGAGTTGCTGGTGGGAAGGAAGTGGTTGGAAGCTTGCTTGGAAGACAGCTCCAATTCTCACCCTGCTGCTAACGCTGACACTGACCAACTGTGTGGGCCACTTAGGTTCTGTTTCTGTGTGGAAGTGGAGGCAGTAAGAGAATTGAGCCTGTGCATTTGTTTACTGTTATTGAATTGGAAAGGAAACGCAGTTCGGACGCCTGGTAATAGGAGTGTCCAGTTAGTACTGTCCACTAGGATTTGCTCGGCTCTCCCCATCTTCATTTACAAAGTGGAAATGTAATACCAGCACCCTGGTCACTACCTAGAGTCACGAGGAACAGATGAGATAAGGGCATGAAACAGTCCCTAGTCCAAGTTGCTCTCCCAGCTATTCTCATGACAACCTTAAAACTAGGTCACAGATTGGGAGAGTTTGAGAGATGACTCATTCCTGAGTTGGAGACTTGATTCTGTTTTTATTTTATTTCCAGGATTGAGAAGATTATACCATTTAGAGACTTTTAAATTTCACTTTCCCCCCGCCCCCGATGTGAATGATAACTTACATTCATGGCTCTACCAAACAAAATATCACATTGGAACAAGTTAACCAGGGGTAAATGCTTTCCAGAACAGTGTACGGCAACTGCAATTAACAGTCTGCTCAAATGCAAAGAATTGAAAGTAAAAAAAAATAAGTGACTTCACTTCAGGTGCTCCTTTTAGCCTGTTCATTATTCCACCTCTTGTGTAGAAAAATTTGCTTTCTCTGTAAGGTACAGTATATCTTTTTTTTTTTTTTTTTCCAGAAGAGAAACATGTGAGAGAAGAATTAGAAGCCTTTTATTTTATTTTATTTTTTTAATTACAGATGTCATGGTGATTAAGGCATTCTGGTAACTCACCTACTTTCCCATCCCAGCCTGTTTGGATTTAGAGTGAGCACTGACCAGATACACACAAGCTACCACCAGAATGGTTGGATGTTGGGGTGCGGGGAGATTACACTTTTGCAGTTTGGCCCTTCAGTAGCAATTTCCAGGACACACTGGAGTTGGTTGGAAAAGGAGCGCATGGCTCTGGAGATCGGAGGCACTCCCCCCCCCCACGCTGGCAGAGAAGTGCAGGTTAATTTGAATCTGTTCTTGTATGTTTGTGTGAGAAAGGGAAACTCCCCATTTAAGGTTGTATATTATATTTTCCAGTTTCTTACAGGGCTGTTTATATTTGATGTCAGGCATGGTGCTGGGAAATAAATTCCTGAGTAGTTATAAATAAATGACTGTATTTGTACCATTAACTAGCCCTAGGACCGGGAATTCTGCCAGAATGTTCTTTTGGGTTGAATGTCAGTTTAGAGAGCCAGCTACACACTGGCTGTTCATAACTAAGCCCCAGACCTTCCTATCAACTCAACCTCCATCACGTCCTCCGTAGTGCTGCGAGACTAGGTAAGTGTGGTGCCATCGTGGGATGAGAGGGGAAGACAGCCGTACTAGGAGTTCTCTTGAGAGGAAGACAGGGCCTGGTGCAGAAAGCCCAGAACAGGGACATGGGCCCTGCGAAGACTATTCACCTCCCTCTTTAGCTTTACTTAATACCGGATGGTTTTCTGAATACAATTCAGGTCAATTTGATATGTAAAAGCATTTTGATATGGTATAGGTTGGGGTTAAGAACCATTATTGGATAGTGATTAAGTGTAAACTGGTGGTGACCTGAGTTTTTTTTTTTTTTTTTTATTTTTAAGTTTTTGCCAGAAGTTGTGAAACACTGCTTCAACCCCAGCACTGGGGAGGCTGAGATATGAAGACATGAGTTAGAGGTCAGCCTGAGCTCCACAGTGAGTTCTACGTCAGCCTTAAGTAGAACGAGACCCTGCCTCAGCACAAAACCCAGCAAGAACAGAACTCTGGATTCAGCCAGGCATGGGGTACATGCCTGTGACATCCAACACTCAGAAAGCCGAGGCAGGAGCTAGAAAGATCCTGTCTCAAAAAGAAAGAGAGAAAGAAGAAAAGGAAAGGAAAGGAAAGGAAAGGAAAGGAAAGGAAAGGAAAGGAAAGGAAAGGGAAAGGAGTTCTGGATTCAAACTCACACACTTATTCTTATAAAGTTGTCAAATCACAGACTTTCCAAGGCTCAGAGATGTGTGGACATTAAATAAATTTACGTATCTAAAGTGCCACCAAAGTCATAATGGGCCAGTAAAACCTTATTTTCTTTTGGGTAGGAAGGACATGCATGTGTAGAAAATACAAGGGTACACAGGTTTTATATGGCCTAAGTTTTCTGGTAGTAAAGTGTGTGTCCTGACTATAGTATTTGATTACTGATTTGCCCAAGTTTACAACTATTTACAACACGCTTACTCTATAAACAATTTCTTACAATACGTAGAAACAATAGTATCGGTTATTATTTATCAGAAATTATTTTCAAAAACTTTTAGGCTACAAAACTCAGCAATTGAGTGATTGTTTTCCTCTAGTGAAGAAAGCTGCATGTTTTTTCCTCCCTCATTCTGCTGTGATCTCTTCCCATGTCCTATTGTTAAAGAAGTGTCTCCTGCAAGCAGACGAGGTACCAGGCCCACTTGGGAGAGGCACAGCGTCATAGATGTTAGTCTTTTCTTGGCCCCATCTACTGGAAATCGTGATAAACTCTCTTGCCTAAGCTGGAAAGGAGCTGTAGAAAATCAAATTAACAGGCGAAGGCCTATTAATCTTCATTTTCTTGTTTTCTCCTTCAAGCGTTGACTGTTACATGTTTGTTCCCCAGTTCTCGTTAAGGTGTCCTTTAAGGGGTTATGAAAAAACACCACCCCTGAAAATAACAGAGCAGTTTTTTCTCATTCAGACTTCTGTATGTTTTTAGTTAGTTGATTAGAATTTTTTCACTAATAATTTTATTTGTGTTTATATATGGATGGATGACAAATACAGACTACCAAATGCATTTATTTGGAATTTTCTTGTTGGGCCTGAAGATAAAATATTTTAAATGGAATGAAATAGCACATGACATTGGTCTGCACTCAGTGGTTTTCCAGGACTTAAGCACATCACTCCAGGGATCCAAGACAAAGATTTCATTAACAATAACCTAAAGGCAATGTTGTACAGGTTTTACTATCACTTAGTGAGTTTCCTTTTCAGGCCCAGAAAAATAGGATTAAAAACTAGAACTATAGGCAAGTATATTTGAAGTGTAACAAAGGTACCAGACAAGATAGTTAGGTTTCCAGGAAGAACTGATAAAAACCAATGTAGGTTTGTGATGTGTGGAGTCACTGTCAGAGGACCAGTCAGGGAGTCCAGAATAGTGGACCTGACATCTTTTATTTTTAATTATCTGTTTGCAAGGAGAAGGAGGGAAGAGGAGAGAAAGAGAGAAGAGGGAAGAGAGGAGAGAGGGAACGAATGGGTGTTCCAGGACCTCTTGCCACTGCAAATGAACTCCAGACACCTGCACCACTTTGCACATCTGGCTTTATATGGGTACTGGGGAATCAAACCCAGGCTGTCAGACATTGGAAGCAAGTGCCTTAACCACTGAGCCATTTCCATTCCCCCAGCCTCCTGATTTCTTTTTAAAAACTGCCCTCAGAGAAACAATTCACATATTTTAAAGCATTTTAAGTTTTTTTAAAAATTTATTTGTTTATTTGCAAGGAGAGGGAGAGAGAGAGAGAGACAGAGAGAGAGAGAGAGAGAGAGAGAGAGAGAGAGATTAAGTTTCCATCAGTTCCCCTTCTTGCGTTCTTTCTAAATAAGCCGGAGTTTGTCAAAAGGTCCTCTCTAACACTGCACGCCCCTTTGTCAGACCTCTATCCCCTTACATTCCTAAGGCTGATTGAGGCCCCTTGCCTACCTGAACAAGCCCCTTGCCTTCACTACTTCCTCTGCCTAGAGCAATCTTCCCTCACTGTCCACACAGTTTTATTCTGATTCACAAGGCTCTCCCTGATCTACCTTCTAGAATTTCAATAACCCCTTCTGACTGCTTTCACAAACTATTCCTATTCTTCATGTCATCTTCCATCATTGATTGTGTTATTTTTTTATCTTCATTCTTTAGATTGTACATCGTGTGAACCTTGGGACTTTTGAGCTTATTGCCAAGAACAGAGGACGGGCATACAGTTGTCCAAAAATACTGAATGGCATGACAGTAGATCCTGCTGCAAAATACGTTCCTAAATAGGAACACCTTGTGTGTAATATCACCTTAACTCTGGGTTTGTTAAGTGATGGGCTCATGTTTTCTCAGTGATTGACTTTAGATCACAATGGATGAAAACAGTGTTATCGGGATTCAGACTGAGGAAGCGGTGGGTGGACTGCTGGGTATATGGCATGTGGGGCAGAGGGATCGCTGACCAGCAGAGTTCATATAGCGCATTTACATATAGTCATTTACATTTGACGAGAGAGTTTCAAACAGACTTCTCTGGACGAAACCTGCCTGCTTTCACAGGCTGCCTCAGCAGCTGGTGATCGATAGGCCCAAAATGACATTTTCTGAGTCATACTGCTTTTTCTATCTGACTCCACAGCAGGACAGGAATCTTCAACTGATCAAATCTAATTACATTTGCTTCCCAACTAAGTGATGCGTCACCTTCTCCTCCTGTGAAAGAAATGCCCCCCAGTATCAGATTGTTGTGAGCCTAATTGATTTGCAACAATGTATTAGTGAATTTAACTAAAAGTAATGACACATAATGGAATAAAATTTCCTGTGAAAGGATTTTTTTCTCTCTTTAGGTCAAGAGTTTTCAATAGTTAGTCTGAATTACTTAGAAAGATTGCAGGATTACTTTTTCTTGTTATGCACATTTCTTCCCTTTCTTTCTTTAAATGTGAAAGTTTAAGATGTTGAAACATCTCTCTAAGAGGCTAAAACCACAACATAGGTTACACAGAGCTCATTGTTGATCTCCATGTTAAATCAGGTTTTATCTGAAGGAAATGAAGATAAATTAAAATGTCAAAATGTATTAACATGTATTGTTATGTTCATAGCAGAGATTTCCCTTTGCCATTGGTGCTTATGCATTATGGTTCTCACTCTTTAATTCAGTTTGTTTTATCTAATTCATGCATCTAATTTGATTTAAATTCTGGCAGCAGTCCATTAGAAAAGCCTCTTATGACTTCAATTTCCCCAAACCTACTTGATGTACTATGAGCCTTCTGAAATTGCCTATTTGTTCAAGTGTGCATAGATAAACACATTATGTGCAAAGTGGAGTCTAGCATTCACTAATGGTTAGGTGTTAAAATATGGCTGGCCCACTAGTGTTATATGATAATTTTACATACCCACGTGAGGTGTGCATCTCATCTACCATTAACAACCCCAGTGTGCATTCTTCTTGGTTTTCCTAACCAGGTCTCTTGCTTTTCCTTGGTAAGGAAGATAAGCGGTGGGTTTTAGTTTTCACTTTTCACTGCTCTCTACATACCGGTCACACTAAGAGGACCAAGATGCAGTGACATCTCCATCTTGGTTTCCCTTCGTCACCTGGGACCATCACTGGGGAGCAAATAGATTCTTGATCAAAAAGTAGCTGTGACCTTCCTCTTGACTTTATCTGCAGTGGCTCTGCTTTTTTAAAATTGATTTTGAAACCTTGTTTAAGTGTTTGGCCAAGTATTCACAGACACAGCCCAGTGGAATAGATTAGAGCTACGGTCACCTAAATTGTTTTTTTTTTTTTTTTTTTTTTTGAGGTAGGGTCTCACTCTAGCCAAGGCTGACCTGGAACTCACTCTGCGGTGCCAGGCTGGCCTTGAACTCACAGCGATTCCCTGGCCTCTGCCTCCTAAGTGCTGGGATTAAAGGTGTGCACCACCACATCCAGCTTGATCACCTAAATTTTGACAAAAACATCAGAAACATGCACTGGAAAGACAGCCTATTCAACAGACGGTGCTGACAAAACCAGAAATCCACGTGAATGAAGTTAGAACCATAACTCACTCTCTCCTCTCTACCTCTCTCTCCTCTCTTTCTCTCGCTTTCTCACTCCGCATGAAGGTCAAAACCTTAATTTAAGATCAAAGCACTAAAACTATTACAGGAAAACATAGAGAATTCACCAGAAGTAATAGGTAGCGATAAGAACTTTCTGAACAGCGCACCAGTAGCACAGGAGACAGTACCGAGCATCCACACACGGGACAGCAGGAAACTGGGAAACTGAAAGGTTTGCCTAGCAAAGGAAGGTGTCATCAGAGGGAACAGAATCTGCAAAACCGGAGCAGAGTTTTGTCAGCTACAACTCAGACAGGGGCTTGCTATCAAGGATATATAAAGAACTGCAAAAATACACTGCAAAAACAGAGCTTTCAATCAATGAATGGGCTAATGAAATGAACGGATAACTCTCAAGAAAAAGAACATACCTGGTCAACAGGCATTTCAAAAAATGTTCAACGTCCTCAGCCACAGGGAAGTGCAAATTAAAATTCCTTTGAGATTCTCTCTCTCCCCAGTCAGAATGGGTGCCATCAAGAAAACAAATGGCAACAAAGGCAGGTGGGGTGCATGGGGGGAAGGCGCCGCATGGCACCCTCTTGGGAACGTATATGGGTGCTGCCACCGTGGCCCAGAAAGACAAGGATTGTGTGTCCTCTCCCGTGTGGGTCTGAATTTGGAATGGCTGTGTGTATGCCCCTAAGGGGAGCTGAGGGAAGGTTCGGGCTATGAAGCTACAGAAGAAACCATGAGAGGTGTGGAGAAGAGAGGAAGCCAGATCACTTGTGACATGGAATCCCTTTCATGTTCCAGTGGAAATGACCAGGAAGTTGCGAGGACAGGGTAATGATCCTGCCCGCAAAACACAGCCTTTAAATTTAGAGACGACTTCCTGAGCCCCTTAGCTACTAAAGTGTCACTAATAACCCAGCTCTAAGAGGTATCGTCCGCGTTGTCGTGGTCATGGCTACCAATGTTATTTAAGAAAAAGATCCACATTATTAGAGGTAAATTGTGTGAATACCAGGTTACCTAGAACAAACCTCTTTACCTTGTAAGTCAAATGATAACTTTGCTAATTAAACAAACACCAACAAGATGCTAACATTACCTTGCTTTTTTATTGATAAGACTCTGGGATCCATATTTCAAAATTCTAAGCTGGGTCCAAATTTATACTACTGCTGCTTTCAATAGAAAGTGATCATATCAAATATGTAAGGGGAATTGTAGCTGTATATTGTATTCCCGTCTCACAGCTGCCTGCAAAGCCATGTCAAATCCATACATTACTCAAAAGACAAATTGGGTTTCAGGTTTTTTTTGCCTGTGTGTCCATTTGTGTGGGAAACAAATGCAACTGAACTGCTAGGAATAAGTAACTGGAATGTAATTGAAAGTGACATTTCATTAAGGGAACCGTGTTAGTGGAAACATTATGACCAAGAGCTTTAAGAATTTACTATAACATAGTTTATTAAAAAAAATCCAAACTACTGTTGTCTATGACACTGTCATATACAGTTCCATGAAAATAAAAAAGAAAAGTATTCTCTAACTCATTTTGTTTGTTTCTCCAAATTGTTTTTAAATTAAGATAAACAAGCTTTATTCAGTTCAGTTGAGACATCTATTATAGGAAAACTAAAAACTTACAGAAGGTCTGCTTATTTGGACCCAAGGTACAGATTGCCGCCAAAAACAAAACAGAACAGAACAAAACAAAATAAAACTTGTATTCAGCATGGTGCCTATAGCTTGAGATGGGACCTTGGAGGTTACAGAATCTGAAGACAAGGTTGGTATTACTGGCAGGGCTAGCAAAACATCTAAAAATCATGGCATCTTAGAATAAAGTGTGCTTGTTTTATCTCCCTGATATTTACAGGTTTGAAAGTTAAAAAGAGTCAATTTCCATGTTTTATTATTTAAAAAATATTTTTATTTATTTATTTTCAAGGAGAGACAAAAAGAAAGAGAGGGAGAGGGAGGGACAGAGAAAGAGAGAAGGAGGGAGGGGGAGGGAGGGAGAGAGAGAGAGAGAGAGAGGGAATAGGAGCCACTGCAAATGAACTCCAGATGCATGTACCACTTTGGGCATCGGGCTCTGTGTGGGTGCTGGGGAATGAAATCCGGTTCGCTAGGCTTGGCAGGCAAGTGCCTTAATCAGTGAGCCATCTCTCCAGCGCCCCATGTTTGGTTATTATTAAGCAAAATATCATAGTTATTTTGGAAGCTTTCCCCCAATGAATATTAGGAACTGAGATTAATAAAATAATTGAGAATATTCTTTGGAAAGGGAAGGGCGCTCTAGCAGTAGCTAATAGATTCTAGAAATTCATTTCTGTGTGAGACATTCAGAGGATGACGAGAGCAAGAGTAAACCTTCTAAGCTGATCTGTAAGAATTATGTGAGACAAAGCAGGCACGCATGTGCACCGTATACTCAACTGTCTGTGAACAAAACATTTTTAAGCTGGGCATGGTGGTGTGCATCTTTAATCACAGCACTTGGGAGGCTGAGATTGGGATACTGCAGAGAGTTTGAGGCCAGCCTGTGGCTGCAGAGTGAGTTCCAGATCATCCTGGGCTAGAGTAGGAACCTATCTCAAAAAATGACACACACACACACACACACACACACACACACACACACACACATTTAATTTTAGTTTTCATACACAGGGAAATTTTTTTCCCTCTTGTGAACAGCTACTATGGAAACTATCAGCGTCAGCAAATGGTTAATGTTACTACAACCACACTTAGCAGCAGTGTACACTTGTCACAATTACAACTGTTCCGCATACAGTGTTCCATTTACAATGGTCACATTTGTCATTAGTACAGCTCCCTAATGAGACATCTGACTAAGTCATGACTCTTTAACACTTTTTTTCCCCATGACTGAAACACTGTATTCTAGAACTCTAACAAGGCAATGAATGACTTGCACATCATCTGAGTATCACATTAAATCCCCACAGATACTGCTAATTTAAAGTGGCTTTGAACATTAAGCCACTAACAAGTTGTGGGTTAGAAGCTAAGATTCAGACAGTGAATGAAATAGAAACTGTAACGTAATAGATAGGCAAATAAATCTAGGATAAATCTGAACAAAATTTACTTTTGCTTACCAGTGACTTACTATAATACTTTAATTAGCATTTGCATGAAATAATGCACAAATCATGTAATTCAATGGCTTTAGATGATTTTTACAGGCAATCCTTAGCATTATTTTGAAGAAAAAGATACTTGTGCTTTCTAGGGCTGTTGTACTTATTTGTCTGGATTGTTACTATTGCAGGGCACCCACCCAGGCTTGGAAACTTCACCTTATTATTGCCACAGTCCTGTACCTGTCCAGCTATTGTGCACCTTCAAGACAACTTTCTAATCTTTACAATATTTGAATTTACACTTCTGAACAAAATTCTTTTTTTTAAAATTTATTTATTTATTTATTTGAGAGCGACAGACACAGACACAGAGAGAAAGACAGATACAGAGAGAGAGAGAGAAGGGGGGGGCAGGGCTTCCAGCCTCTGCAAATGAACTCCAGACGCGTGCACCCCCTTGTGCATCTGGCTAACGTGGGTCCTGGGGAATTGAGCCTTGAACCAGGGTCCTTAGGCTTCACAGGCAAGCACTTAACTGCTAAGCCATCTCTCCAGCCCCTGAACAAAATTCTTAATTGACTAACCTGCTTAAGAAACTCTTTGACATTCCTCAGTCATGACTGAACAGGATGGCAGCTAGATACAGTGACATACAGGGGACCAACAATCCGTAGTTCATACCAGACAGCCAAAACACTTACATGGGTTAGAAGCTCTATCTTTGTCTCTATAGTAGATTTGGAAGCAGCTATCTGCTGGAAAATGGCAACATGAGAACTTGGAGGAGACACACTGTCTATATTTAAACTGTTTCAAATTCCTTCTCTTGCATAAATCAAATTTAGTCATCACTAAGAATTACTTAATAATAATAATCATGATATAATATGACATGTCAATATAAACATAATAACTGTTAATTAACAACATGGTTATAAGTAGCAGTACTAACAAAACCAAACAAACAAACACAAATTTGAGGAAAAACAAAGAAAACTGAGATGCCTGAGAGATTCGTCTATTTGTCCTTTTGTTAACACTCTTCCAGGGTTAGGCAGGAGGAGAGCCTGGGGCTCGGGGGATCTGCCCCAACACACAACAGCAGAACGTCACCTTCTCCCCCAGGACCCTCTCTTAGCCTCCCGCTCCTTCCACTGAGCCTTCCTTTTTCTGACTAGTTCCTTATCCACTTTGACATCTTTACTTTTTGCCCTCTGCTATCAGCCCTGATGAAATGTCGACGGGTCCAATATTATGCATGTCATGTGCATGTAATGACAGTCACCATGAGGTTAAAAATGCAGCCACTGCGTCGTGTCTGAAGACTGCAGTGCAAAGCACTCTTTCGCATCCTCTGGCTCTTACATTCTTTCTGTTGGACTTTCTCTCTTTCTTTTTTTTTGGTAAGGTAAGGTCTCACTCTAGCCCAGCCTGACCTGGAATTCACTATGGAGTCTCAGGGTGGCCTTGAACTCATGGTGATACTCCTACCTCTGCCTCCAGAGTGCTGGGATTAAATGCGTGCATCACCACTCCTGGCTGTCTGTTTCACTTTCTGCAATGTCACCTGAGCCTTGGAGGACGTGATGGAAATGTCTTATTTAATACTAAGTACTCAACATTCAGTTCTTTGGTGAGCTCTGAGTCTCCCCAGTACAGTGTGACATTGTGTAAAGCTCATGATGGCAAGTCTTCCCCGGTGGAAGAAAACCCTTTCTTCTGGATGAGGCAGTTGACTCAGCTCAAGGCTGAGGAGGAGGACCAGAAGTCAAGGCATCCATCAGGATGGGAACACTGAGCAATGAAGTCACAGAGAACAGGAGGGATCCGAGCAGGTAACAGAATTCAAACCAATAACCACAGGGTTTTAGCACAAGTTGCGAGCTAGCAACTTGGGGCGACTCCAAGAGCCTTAGGCTGCATAACAGGAACCACCACTCAGAATTCGGAAATTCATACTTGGAACTCTCACTAGAAAACATAATTTGTCCCGAGCTGGTCATTTAACAGGTGAGCTGGAAGTTTTGAAGACACCAAACATGGGCTGCCTAACAAAATAATTATTTTAAATGTTTATGTTTTAAGCAATAACCAAGAAAATAAAAAGGAATCAAGGTTCTGGGAGCTTTGTTGCTGTTTTTTTGAGACAGGACCACATGAGGCTCAAGTTGGCCTGGAATTTGCAAAGTAACAAAAGCTGATCTTGAATTTCTGATCCTCCTGCCTCCACCCCTTGAGGGCTGGGATGACAGGTGTGCCACCAGGCCCTGGTAACCCTTGTCACAGCTAAGGAGACCTTATGGCCAGAGACTTGAGGTTGAGTGTTGGTAAAAATTCCGTATCGTATAGTTAGTTCAGTGGGAGTCTCTATTCTTTTCTTTTTCTAGGATTAACAATAGTATATTATTTTGTGTTTAACTAAATGTGAAACAACAGAGTCACCCCTGTAGTGACGCGCTAGAGTGGAGTAAGAAGGACGGGGGGTGACGTGGTAGAGTGGAGGAAGAAGGACGGGGGGTGACGTGGTAGAGTGGAGGAAGAAGGACGGGGGTGACGTGGTAGAGTGGAGGAAGAAGGACGGGGGTGACGTGGTAGAGTGGAGGAAGAAGGACGGGGGTGACGTGGTAGAGTGGAGGAAGAAGGACGGGGGTGACGTGGTAGAGTGGAGGAAGAAGGACGGGGTGACGTGGTAGAGTGGAGGAAGAAGGACGGGGGTGACGTGGTAGAGTGGAGGAAGAAGGACGGGGGTGACGTGGTAGAGTGGAGGAAGAAGGACGGGGGGTGACGTGGTAGAGTGGAGGAAGAAGGACGGGGGTGACGTGGTAGAGTGGAGGAAGAAGGACGGGGGGTGACGTGGTAGAGTGGAGGAAGAAGGACGGGGTGACGTGGTAGAGTGGAGGAAGAAGGACGGGGGTGACGTGGTAGAGTGGAGGAAGAAGGACGGGGTGACGTGGTAGAGTGGAGGAAGAAGGACGGGGGTGACGTGGTAGAGTGGAGGAAGAAGGATGAGGGGGTGACGTGGTAGAGTGGAGGAAGAAGGATGAGGGGGTGACGTGGTAGAGTGGAGGAAGAAGGACGGGGGTGACGTGGTAGAGTGGAGGAAGAAGGACGGGGGTGACGTGGTAGAGTGGAGGAAGAAGGACGGGGGGTGACGTGGTAGAGTGGAGGAAGAAGGACGGGGGGTGACGTGGTAGAGTGGAGGAAGAAGGACGGGGGTGACGTGGTAGAGTGGAGGAAGAAGGATGAGGGGGTGACGTGGTAGAGTGGAGGAAGAAGGACGGGGGTGACGTGGTAGAGTGGAGGAAGAAGGACGGGGGTGACGTGGTAGAGTGGAGGAAGAAGGACGGGGGTGACGTGGTAGAGTGGAGGAAGAAGGACGGGGGTGACGTGGTAGAGTGGAGGAAGAAGGACGGGGGTGACGTGGTAGAGTGGAGGAAGAAGGACGGGGGGTGACGTGGTAGAGTGGAGGAAGAAGGACGGGGGTGACGTGGTAGAGTGGAGGAAGAAGGACGGGGGTGACGTGGTAGAGTGGAGGAAGAAGGACGGGGGTGACGTGGTAGAGTGGAGGAAGAAGGACGGGGGTGACGTGGTAGAGTGGAGGAAGAAGGACGGGGGTGACGTGGTAGAGTGGAGGAAGAAGGACGGGGGTGACGTGGTAGAGTGGAGGAAGAAGGACGGGGGTGACGTGGTAGAGTGGAGGAAGAAGGATGAGGGGTGACGTGGTAGAGTGGAGGAAGAAGGACGGGGGTGACGTGGTAGAGTGGAGGAAGAAGGACGGGGGGTGACGTGGTAGAGTGGAGGAAGAAGGACGGGGGTGACGTGGTAGAGTGGAGGAAGAAGGACGGGGGTGACGTGGTAGAGTGGAGGAAGAAGGATGAGGGGGTGACGTGGTAGAGTGGAGGAAGAAGGACGGGGGTGACGTGGTAGAGTGGAGGAAGAAGGACGGGGGGTGACGTGGTAGAGTGGAGGAAGAAGGACGGGGGTGACGTGGTAGAGTGGAGGAAGAAGGACGGGGGTGACGTGGTAGAGTGGAGGAAGAAGGACGGGGGTGACGTGGTAGAGTGGAGGAAGAAGGACGGGGGGTGACGTGGTAGAGTGGAGGAAGAAGGACGGGGGTGACGTGGTAGAGTGGAGGAAGAAGGACGGGGGTGACGTGGTAGAGTGGAGGAAGAAGGACGGGGGTGACGTGGTAGAGTGGAGGAAGAAGGACGGGGGGTGACGTGGTAGAGTGGAGGAAGAAGGACGGGGGTGACGTGGTAGAGTGGAGGAAGAAGGACGGGGGTGACGTGGTAGAGTGGAGGAAGAAGGATGAGGGGGTGACGTGGTAGAGTGGAGGAAGAAGGACGGGGGTGACGTGGTAGAGTGGAGGAAGAAGGACGGGGGTGACGTGGTAGAGTGGAGGAAGAAGGACGGGGGTGACGTGGTAGAGTGGAGGAAGAAGGACGGGGGGTGACGTGGTAGAGTGGAGGAAGAAGGACGGGGGTGACGTGGTAGAGTGGAGGAAGAAGGATGAGGGGGTGACGTGGTAGAGTGGAGGAAGAAGGACGGGGGTGACGTGGTAGAGTGGAGGAAGAAGGACGGGGGGTGACGTGGTAGAGTGGAGGAAGAAGGACGGGGGTGACGTGGTAGAGTGGAGGAAGAAGGACGGGGTGACGTGGTAGAGTGGAGGAAGAAGGACGGGGGTGACGTGGTAGAGTGGAGGAAGAAGGACTGGGGGTGACGTGGGTAGAGTGGAGGAAGAAGGACGGGGGTGACGTGGTAGAGTGGAGGAAGAAGGACGGGGGTGACGTGGTAGAGTGGAGGAAGAAGGACGGGGGTGACGTGGTAGAGTGGAGGAAGAAGGATGAGGGGGTGACGTGGTAGAGTGGAGGTAGAAGGACGGGGGGGTGACGTGGTAGAGTGGAGGAAGAAGGATGCGGGGGGGTGACGTGGTAGAGTGGAGGAAGAAGGACGGGGGTGACGTGGTAGAGTGGAGGAAGAAGGGACGGGGTGACGTGGTAGAGTGGAGGAAGAAGGACGGGGGTGACGTGGTAGAGTGGAGGAAGAAGGACGGGGGTGACGTGGTAGAGTGGAGGAAGAAGAGGACGGGGGTGACGTGTAGAGTGGAGGAAGAAGGAGAGGGGTGACGTGGTAGAGTGGAGGAAGGAGGACGGGGGTGACGTGGTAGAGTGGAGGAAGAAGGACGGGGGTGACGTGGTAGAGTGGAGGAAGAAGGACGGGGGGTGACGTGGTAGAGTGGAGGAAGAAGGACGGGGGTGACGTGGTAGAGTGGAGGAAGAAGGACGGGGGTGACGTGGTAGAGTGGAGGAAGAAGGACGGGGGGTGACGTGGTAGAGTGGAGGAAGAAGGACGGGGGTGACGTGGTAGAGTGGAGGAAGAAGGACGGGGGTGACGTGGTAGAGTGGAGGAAGAAGGACGGGGGTGACGTGGTAGAGTGGAGGAAGAAGGACGGGGGTGACGTGGTAGAGTGGAGGAAGAAGGACGGGGGTGACGTGGTAGAGTGGAGGAAGAAGGACGGGGGTGACGTGGTAGAGTGGAGGAAGAAGGACGGGGGTGACGTGGTAGAGTGGAGGAAGAAGGACGGGGGTGACGTGGTAGAGTGGAGGAAGAAGGACGGGGGTGACGTGGTAGAGTGGAGGAAGAAGGATGAGGGGGTGACGTGGTAGAGTGGAGGAAGAAGGACGGGGGGTGACGTGGTAGAGTGGAGGAAGAAGGACGGGGGTGACGTGGTAGAGTGGAGGAAGAAGGACGGGGGGTGACGTGGTAGAGTGGAGGAAGAAGGACGGGGGTGACGTGGTAGAGTGGAGGAAGAAGGACGGGGGGTGACGTGGTAGAGTGGAGGAAGAAGGACGGGGGTGACGTGGTAGAGTGGAGGAAGAAGGACGGGGGGTGACGTGGTAGAGTGGAGGAAGAAGGACGGGGGGTGACGTGGTAGAGTGGAGGAAGAAGGACGGGGGTGACGTGGTAGAGTGGAGGAAGAAGGACGGGGGGTGACGTGGTAGAGTGGAGGAAGAAGGACGGGGGGTGACGTGGTAGAGTGGAGGAAGAAGGACGGGGGGTGACGTGGTAGAGTGGAGGAAGAAGGACGGGGGTGACGTGGTAGAGTGGAGGAAGAAGGACGAGGGGTGACGTGGTAGAGTGGAGGAAGAAGGACGGGGGTGACGTGGTAGAGTGGAGGAAGAAGGACGGGGGGTGACGTGGTAGAGTGGAGGAAGAAGGACGGGGGTGACGTGGTAGAGTGGAGGAAGAAGGACGGGGGTGACGTGGTAGAGTGGAGGAAGAAGGACGGGGGGTGACGTGGTAGAGTGGAGGAAGAAGGACGGGGGTGACGTGGTAGAGTGGAGGAAGAAGGACGGGGGTGACGTGGTAGAGTGGAGGAAGAAGGACGGGGGTGACGTGGTAGAGTGGAGGAAGAAGGACGGGGGTGACGTGGTAGAGTGGAGGAAGAAGGACGGGGGGTGACGTGGTAGAGTGGAGGAAGAAGGACGGGGGTGACGTGGTAGAGTGGAGGAAGAAGGACGGGGGTGACGTGGTAGAGTGGAGGAAGAAGGACGGGGGTGACGTGGTAGAGTGGAGGAAGAAGGATGAGGGGGTGACGTGGTAGAGTGGAGGAAGAAGGACGGGGGGTGACGTGGTAGAGTGGAGGAAGAAGGACGGGGGTGACGTGGTAGAGTGGAGGAAGAAGGACGGGGGGTGACGTGGTAGAGTGGAGGAAGAAGGACGGGGGTGACGTGGTAGAGTGGAGGAGGAAGGACGGGGGTGACGTGGTAGAGTGGAGGAAGAAGGACGGGGGTGACGTGGTAGAGTGGAGGAAGAAGGACGGGGGTGACGTGGTAGAGTGGAGGAAGAAGGACGGGGGGTGACGTGGTAGAGTGGAGGAAGAAGGACGGGGGTGACGTGGTAGAGTGGAGGAAGAAGGGACGGGGGTGACGTGGTAGAGTGGAGGAAGAAGGACGGGGGGTGACGTGGTAGAGTGGAGGAAGAAGGACGGGGGGTGACGTGGTAGAGTGGAGGAAGAAGGACGGGGGGTGACGTGGTAGAGTGGAGGAAGAAGGATGAGGGGTGACGTGGTAGAGTGGAGGAAGAAGGATGAGGGGGTGACGTGGTAGAGTGGAGGAAGAAGGACGGGGGTGACGTGGTAGAGTGGAGGAAGAAGGACGGGGGGTGACGTGGTAGAGTGGAGGAAGAAGGAGGGGGTGACGTGGTAGAGTGGAGGAAGAAGGACGGGGGGTGACGTTGGTAGATGTGGAGGAAGAAGGACTGGGGGTGACGTTGGTAGAGTGGAGGAAGATGAGGACGGGGGTGACGTGGTAGAGGTGGAGGAAGAAGGATGAGGGGGTGACTGTGGTAGAGTGGAGGAAGAAGGTCTGGGGGTGACGTGGTAGAGTGGAGGAAGAAGGACGGGGGGTGACCGTGTAGAGTGGAGGAGAAGGACGGGGGGTGACGAGGATAGAGTGGAGGAAGAAGGTACGGGGGGTGACGTGGTAGAGTGGAGGAAGAAGGACGGGGGTGTGACGTGGTAGAGTGGAGGAAGAAGGACGGGGGGTGACGTGGTAGAGTGGAGGAAGAAGGACGGGGGGTGTGACGTGGTAGAGTGGAGGGAAGAAGGACGGGGGGTGACGGGAGGGTAGACGTGGAGTAGAGTGAGAGAAGGAGGGGTGGTGACGTGGTAGAGTGGAGGAAGAAGGACGGGGGTGACGTGGTAGAGTGGAGGAAGAAGGACGGGGGGTGACGTGGTAGAGTGGAGGAAGAAGGACGGGGGTGACGTGGTAGAGTGGAGGAAGAAGGACGGGGGGTGACGTGGTAGAGTGGAGGAAGAAGGACGGGGGTGACGTGGTAGAGTGGAGGAAGAAGGATGAGGGGGTGACGTGGTAGAGTGGAGGAAGAAGGACGGGGGTGACGTGGTAGAGTGGAGGAAGAAGGACGGGGGGTGACGTGGTAGAGTGGAGGAAGAAGGACGGGGGTGACGTGGTAGAGTGGAGGAAGAAGGACGGGGGTGACGTGGTAGAGTGGAGGAAGAAGGATGAGGGGGGTGACGTGGTAGAGTGGAGGAAGAAGGACGGGGGGTGACGTGGTAGAGTGGAGGAAGAAGGACGGGGGGTGACGTGGTAGAGTGGAGGAAGAAGGACGGGGGGTGACGTGGTAGAGTGGAGGAAGAAGGACGGGGGTGACGTGGTAGAGTGGAGGAAGAAGGACGGGGGGTGACGTGGTAGAGTGGAGGAAGAAGGACGGGGGTGACGTGGTAGAGTGGAGGAAGAAGGACGGGGGTGACGTGGTAGAGTGGAGGAAGAAGGACGGGGGTGACGTGGTAGAGTGGAGGAAGAAGGACGGGGTGACGTGGTAGAGTGGAGGAAGAAGGACGGGGGTGACGTGGTAGAGTGGAGGAAGAAGGACGGGGGTGACGTGGTAGAGTGGAGGAAGAAGGACGGGGGTGACGTGGTAGAGTGGAGGAAGAAGGACGGGGGTGATGTGGTAGAGTGGAGGAAGAAGGACGGGGTGACGTGGTAGAGTGGAGGAAGAAGGACGGGGGTGATGTGGTAGAGTGGAGGAAGAAGGACGAGGGGTGACGTGGTAGAGTGGAGGAAGGAGGACGGGGGTGACGTGGTAGAGTGGAGGAAGAAGGATGAGGGGGGTGACGTGGTAGAGTGGAGGAAGAAGGATGAGGGGTGACGTGGTAGAGTGGAGGAAGAAGGACGGGGGTGACGTGGTAGAGTGGAGGAAGAAGGATGAGGGGGTGACGTGGTAGAGTGGAGGAGGAAGGATGAGGGGGTGACGTGGTAGAGTGGAGGAAGAAGGACGGGGGTGACGTGGTAGAGTGGAGGAAGAAGGACGGGGGGTGACGTGGTAGAGTGGAGGAAGAAGGATGAGGGGGTGACGTGGTAGAGTGGAGGAAGAAGGATGAGGGGGTGACGTGGTAGAGTGGAGGAAGAAGGACGGGGGTGACGTGGTAGAGTGGAGGAAGAAGGACGGGGGGTGACGTGGTAGAGTGGAGGAAGAAGGATGGGGGTGACGTGGTAGAGTGGAGGAAGAAGGACGGGGTGACGTGGTAGAGTGGAGGAAGAAGGACGGGGGGTGACGTGGTAGAGTGGAGGAAGAAGGACGGGGGTGACGTGGTAGAGTGGAGGAAGAAGGATGAGGGGGTGACGTGGTAGAGTGGAGGAAGGAGGACGGGGTGACGTGGTAGAGTGGAGGAAGAAGGACGGGGGTGACGTGGTAGAGTGGAGGAAGAAGGACGGGGGTGACGTGGTAGAGTGGAGGAAGAAGGATGGGGGTGACGTGGTAGAGTGGAGGAAGAAGGACGGGGGGTGACGTGGTAGAGTGGAGGAAGAAGGATGGGGGTGACGTGGTAGAGTGGAGGAAGAAGGACGGGGGTGACGTGGTAGAGTGGAGGAAGAAGGACGGGGGTGACGTGGTAGAGTGGAGGAAGAAGGATGGGGGTGACGTGGTAGAGTGGAGGAAGAAGGATGAGGGGTGACGTGGTAGAGTGGAGGAAGAAGGACGGGGGTGACGTGGTAGAGTGGAGGAAGAAGGATGGGGGTGACGTGGTAGAGTGGAGGAAGAAGGACGGGGGTGACGTGGTAGAGTGGAGGAAGAAGGACGGGGGTGACGCGGTAGAGTGGAGGAAGAAGGACGGGGGTGACGTGGTAGAGTGGAGGAAGAAGGACGGGGGTGACGTGGTAGAGTGGAGGAAGAAGGACGGGGGTGACGTGGTAGAGTGGAGGAAGAAGGACGGGGGTGACGTGGTAGAGTGGAGAAAGGATGAGGGGGTCCTACCTGCTAGCTCTGCCTCTTCTGAGGGCGGTGGCACGAGGCAAGCGACATAAACTCTTTGAGTCTTGCTTTCTAGGCGTAAAATCAGCCTACTGCTATCTTCATTTTAGGTTTTTGGGATTGAATGACATAATGTATATGCTATACTCATTAAATGGTAATTATCAATGTCTTTATCCTGTTTGTTCTTGAAGCCCACCCCTTTTTATGTCAAGGGTGAATACGTAGGCCACAAAGTAATTTTGTGAGTACTTGCTCTGATCTTCAGAGAAAACTCAAGTTGCTTCTTTCTGAGCATAGATTCTCGTAGATTAGCTGTTTCTAGCAAGGACCCTGCATGATTTACTGTACACATATGTACAAGGGCTCATTTTTTTTTCTTGTTTGTCTGTTGAAAGCAGGGTCCATTTCCTTAAAAAAATTATTTATGACAGAAAGAGGGGAAGGAGTGTTCCAGATCCTCCTGACACTGCAAACAAACTGCAGATGTATGTGCCACCCTGTGCCTCTGGCTTTCCATGGGTGTTGGGGAACTGAACCTCCGGAGTTCATGCCGTCAGGCTTCACAAGTAAGCGCCGTGAATCACTGAACCATCTCTCTGGCCCCTCCATTCCCATTTTCCTGGGCTCCTTGCCTTACCCTGCTGCCAGGAAGGGTGATGGAGAGGAAGGTGGGGTGGGGGTTTGCTCCAGGATGCCAGCAGAGAAGGCATCACAGCCTGAGAAGACCTTGTCCAAAGGGGACCTTGAGAGCTGGTGAAACACTGGTATCTAAGGTAGTCATGCCAGGAGGCTTGTTTGTTTGTTTGTTTGTTTGTTTGTTTGTTTGTAGGTAGGGTCTCACTCTAGCTCAGGCTGACCTGGTACTCATTCTGCAGTCTCAGGCTGGCCTCACACTCACAGGGATCCTCCTACCTCTGCCTCCCCAGTGCTGGGATTAAAGACATGCGCCACCATGCCCCAGCAGCATGTTTTTTTTTTTGTTTGTTTGTTTGTTTTGTTTTTAACTCTGTGATTTGGGAAGGTAAAAATCGCCTAGGGCTTCAGGACCCCTCTGGTGGTAGCTGTCAAAAAAATCATTTCCGGGGCACAGCACCTTCAAAAGGAGACACCGCTTGTCTCAGCAGTCACACACCAGCAGGAGGAGAGGGGTCTCAAGCCTCCCTCCCTGTTACTTTCTCGTCTCGAAATGGCAGGAGAGAGAAATGTACTCATCTTCCAAATGTGACCCCCAAGGGGCAGAAAGCATCCAAACTTTCCGGAGAAGGAAGTCTCCTGAGGGTTGGTGGTGGAATTTGAATACTTAGATTATTAGCCAACCAGGGTGTCGGTAACCAGGATTGCGGTTAGCGGAGACCACGGCACTGGAGAGGGGCTTGGGGAAGAAGCCATGCGAGACGTGTACCGTGCAGACACTGAGCTGGGCATTTGACAGAACTGGACACAAGCAAGAACAGAAACAAGAACTAGATGGAGAAGAGGTGAGCACGGGGCGCTCTGTCCCGTCCTGGAAACACACCTTCCCTGAAGTCGCGCCCCCCACTGCAGATGGGCACTCGCCAGGGCGCGCGGGGGCTGGGGTCAACACCTGCCTTCCTCTGGCCTCCTTTTGAGACTCGGTGAGCCCTGGGGACACTTGCAGGTGGTGGGGTTCGGCCCAGATGGGGACAGGGTCTGGTGCCGGGGACTAGCTGTTAGGGTTTGCAGGGGAGGGAAGGGGAGAGCGGTCAAGGTCACTCTTCACCCCAAAGCCATGCAACTTCAAGCGACCTTGTGTCCACTCTGTCTCTCCCTCCTGGTCAGTCAAGAGTTCCTTAAAAGCCCTCCGAAGAATTAAAGTTTGTTTGCTTGTTTCCCAGTTTTGTAGATTTCTAGCTAGTCTGGTCCAAAAGTTATGCCTTTTTTTTTTTTGGACTAAGCCGCAAATAAACCTACACCGTTGCTCTCCCCAGTCTCTTAAGCCCCTCGCTTTGCCTTGCGCCCGGGCAGCCAGTGGCAGGGAAATGGGGCGCTGTCCCGGGTACCCCGAGCCTCCCGGCCTCGCGCCGCTCCCGCCCCCGGGGCAGCGGAGGGGACTCACCGAGCGGGGCGCCGCGCCCGCGTCCCGTCCTCCCGGGCTGCCGTCCGCGCGCTGCCCGGCGACCCTCGGCCTGGGCGGAGAGAGCTGCGGGCCGCCTGCCCGCCGCGTCCTCGGTGTCCCGCGCGCCGCATCTGGAGCCTCCAGATGTTTATAGCGGAGGGGGCGTGGCCGCTCCCGGGCTCGGCGGCCGCGGTTCGGGTTCGCAGTCCGTCCCCCGCCCCGCCCCGCCCCGCCCCGCCCCGGGAGACCGTTCTGGTCCCGACCCCTCCCGCTCCCCTTCCCTCTTCCCCCCATTTCTGACCGCAGGGGCAGCTGGAGGGGTCGCCGCGAAGAGGGAGGAGGGCGCGGGCTAAGGGAGCATTAACAAGCACAGAGGTCAGTGTCCCTCCCCCTTTTCCTCTTAAACTTGGAAAACTTTCAAGGAAGAATTAGAACTGTTCTTGTTTTTTCCAGGCATAGCAGAATTTTGAAAGTATTTTTATTTGAGAGAAGAGAGAGAGAGAGAGAGAGAGAGAGAGAGACAGAGAGAGAGAAAGAGAAAGAGAATGGGCACCTAGGGCCTCTTGCCACTGCAAATGAACTCCAGACACAGGCACCACTTTGTGACCCTAGTAGCTTTTTTACCTGAGCACCAGGAACCTGACCTTCCACTACAAGGGCCCCTGACAGCCCAGCCGCGCCCCTCGTAACTCAAACAGGTGTTGATACTGCTGTGGATCCCAGATAACGTGGGTTCGTTTGGGCTCCTAAAATGGAAGGGTGGATGTTCACTGCTGCTATGTGGGCTCCTGGAGTTGCTTTTATTAAGACTATTATTAATATTATTACATTTGGGCTGGGGAGACGGGTTCGCAGGCACAAGTGCACGGCTTGCAAGTGTGAGGAGAGGCGCGGGTCTGCAGCAGCCGGGTAAGATGCTGGCAGTGGTGGCACGTGCCTGCTTCCCAGCCCAGGAGGTGGAGGCGGGGAGCCCGGCCGCTGGCTAGCCAAACCGGGGAGCTCTGGGTTCACGGAGAGAGCCTGTCCCATAATAAGGTCGTGAGGACTAAAGGAAGACACCTGATGTCAATCTCCACACACACACACACACACACACACACACACACACACACACACAGATACACACGCAGACACACACACACACACACATGATAAAATTCTTATTCAGGTATTAGAAAGCCACTGACATCATACTGAATGTTGAATGACCATTTTTTTTGCCTTAGTCAAGAACAACACAAAGATGTCTGACTTTTCTACCTACCTTTATTCAACTTTGTATTGAAATAAGAAAAAGAAATAAATAATAAACTTATACAGATAAGAAAGGCATTAAAATATTTCCTAAGAGCCGGGTGTGGTGGCACATGCTTTTAATGTTAGCACTTGGGAAGCAGAGGTAGGAGGATCACTGTGAGTCTGAGGACAGTTTGGGACTACAGAGTGAGTTCCAGGTCAGCCTGGGCTGGAGAGGGACTCTACCTCAAAGCAAAAGAAAGCAAACAAAAACAAAAACAAAACAAAAATTCTACCTGTAGATGACATGATCTTGTGTGTCGAAACTCCTAAGTGATCAGCCAAACCAAGCCAAAACTACTGAAGCTAAGTTCAAGGGAGCACAGTGCATAATACAAGATCAACATAGAAAATCAGTTGCATATTTACACCCTCACAATGGACAATCAAACTTGTAATCAGCACTTGGAAGAGTGAGGCAGGAGAGTTGCTGTAAGGTAAAGGTCAGCCTGGGCTACAGAATGAGACTTGCTCAACACCATTCCCCACCCCCCCAAAAAAATCAAAACAGCAATTTTATTCAGCATTAGTCAAGAAAATCAGAGGATAAATTTGACAAAAAGTGTGCAAAGGAGCTGGGGGCAAGGCTCAGCATCGAGTGCATGCTTAAGGAAGGACCTGTTTCAATCCCCAATACTGGGAAATAAAGATGAAACTTGAACCCATCCAAACCAAAAAGAAAAAAAAGAAGTTGGAATGATGCTATCAATTTCTTGGAAATGTCTCCTTCCCATTTACTTGTGCCTAATGCTATCCCTGTAGATAAACCCCACTCTCCCGGAGGGCTTCATTCAACACGGGGCCTCCAGCTGCTGCAGACAAACTCCAGACATTTGCCTCACCTCGTGCAACTTGGCTTACATGGGTCCTGGGAATCGAACCTTTGGCTTTGCAGGTAAGTGCCTTAACCACTAAGCCATCTCCTCAGCCTGAGTTAATTGTATTTTTATTCTCATAGGGACTACTTTAATTTATGAGCAATGCTCACTTAGCTATGCTATAATTTAACATTGACAAATTCGCATTTCTATGGCTGACTGTTGTCATGTTTTCCAACTGGGTTCCATTCCACAATTTTTTTTTTTTTGGTGCTTTTTCGAGGTAGGGTCTCACTCTAGCCCAAGTTGACCTGGAATTCAGTATGGAGTCTCAGGGTGGCCTCAAACGCATGGCAATCCTCCTACCTCTGCCTCCCGAGTAGTGGGATTAAAGGCGTGCACCACCATGCCTGGCCCATTCCACAATCTTTCTATGTGAACACTCACGACATGGCTTTTGCTCAGGTATGTCCTTATCAACTCTTATTCTTTGTTCTTACTCCTCTCCGGGGTTGATACTAACTAACGGCTTGGTAATCTTCGCCCTTTGGTTCAGATTGAAGCATTTGTACCACGTCCCGTGTGCTGTGAGAGCCCCCTGGGTCACTGAGCGGTGTCCTGGGACCCCACTTGTTAGGTTGGAAGGTGAAGCCTAGTCTTGTGAAAACATACAGGGTGGACTCAAATATGAGCAGACGTGGGCTGGGGAGATGGTTCAACAGCTAAGGTGCCTGCCTGCAAAGGCTAACGTTGTGAGTTCAATTCCTCAGTACCCACATAAAGTCAGTGCACAAAGTGGCACATTCATCTGCAGTTTGTTTGCGTGGTTAGAGGCATGGGCATGCCCATACTCTCCTCCTTCTCTCTCTTTCCTTGCAAATCTCTCTCTTTCCTTGCAAAGAAATAAATGATTTTTTTTTTTTTTTAAGGATGAACCGACTTGTGCAAAGAGATGGGCAAGCTATTTGAGAAGGGAAATGTAGAAGATGTAAAGAAATGGCCAAGTGATTAATGGGATCTGAAACATGGTGGAAGAGATTCATTCATTCCTTGGATGCAGAAGGCAGAAGAAAGGCAGAAATGAAGAGAGCAGTTTGAGTTGGGAGGTTGGATATATAGTAATACTATTCCTAGAGGTCAGGAATACACAAAACACGTGAGCAAGATTTTGAGAAGAGTTTGATTTTGGACATGGTTTTAAGTTTACTTTCTTGAAGGGACCCTGCTTGCATGGCCCCTGGGCTGAAATGTGTTTATTCTAAGTCATTAGCATGAAGATATTGTCTGAGGGGGGGGAGGAGGGGCGGGGGCAGTGAGGACAGAGCGGGCAAGTAAAGCCAAGAGGAGGTGCATGTGGAAGCAGGGGGAAGACGCATGTCCAAAGGCGCGCAGAGACCGAGCCCAAGGCAGCAGCGAGCCAGCACTGGCTCAAGGCTGGGTAGTGCACATGTGGCCGGGAGGAACTTTACACTCTCCTATAAACCTTCATAGTGGCCAAGGGAAAACTCTGCAGAGGCCTTGCAACATTCCTAAAGATGCATCTTGAACCTGGCTATGTTACAAGGTGGCTACTCATTGGTTCTCTAGTCTGAAAAGAAAGAATCCAGCCTAGACACAGAGAGTTCAAGCCAAAATTTATTTAGCAAAGCAAAGGGAATAGTCCACTCCAAAAAAAAAAAAAAAAAAATTCCCAAGCAACCAACCAACCAAAAAGCCCAACAAAGCCTGAGGAGGGTTGGCAGCCCAGCAGGATCCGCACTGTGGACTTTCAGGAAGTGCTTAAGAATATTTATGAGGTGGGTGAACATTTTCATTGGGGTGAAGTGACCTTTCTTCCAACCCTCCCAGATGACCGTGGATTACATCTCCCCTTTGGAGGATTTCTTCCCGTGATCCTCTTTAAAGTAAACAAGGAGGCTCGAAACCACGGCCTACGTGCATGATGAAGCTGGGGTCTTCTGAGGATGCGGGCCACTCATCGTTTCCCACATGCCCAACTGGTCACCTCCCTGGGGCCTCCTGGGCCTCTGATTTAGCGAGAAGAAGGATGTTTGAGCACCGAAGAACATTCTGGCCCTCAGGAGGCATGCCTGCTTGCTTGCTTGCAGTCTACCTCTCTGGTACCCGCTGTCCGAGGGAGGGAGGGCCAGTGGCTATTGGCCTGGATTTTTGGTCCAGATCCAGATAGTAAATGTTTTCAAACTTGGCGGCTACCTGGTCCTTAAATAACTCCGTCCCCTTGTTGAAAAACAGTGTAGACAAGAAAATAGGGGTGACCATGCTTCAATTAAACTTTATTTGTTAGTTGAATTCTTCATATTGCTCACTGATCCTAAAACATTCTTTTGATTTTTTTTTAAATGATTTAAAAATGTGAAAGACATGAAGACAATTCCAAGCTCATGGGCCATACGAAATCATGGACTGAGCTATAAGTTGTGGGGTTTTGTTTGTTTGTTTGTTTTTGTTTCTTTTTAGAGAGGAATGTTAAGGCTCCAATTCAAATATGTGAAGTCTAAAAATACTATTTGCAGTTGCAGATGGGAGGCAGCAGCAAAAGTAGTTTCAGTAGATCAGAGGGTAGAAATCCTTCTCTACTAGGCTGGGAAAAAAGTAGGAGGTTGGTTTACTGGTGTGGTGGCACACGCCTTTAGTCCCAGCACTCAGGAGGCAGAGGTAGGAGGATCACTGTGAGTTTGAGGTCACCCTGAGACTACATAGTGAATTCCAGGTCAGCCTGGGCTACAGTGAGATCCTGCCTTGAAAAACCAAAAATAAAAATGTAGGAGGTTGGTAGAAAACAAACTTGCATAGTTTCTTAAATTTGGCAGAGAAGGAAAGAGAATTGAGGTGACACTTTAAGAGACAAGCACTGACTAGGAGACACTCTTGTTGGTGGGGGATTTAGGCTATTTGAGGGCATGTCTTCACTGCAGAAGGAGCAGCGTGGAAACGGAGAGAGGCTCTAAGATAAGTCATGAAGCAGACAGGAGGCTGCCAATGGCAGTGGAGGTGGGGAGGGTTCTGAGCACAAGCAGGCTATCTTTAACTGTATTTGTCTTTTATTAAGGCTTGGATGAAGCCACCCTGGTCTTTCTTATTGTCCCTGTGCATCATGCTTTGATGACAGCTTCTGAAGTGGCTGGGAGGAATTCAGTTTGGCCCTTCAAATAATTCTGTCTGGCAGAAGAATTCTGTTAGAACTTGGATTGTAAGTGCATCAATGCACATAGAAAGTTCCTACTTGCATGCTCACTCAGGGACCTACTTCCATGATGTCATTTGTAAGACAATTGTTTTCACATTTGGAAAATAGAACATTTCTGAGGGGGTAAGCAGAGAAAGAAACCAACAACTACCCTTGGTTACGGTGGGGCACTTACAGCGGCCCACACCTTGAAGCCCAATACTCAGCAGGCTGAGGTGAGAGGATATTGGTAAGTTCAAGCCCAGCCTGGTCTACAGACTCAGTCCTACATCAGCCTAGGCTAAAGTAAGACCCTGCCTCAAAAAAAAAAAAAAAAATAGCACAGGTTGAAGAGATGGCTTAGCAGTTAAGCGCTTGCCTGTGAAGCCTAAGGACCCTGGTTCGAGGCTCGATTCCCCAGGATGCACGTTAGTCAGACACACAAGAGCTCACATGTGTCTGGAGTTCGTCTGCAGTGGGTGGAGGCCCTGGCATGCCATTCTCTCTCTGTCTCTTTCTCTCTCTGTCTGTCGCTCTCAAATAAATAAATAAAATAAAATAAAAACCCAAAAAAGTAGCAACCAAACAAAACAATCCTAGTTACCATCTATGGATGCTTGTCAATAGTTGAAATATAGAGACAAGAGGTGCTTTATTTATTTATTTATTTATTTATTTTTGTTTTTCAAGGTAGAGTTTCACTCTAGCTCAGGCTGACCTGAAATTCACTATGTAGCTTCAGGCTGGCCTCGAACTCATGGTGAATCTCTTACCTCTGCCTCTGGAGCACTGGGATTAAAGGCATGAGCCACCGTGCCTGGCTGAGAGTTTTGTTTTTTAAATCCATACTAAATGTTAATGCTAACCACATTAAAAAGCTCTGTCCATCTAACAATAACCCTGAAGAATAATCCTCAAGAAATGAAGGCAAGAGAATCTAAACTCAAGGCCAGCTGGGCCCAAATAGTGAGAACTGGTCTTAAAATCAAAACAAAACAGAACAAAATCGGCATTATTTTTTTTCTACTTTCAAAACAATTGGAGTTATTAGGGAGATGTAAAAAAATATCAAGGGAGTGTAAGTAATGATGTTTTAGGAAACTAAATTCTTCAAGTAGTTTGAACTTGCTTAGGGCCACCCTCTATCCAGAAGAGCTTAGAAACAATGCTGCCTTAGCCACAAAGAAAGCAGCAATTGTTCTTGCCTTTACTTGGCCATCCTAGCCCCTCAGCTCACTAATTCCCAAGTCCTTCTATGTGTGCTAGCAAGGAAACACAAGGAGACATCTGGAAAAATAATCTAAAACAAGAGATAAATAAGCCTAAAATGTAATTACATGAATATTTTAAACAATGAATAAAAGTATGTTTGAAAACAAGGATTTGACAGGAAAGAAAACTTTAGTTGTGCTTTAGAATAGATTTTATTCAAAAATGGAAAGCAAGAGGAAATTAACAGAAGATGATGATACTCTATGTTTAAATCATTGTTTAAATAATTTCATTACTTATAGTCACATCTCTAATATGCTCTATTATGAAAGGAAAATATTGTCAAGAGGTAACAGAAATTTTCTAAATTTCAAGGATTCAAAGTCAAATAGGCTATGAAGACTAGCTTATTTTGTGAATAAATAATTTCACACCTTTAATAAAGATCTTGATCTAATTTTCATTTAATTTCAGTAAATCTTTTCCTTCCTTCCCTAGACAAAGCTCCCCAGGATGTTAATCCTTATTATTGGACATAAACTATCTTTTCTAAACCCAAAGTCACTCAGGGACATACGTATGGAATACTGACATTATTGTCATTATTATTAATAATGATGTTTTTGCAGTATAATCTCATCAGACCAAAATGCTAGTTATATTTTCTAGTCTGGTTCCTCACGTTCTGAGAACATGTTGGGAACAAATTATCTCCCTCAGTGGAGATACACATAGGTTGAACTTTTCAAAGATTTCAGAAACAAAATGTTCAGAATTTTCCTTCTAGCTTATCACAACTGTTGAGTGTTATAATTAGAGATTCAAAACCAAAGGAAATTACTTCAAAGCACAAAGGTTCCTGGAAAGGGATTACTTGCTTAAAAGGCTCCTCATTATGAAATCCCAAATTTTCAACAACGGGAGTTCAAGTAATAACTTTAAAGCATTTTCAGTGGGGAAAATTGCACCCAGAGGGGCAGGTAGACATATCCTGTGGTAAGTAATTACAGAGCAAGAATCCACGTATACACTTAAGTAGGTTCCAGAATCTGTCTGTTCTTTCTGCAGCCCTTCACTTCACACCACTCTGCTGACTCTCATGCTAACCACCCCCCATGCTTCTCTTTATGCTTTCTCTACGCAGGTACACAGCCCAAGCAAGACAACTTGAAGCTTTGCATCAGTGGAATAAAACTGCTGAATGTCCTGTGCGCATCGTGCTTCTTCCGTTCAACATGTTGCTAAGAACTCTGCGTGTCGCGTATGGCTCTCGTCTGCTCACTTTCACGGTGATGGTCTATCTCATTGTAAGGGTGTATCTACCACTGGCATTGTAGACAGACATTTGGGTTGACATTTTGGCTATTAAAAATATTACTAGAGGGCTGGAGAAATGGCTTAGCAGGTAAGGTGTTTGCCTGTGAAGCCGAAGGACCCAGGTTCTATTTCCCAGGACCCAAGTAAGCCAGATGCACAATAGGGCTCATGTGTCTGGAGTTTGTTTGCGGTGGCTAGAGACCCTGGCATGCCCATTCTCTGTCTGTTTCTCTCTTTCTCTGCTCGCAAATAAATACATAAAATTTAAAAAATATATTACTAAAATTGGGTTGGAGAAGTGGCTCAGTGGTTAAAGTGCTTGCTTGCCAGGATTACAGACTGGGTTTGAATCCCCAGTGCCCGTGTAAAGCCAGATGCACAAAGTGGCACATGCATGTGGAGTTTGTGTGCAGTTCCGGGATGCTCTGGCACGCCCACATTGTCTCTCTCACTTTCTTTCTCTTCCTTCTTGAAAATAAATAAAAATATTTTAGAAACATTACTGTAATGAACATGCTTGTTTATATCTTCACATGTATTTCTCAAGGAAGGATTTATACCTAAAAATAAAGTGTCCACCTCACAAACGCGAAGGCCAGAGTTTGGATCCCCAATACTGATAAATGCCAGGTGTGCATGAACGGCTTGTGATCCCAGGTGCCAGGTGTGCGGGGTGAACGGCTTGTGATCCCAGGCGCCAGGTGTGCGGGGTGAATGGCTTGTGATCCCAGGCGCTAGGTGTGCATGGTGAACGGCTTGTGATCCCAGGTGCCAGGTATGCGTGGTGAACGGCTTGTGATCCCAGGTGCCAGGTGTGTGTGGTGAATGGCTTGTGATCCCAGGTGCCAGGTGTGCGTGGTGAACGGCTTGTATCCCAGGCACCAGGTGTGCATGGTGAACGGCTTGTATTCCAGGTGCCAGGTGTGTGTGGTGAATGGCTTGTATCCCAGGCGCCAGGTGTGCGTGGTGAATGGCTTGTATCCCAGGCACCAGGTGTGTGTGTTGAACGGCTTGTGATCCCAGGCGCCAGGTGTGCATGGTGAACGGCTTGTGATCCCAGGTGCCAGGTGTGCATGGTGAACGGCTTGTGATCCCAGGTGCCAGGTGTGCATGGTGAACAGCTTGTGATCCCAGGCGCCAGGTGTGCGTGGTGAATGGCTTGTGATCCCAAGTGCCAGGTGTGCGTGGTGAACAGCTTGTGATCCCAGGCAGAGACAGAAGAACCCAGGCAAGTGCTGGGTTCAAATGAGAGGTGGCTAGTGATCAAAGATGACATCCAATGCCAGGCTCACATACACCTACATGTGTACCTGCACACATGTGTTCACACACGCGAAAGTATGTGCACACATGCATATATACCACATATACATACACATGTCAAAACCTTTTTTTGTAAAAAAGCCATGTAGTTGGAGCACAGTTGTAATGGCGACTTGGACACTCTGTTCTCTCCAATCGCTCAACTGGACCAAAACAAACAAAGAAATAAACAAACAGAGAAACATTGGATCTACATGATGTCACAGAGAAAATGGTCCTAACTGATGTATAGAAAAAAAAATACAGTCCAAACTGTAGAATGCGAATTCTTCTCAGCAGTTCATGGGACTTACTCTAAACCACATTACATATTAGGATACATACAAAGCAAGTCTCAACACACTTAGAAAAATTAAAATAAATCCTTGTATTTTATCTGACCACAGTAAAATGAACCTAGAAATTAACAAAAAGATGACAGAAAACACGCAAACTCCTAAAAATTAAGCCACACACTATTGAATAATATATGAGAGACACACCACACCCACCCACCCACACACACACACACACACATACACACACACACATCAATAAAATTTAAACAAAGAAGCAAGACTTGGTGCAAGTTCTGTTCTTAGTGGGTAGGTTGCGTCCTTGGCTCGGGATACTCCTAACGAGGAGGCAGAAGTTAGTTTTCTGCGTCTGGGTTCTTGGAGGCAGTTGGAGTGCATGATGTTCTGAACAGCCGAGTCCCAGTTGTGCCCCAGAAAGTGAGCATCAGTTTCCCTTCATGACCTGAGTCTGCCTAGCGTCTGCTGCCCCCAGCTGGACAAAAGGGACGTCGCGGGCAGAATCTCCACTGAGACCACCTTGGAGAAAGGCAGCAGTCTTGTACAAATCATCCCTGCCTGCAGGTGGGGTGTGTGTGTGTGTGTGTGTGGGGGGGGGTTGTAGTGTTGCAAGGATAGAATAAAAACATGTCTAAATGCAGAGGGACCAAACTATTGGTCCCCTTCAGATCTCATAAGACGTATAACTTCACTGTATATGATTTTTCATTGTGTAAGCATATGCTTGTCTTAGGAAGCATAGGTAGTCAACAAAAATTGAATCACCATTTGTTAAGGTCATATCACTGACAATATTGAATTATATATATATATGTGTGTATATATATATACACACACACACACACACACACACACACACTTCCCTGTATGTTATTTAAATTATGTGTAAACATATGTTGAGACCAACCAAAGCATATTATTTTGTTTCCCATATTGTAGGTAAAATAACCAATCAGAGCATATGGGAAATGATTTAAAATGGGTACAGTTTAATGCAACTAAAATTATATGCCAGCGTTGGTCTCTACATAATCCAGATGACCGCCTCCCCTGCCGGAGCCATGCCTGCCTTGGCACCCTGGCAGCGAGCTCAAAGCTGACCTCAGAATGCAGGCACCCTCTCAGGGCGCGGGACACTGCCTCAAAGAAACAGGTGATGGAACAGGATGCAAAGTGCGATCTTGTATTTGTCAAAACAAAAGCGTATGTGCTTCTGTTTTGAGCACTGTTGACTGGGTTTCACTGGGTCAAGTGTGACATCTAGTGGACAGACTTCGTTAAACTCTTCCTTGTCAGAAGGTGGAGAAGGGGAAAGGAGGAGGAGGAGGAGGAGGAGGAGGAGGAGAGACTTAGTTCACAGTATAACCCAGACGGCCTAAAACAAATGTCCTTGAAAATTGAACTCACAATCCTGTGCCGTCTGTCTCTATCAGAACATCACAAAAGAACTGATAGGGCCGGGGAATGGGTTAGTGGCTAAGGCGATTGCCTGCTCAGCCTAAGGGCGCAGGTTCGATTTCCCAGGACCCATGCGAGCCAGATGTGTCTGGAGGTCTGTTTGCAGTGGCTGGAGGCCCTGGCATGCCCATTCTCTTTATCTGCCTCTCTCTCTCTCTCTCAAATAAGTAAATAAAATATTTAAAAAAGAATCCAGAAAAAGGACTGATAAGAGTTTAACTGGTTTTAAAACAAAGCCAGAAAACTTGTAGGTGTGTAAAGACACTGGTAAGGAGAGTTAAGGAAAATTTCCATCAAAGCAGGTGAGCACAATGTGGATTTGGCTAGAAATGTGTGGCTCAGGATTGCACTCGCTTCTGGGATGGAGACTGACCGGAACCAGTGGCTGGCGTCACTTGAGACCTGCCTCTGGGGCCACTGACCCCTTTGCCTTGTGGGCAGCCGAAATGCATTCTTGCGCAGGGCCCCTGAAGTTCTGTGGCTCCTGTATCCCAGCTGGCAGCTGGTAGGTCCATCGGGATGCACTGCGGGCTTCTCATCCCAGGTGCTGCTCCCTTTTTTCTTAAGATCTAATTGGAGCACCCGGGTGGCCATTCCACAGAGCAGCAAGACTCCTCCCGGGAAGCCAGAGGGGTGTGCTAGGCAGGACCGCACAGCCACCGACCGTTTTGATTGTTATCAAGAACTCATTCTCCCAAAATTTCATCTGGATAATATTTGTGGGTAGGTTTGTTTGTTGTTGGTCTGTGTTGTTTTTTCCTAAGAAAAACTGTTTGCTGTGGTTTAGAGGGAACATCACCTGTGCCTCAGGGCCATTGCTGAGACTTTCTGGAGCTTTCGCTGACCTCTGCTTGACTGGCCTGAAGGCAGCTTCCTTGTTCCTCAGCTCCTCCTCAAGCAGGTCTCACTCACCTTCCCTCACAGACCCCTAACCCAAGGTTTCTAGATTAAAGATTTTTTTTTAATTAAAAAAAATTATTCGAGAGAGAGAGAGAGAGAGAGAGAGAGAGAGAGAGAGAGCAAGAGAGGGGGAGGGAGTGAGAAAGAGAAAGGATGGACATGCCAGGCTCTCTAGCCACTGCAAGACACATGCACCATCTTGTGCATCTGCCTTATGTGGGTTCTTGGGAATCAGACCTGGGTCCTTAGGCTTCACAGGCAAGTGTCTCAACCACTAAGCCATCTCTCCAGCCCTAAGACACGTTTATTAAAAGGTTATACAAAGTTCCAATGTCAAAATCAAATGCCCATATCGATTTGTGTTTGCCTAGTCTGAATAGCTTAGAGCTCACATTATGTCCTCCTGAAGCATGTGAAAGTTCACTGACAATGTTTCCTTACATTTTGTTAAACAGCCATTGCTTTTGGAAACCATGGCATATTCTTCAGGGGTTAGTTGTCCTAATTAAAAAACAAAAAACTATATCAAGCTGGCTGTGGTGGTCTGAGCTAGAGTGAGTCTCTACTTCAAAAAAAAAAAAAAGTAAATATACAAAACTCTATTAAGTGTTTACGTATTATAAGAAATTGCAGTACCATTTTGATTAAATGTTTTCAAGCCTTGAAATAAATATTGATACATGGTAACAAAAAATCAAATACCTCAAAGTAAAACTGATGATGTCCGATTTTCTGTTTACAATGAGATTTTCTTAAATATTGGTCTGATCTTAGTGGCATTTGCTAAAAAGTGACTCAAAGAGGAAGGATTTCTAGTTTTATTCTTTTTCTGAATAAGCCATCTAAAATTTAGGCCCCCTCAGTCTAGTTGAAAATTGTGTTTTTTTTTTTTTTTTCCGAGGTAGGGTCTCACTTTAGCTCAGGCTGACCTGGAATTCTCTATGTAGTCTCAGGGTAGCCTGGAACTCATGGTGATCCTCCTACCTCTGCCTCCCAAGTGCTGGGATTAAAGGCATGCGCCACCATGCCCGGCTTTTTTTTGTGTGTGTGATTTTTTTATTATTGGTTTTTGTTTTTTTTTTTTTTTTTGGTTTGATTGACTACAACTCCTGCTTTCTTTTTTTTTAAAAATTTTTTTTTGTTATTTTTGTTTATTTATTTGAGAGAGACAGAGAGGGACAGAAAGAGGCAGATAGAGAGAGGGAGAGAGAATGGGCACGCCAGGGCCTCCAGCCACTGCAAACGAGCTCCAGACGCATGTGCCCCCTTGTGCATCTGGCTAACGTGGGTCCTGGGGAGTCGAGCCTCGAACCAGGGTCCTTAGGCTTCACAGGCAAGTGCTAACTGGTAAGCCATCTCTCCAGCCCAACTCCTGCTTTCTTTAACTGCTTCCTTCTGTAGACCTTACTGTATTCTAGGCTGTTTTAACTTTAAGCATTAGGGTCACTGTGACCTGAGACTTGTGGAGAAGATCCTTTCCCAGTGTTCAACATTCTACAAGACCCACTGACTGACTGAACTGCAAGGATTGTGGGAGGGTGCGATGTTATTGGCTAGGAGCCAAAATTAGCTTAGGCTGTCTTCTAAATAATTTTTAAATTAATCACTTATTTGTTTGTAAGCAGAAGGAGAGAGAGGGAGAACAGAGAGAGGGAGAGAGAGAGAGAGAGAGAGAGAGAGATATGGTATGGCAACACCAGGTATCCTATCACTCCTAACAAACTCCAGGTACATGTGCCACTTTGTGTAGCTGGCTTTACTGGGGTACTGGAGATTTGAACTTGGGCCTCCAGGTTTTGCAAGCAAGCATGTTTAACTACTAAGCCATCTCTTTCTCCAGCCTTTAGGCCCTCTTGGATCCTCTAAGTAGACTTTCATTACTCATCTTTCTGTGTGATCTAATATCATTGTGACGATAAGGTAAATTTTTTTTTTTATGTTAGAAAGTTTCATATAAATCCAAATCATCTTCAACTATGAACCTAGGTAACAGCCTTTTAATATCAAGATGGAAAAACTAGGTCTTGTCAGCACTTTTCCCCTTGTGGGTCCTCACACTCTCCAGGACCCTTTTCCTTGCTCTTAACTCTTCTCTCCTTAGCTAGCTTAGACAGTTAATCTGTTCCAAATGCAGTAGGCCCAATTATAAATGGTATTCTACCAACAGCCACCATGAGGATCAGCAAGACAAGCAAAAGGAGAGATACCTACTTGACCCTGGACCCAGGCCAAGAAATTGTGTGATGCAGGTAAGTGAGGCCCCAGGAGACATGAAACAATTAAGGAAAGAATAGGAGAGATGATTTTTGCCCTACTTCACTATGGAGTGGGAAGCAGCTCTGAGAAGACAGAGCTTCACTCCTTTGGATGCCATAACTAATAAGGGAGAAAAAGTGTCTGTGGTGATTGGATTCAGGTGTCCCCCATAAACTTAGGTGTTCTGAATGCTAGGTTCCCAGCTGATGGAGATTTGAGAATTAATGCCTCCTGGAGGCAGTGTATTCTTGGGAGCAGGCATGTGGGTGTTATAGCCACTTTCCCCATGCCAATATTTGGCACACTCTCCTGTTGCTATTGTCCACCTTATGTTGGCTAGGGGGTGATAGCCACACTGATCATACAATTGTTTTCTCCTGCTATTGTGGAGCTTTCCCTTAAGCCTATAAGCCAAAATAAACCTTTTTCCCACAAGCTTCTCTTGGTTGGATGATTTCTACCAGCAATGCAAACCTGACTGCAATAGTAAAGTGGTACCAGGAGTGGGGTTGCTGCTAGACACCTGACTGTGTGGCTTTGGCCTTTTGGAGCTGATTTTCAAGAGGAATATGAAAGGATTTGAAACCTTGGTCTAAGAGATGCCTTGCAGTGCTGTAAGTCCAGCTTGATAGATTATTGTGGCCAGAGTTGAAAGACATGAATGCACTAAGGAATATGGACTGTAAGGTTTGGCTTATGAGGGTACAAAAGAGCTCTGTTTGGACTGGGCTAACAATTTGGGTGAGACTTGCTGTTATGTCCTGAGAAGTTATGCAGGGTTGCTTTGCATAGAAATGAACTGATGTGAGCAGAGGGATATAACACAGAAAAAATGAGATCTTTGGGCCTAAATTTCTGCCCATTTACCTGCAAATTGTTTGAGAGATTACAACCTTTCAGACTGGGCTAGAAGACCTTCACTGGGGCAACAAAAGAATGTAGACTTTTGGAAGGGTCTGAGTGTTCAAGAAGTGTCCTGTTCTTCAAAGTCTGCTTTATTCCCCCCTGGATTAACAAATTGGCACCCTACCTGGTATTATGGAGTATAAGAAATGCAGAAAAGAGAGGGTCATTGAGTTTGAAAAATGGTCTTATGTCTTTGAAATGGCCATGGGCAATGTAAAGCAGGTTTTCTGGTTGCCTGCATGGAGACCCCATGGGGCCATGAGGATGAACTATGGATTGCAATGGAGACCCAATGGAGATGCTGGGACTATGAGATAGCTGCCAAAGAGAGCTGCTGGCCCCAATGAAGTTTGGCAGGACTGTGAGTAGCCTAGCTGGAGGGGCAGAATTGGAACTTCAGAGACTTGTTACTGGTTAGAATTATTGGACTTGGTGATTTGTCACTGGCTAGAGTTGTTGGACTTGAAATTGCAGAATTTGATGTTTTCCCTGTTTAAATCTTATGTTGGCTGAATATTTCTTTCCTATGCCCAATGCCAACTTTGCACTGTGAATGTTTCTTCTGTGCCATTATAGGTTTTTTGGTATTATGGCTCAGTTAAAAGATCTTGGACTATAGGGATATGTGAACATCATTGGAATTGATAAAAACTATGGGGACTTTGAAAGTTGTACTAAATGCATTGCATTTTATATCAAGGATGGTTAATAGTTTATGGGGGCCAGGGACAGAATGTGGTGGTTTGAATCAGGTTTCCCCCCAAAACTTAGGTGTTCTGAATGCTAGATTCCCAGCTGATGGAGATTTGGGAATTAATGCCTCCTGGAGGGAGTGTATTGTTGGGGGCGGGCTTATGGGAGTTATAGCCTGTTTCCCTATGCCAGTGTTTGGCACACTCTCCTGTTGCTATTGTCCACCTTATGTTGGCCAGGGGGTGATGTCCACCCTCTGCTCATGCCATTGTTTTCCCCTGCCATTGTGGAGCTTCCCCTCAAGCCTATAAGCCAAAATAAAACTCTTTTTCCCATAAGCTGCTCTTGGATGATTTCTACCAGCAATGCAAACCTGCTGCAGCAGTGTCTCAAGTGAAAGTTGAGGCAGGCAGGTATCGGGAAAACTTAGCAGTCTGGGGAATGTAATACATTCTTTAAGAACACCCCTCCAGGGGCTGGAGAGATGGTGTAGTGGTTAAACTCACTTGCAAAGCCTGATGGTCGAGGTTCAATTCCCCAGTAGCCAGGTAAAGCCAAGTTCACAAAGTGGTGCATGCATCTGGAGTTGGTTGGCAGAGGTAGGAGGCACTGGTGTGCCTATTTTCTCTCTTGTCTCTCAAATAATAAAAAATAATGAACTCCCTCCAAACATCAGGGTCAGTGTTTAAATGACAATTAAAAGGTCTCACTTCACAACCTCATCTTCCTTTTTTTTTTTTTTTAAAAAAATTCTACTTTTTATTTATTTGCAAGCAGAGAGGCATAGAGAGAAGATAGACAGAGAGAATGAATGTGTCAGGGTCACCAGCCGTACAAACAAACTCCAGATGCATGCTTCACTTTGTGCATCTGGCTTTACATGAGTACTAGGGAATTGAATCCAAGTTGTTAAGGCTTTACAAGCCTTAACTGCTGAGCCATCTCTCCAGCCCATCATCTAAGTTTTCTTTTGGTTTTCCAAGGTAGGGTCTTACTGTAGCTCAGACTGACCTGGAATTCACTCAGTAGTCTCAGGGTGGCCTTGAACTCATGGCGATCCTCCTGCCTCTGCCTCCCAGGTGCTGGGATTAAAGGTGTGCACCACATAGCTGGCCCATCATCTAAGTTTTTATTAACTTAATCATTACTCTTTAGTTAAGAATGACTCCTGAAATATCTGCCTTCAAAATAAAATTTAACTTTTAATTTTAGAGGAATGTAATGTTTTGCTCTTGAAATGATCCTAAAAGTGTGTGTGTGTGTATATATATATATATATATATATATATATATATATATATATATATATGACAAACATCTATCTGTTGGTATTACTTTTCTGGTTTTAAAATAACATCTAAAGTTCATCAGTGCTGTTTGTGTTGAGTAAGCTTGAGTACAGTGGCCTAGAACTTGTAACTTCTACTACCTAGGATGTTGATTCTGTGCAAAAATACAGCACCATAAAAAATTAAAACTGAAAAATCCTGCGTGAGCTGGAGGGAGGCCGAACAGATGCAATAAGCAAACAGGAAAGAATAACCAGTTGTAAAACTATCAGAGAATGTAGGGTTCCTGTGGGGTTCTATGTTCATGCACCTTTTACGACTAGCTTTTCACATAGTGAATTTCATATCTTAGGAATCCTGCACGCAAACTGGCATGCTAACCTTTGAAGTGGACTAAATTGCAGAATGCACTAAATTACAGGATTTGTAATAATTTCTTGTGTTTGTTTTTCTTGAGGTAGGGTCTCACCCTGGTCCAGGCTAACCTGGAATTAACTGTATATCTCAGGGTGGCCTCGAACTCATGGTGACCCTCCTACCTCTGCCTCCCAAGTGCTGGGATTAAAGTCATGTGCCACACCCAGCAGGATCTGTAATACTTAAAAAGCTTACTCAATTAAAACAATGCTTCTAAGCCAAGAATGCAATGCAGATTCTTTGATTAGTTAGCCTTGTCACTTGTGTCGTGCTGTCCTTTTACTCAGAACCCGAATACCATCACCATTACTTGCCCCATCTTCCACATCCTTATCCAATCCCTCCATCCAGAAGCCTTGCTCCAAATAGCTTGCCATCTGCGCTCTCTGCTCTCTTCCATTGTCCCTGTGTTCTTCCAGATGTGCACTGTGTCTAGGAATGATTTGCGTAGACACTTAATTGGTTTCCCTGCTTCTGGTCTCTTCCATCTTCTCTCCTTTCTGCACATTTCCCTTTTCAGATGGTTTCTGAAGCGAAGCCTACATCATATCACCATCCATTAAAAAGCCTGTCATGATTCGTTATTGTTCAAGTGAGCTTATAATTTGTCACCTACAGAATGAAAGACGTCTGAGAGTGAAAGTGGCAAGACTAACTGTCCCCTCAGGCAGTGGGCATAAACCAGCCTGGTCCTGAGCACATGGGGAAGGGTGACCACTCCACTCACTGTTACAAAGCACTCAGGTTATTATTTTTAATAAGAGAGAGAGAGAGAGAGAGAGAGAGAGAGAGAGGGAGGAGAAGAGGTGAATGGCTATGCCAAGGCCTGTAGCCACTGCAAACAAACTCCAGATGCAAATACCATTTTGTGCATCTGGCTTCCCATGGGTACTGGGGAATTGGACCTGGGTTATTAGGCTTTGCAGGCAAGCATCCTAACCGTTAAGCTATCTCTCCAGTCCCCACACAAGTGAGTTTTGAAGAGAAATTTAATCCTTCTCAGAAAGAATTGTTCTATATTCTGACTACTCAGTTTTTGCCTCAGTAAACTGTGCCATTGCTTTTCAGTTTTGTGAGGGTTAGGGTATGTGGCATACAGTGCGACACGGAATCCTTTTCTCCATCAGTGTCATGGAAACACATACTGAATATTTGTCAATCCATGGCATGCAAGTGGTTTAATTCGTGTGAACAGTATTAAATTATAATTCATCAATATGTTGATTATAACAACTTGGAAAAACTTTGTGGATATTTTCATCTCTCAATTTAGCAATATGATACACAAAATTGAATCAATAATATAATATAGATAGATGTAAAATGCCACTATAGTTCATTGACATTTTTTGTTAGAACTTTGGAACACAATATATTTCTTTTTAAAATATTTTAATTAATTAATTTTATTTATGAGAGAGAGAGAGGCGTGGGGGGGGGAGGGAGAATGGGCACACCAGAGCCTTCAGCCACTGCAAACAAGCTCCAGATGCATGTGTCACCTTGTGCATCTGGCTTATGTGGGTCTTGGGGAATAGAACCTGGGTCCTTTGGCTTTTCAGACAAGTGCCTTAATTGCTAAACCATTTCTCTGGTCTGGAACAATTTATTTCTAATAGTGACATATAAATATAACAAAGTAATTTTTCATTTAAACTTAAGTTTTTTGAATGTTTATAGTTAGGGGTGGCATTTAATTTATATTTCTATTATCAATGTCAAAGCAATTTGGCCTGTATTTAAACATCCTTCTTCCCAGGTAAAAGTTCAATCATGAATAGTCTGTTTCCTGTACATTTGTTTATAAACTTAAATTTGTTAGTGATAGTAATGTTGGTTTTGTTCATAATTCTTTACTTAGACAGCTTCTCTAGCAGAACAAACTTTATTTCTAGCATCTGATTTTTCTTTATTTTTTCCTATATGGCATGTATAAAATTCCTAACCATAACTATCCTTGCAGCGAAGAGACATTTTTTGCATTACATTATGCTTGGTAATTTCAATAATATTTTTTTATTTTAATTGTATTTATTTTTACAGTTTAGAAAATGGACCTGAAACACTGCTAATGTAGACCTGTCTTTCAAGGATCTATCATTGTCCAAGTAGTCCACGAAAACATGAGGCGTTAGCAGAGCCTGCAAACATCTGGAGGAAAGGTGTGAGCTTCAAGAACACTGGAGAGAGGCGCTTGAGGGTCTTCGTCTCGGCTCCTGTTAGGGACAATTTGCTGTCAGAATGACCATAGAACAAGGGATCTGGAACCACTAATTGAACTCAAAGATAAGAAACAAGGCAGAGTGTCTGTGAATTGGAACTGGGGCGCAGCTCTCTGATGTCACCCAAAATTATCTTGGGCCATATACTGTACAGCTGAGGGAAACCTGCCGTGTCCCCAGAGCCAGTGTCAGAAGAAGGGTGCCGGCAGGAGTCCCTGCTTTTCCATGTGCGGACTTGATGGCACTCAAGTCTAAGACATCTGCTTAATGATTTTTTTCACAAGTTATGTTCAAATAATAAATACAGCACGTAGGACATACTAATCTTCAGGGTTCAGTTTAAAATGTATTATTACTCTTTGTTTATCACTCTTTAATTTCTTTCTTACATTTTTGCAACAGAACATTTTTATTTATTCACTATAAAATGTTCTCAAGAACCATCTTCCATAATTTAAGCAACATTCTGTAAAATGAGAGATGCTATACAACTATTTGGGTTGGCATTTTATGAAATAATCTAATAATATTGTATTTTTCTGCATAATTGCTATGCACCACTGAGGATAATTTAAATACAATTGCTTTTATACATGACATCTATGTTGAATTTGTTCTAAATTTGACTTTCTACAATAATTGTATTGATTTAAACTCTGTTTTATGTAAAACAACGGGAATGTATATAGTATTTAAACTCTGCAGTATCAAAATGTTTACCCTTTTGCAACAAGTTTTCTTCTGTTGACAGGCCACAAAGTTCTCAGACATGTCAGTACCTGAGACTATTTTCTTCTCAAAGAAAATTTATACTTCTTTAACCTTTTAACTTTTAATTATGATTTTTTTTGTGCCATTAGAGCCCAAGCCCAGGGCCTCACCCTACGAGCATGCTCCTAGGCCAGTCAACTATACATCAGGCCTTTGACGCTTTTTGTTTTTTAGCTGACAACGAAGTCTGTCACATTGGTGTTAGTTAACTTGACTGACTTTGTATCCGTGGAAGACCAGCAAGTATTGTTTGCCAGTGTTTTCACTATAATTTACTTTGAAAGTTCTTTATCTCTAAGTTCCAGTCTAAACACATGCTTCTCCCTCTCCCCATGTAGACTAAGAATCAATAAAGTGTTTTATAGAGGAAACTGAGATAATCCAAGTCCCTGCCAGGGATTGAGATTCTTGAATCAGAGGGTCTGTTGTCGACTCTTAGATAATAAATATGCTCCTAACACTATTCACACATGTTAATGTGCAATTTTTCCTAAGAACTAGTACAATTTCAAATTCTCCCCTTGCAAATCAATAGGCATTTTATCTGAAGACATTGTCTAGTAAAATAGGAATTTTAAATGATCACTCAAAATATCAAAAATTTGAAATAAATTTAGCAAATGATAATACTAATGCTGTCACTGACCAGATACAATGATATTTTAGAAAATCTTGAATTCAGTGAGATAAATATTCAGATAATATTTCTCAATATTTATTGGTTTAATTATCTGACTACTTTTTGTGTAGGTAATGAGTATACAGAATTGAACAACAACAACAAAAAATTAGCTGCCAGGTGTGGTGGTGCATGTCTTTAATCCCAGCACTAGGGAGGCAGAGGTAGGAGGATTGCTGTGAGCTCAAGGCCACCCCGAGACTATATAGTGAATTCCAGGTCAGCCTGGGCTAGGGCGAGACCCTAGCTCAAACAAACAAACAAACAAACAAACAAAATTTAGCTGTCAGTGATAGACAACCAACAGATTAACAGACATGTTTCTAAACTGTATTTACTGTGCATCAGAAATTCACATCACATTAAGGTATATAGCATCCATATATCATTTGTTTTATCTGAGGTGATCAAGAGACTAGATCTAAAGTAGTGACTAGATAGAGAAATCAAAACAATTTTTGAATAAATAAGAACTTCTACAATAGATGAAGTAAAGACAGAGTTCTAAGTGGTTTTCAGACACAAGCGGGGCCTGAGGAGAGAAACAGCCTATCACACTTCGCCAGGGCCCCAGCTGAAACCACAGAGGAATTGGGGAAATGGGCAAGAGTGCTGCTTTTTCAGTGAACCTGACATCAGCACAAGGGTGCAGGACATAGACACTGAGGACTCTCAACTCCTACCAAACCAGAGATCCAGAGGCTCCTAAGTGCCTAAGCCTTAAGTAGACTTAAAACGAACCCAACATGGCTCAGGGAAATTCGCGGAAGAGGGGGTGGAAAGATGGTTAGAGCCACAAGTTGAGATATTATGTAGAGAGACATTGCCTCTTCCCCATAAATGATGGCTACTCCCACAATGCACAACCCACAATCCCCATGGGGTAACCAGCATCCCCAATGAGGAGGGTCCCTTTGGAGAGGGGGGCACAGGGCTGAGGGTAAGGATGATACCAACATGTGCTGTTTGCATACTGAGTATGCCCCTAACTACTGAAAACAAAACAAAACAAAAAACAAAACAAAACAAACCAAAAAAACCCACGGTAGGGTGGAGAGATGGCTTAGCAGTTTAGGGACTTGCCTGCAAAACATAAGGATCCAGGTTTGACTCCCCAGACTCACATAAGCTAGAGACACATGGTGGCATCACATGCATCTGGAGGTTGTTTGCAGTGGCTGGGGGCCCTGGCATGCCTATTCTTTCCCTCCCTCATAAATAAATAAATAAGTAAATGAATAAATAATAAAGTCATATTTAGAGAGGAATCTCAGAGAGTTTCTTGTTCCCAATAAATGTGGGAAGAAGAAAGGCATGGCGTAATTCTAGCACTTGGGAGACTGAGACGCGACAATTATCACAAGTTTGAGGCTAATCTGGGCCAAAGAATGAGACTCAGTCTCCAAAGCATGTGGGTAGAGAGAAGGGAATTGTGGCAACTGGAGAACAGTGAGCAGTTACTGAAAACCCAGAATCGAATCCAGATCGCGAGTTCTTGAGCAATGAACCCGAATCATAATGATGAAAATGCCAACTTGATGCAAGTTAAAAAAAAAAAATATATATATGGCATTTCATTTGGTCAGCTTAACTTACTGCTTACTTCCAGATGGAAGCTCGAAGATAGGATTAACTTTATCTAATTCCAGAAAAAAAATGATGTGTATGGATTAAACGAGTTTCTCCGTTAGAGGAGAGACAGGGCTGCAGAAGTCAGGGCAGGTGTTACTAACTCGTCTGAGAGGGCTTGAGAGAACCGTGTGGAGCCCCATTTAGTGTCTGAGGAATGTCTCTTAGCTTAACCTATATCAGCTGTGACAGCAGACCAGACAATCAACTTCAAATCTCAGTGGCCAGAAACAAATTCCAAATTGCAGCACCCTAAGGCAACCAAGGGTTATTCCTTGCTTGTGGTCCATGGCCACACAGCTCAGCAGAGAACCGCCAGCTCATGATGGCTCTCGGGAGGTCAGGCTAAGGGCGCAGCCACACTCTCAAATATTACCATTTTTTTTTTTTTTTTTTGGACAGTGAGGAGGCCACTTGCAGATTCCTGTGCCAACAACTACATTCTCAGCCCACATGTGACTTGGTTATCTCTACTCATACCTGTTACACGTGTCTGGAGCCCACAGCAGACTGGGGTGTGACCACCATCACGGGATGGGGTTAGGATTCGATCTAGCAGAGGCGCACTGTACGTGTTACTTGGTGCTGTTTTCAAGCTTATTTGCAGGCATTGCCTTTTTATATTCAAGTAACTGTGAAGAAATGACAGAATGGGACTTTGAGTCCGTGAGAGTTCAAAAAAGAACTGAAGCCTCTTCATTATGTTCCTTAGAGTATTTCCTCCTACTGTTGTTCTGACTTCAAAAACCAGGACCCTGAGACTACATAGTGAATTCCAGGTCAGCCTGAGCCACAGTGAGACCCTACCTCAAAAAACCAAAAAAAAAAAAAAAAAAAAACCAGGACGGCTGCTTCCAGGACATGGACGGACCATTTATACCCGGAATGATGAAAGTGCAGGGAGAAACCAACAGCATCTGTCAGCTCCACCCAAAGTTTTCCTTTGCTCTCTTTTAGAATTTATCACTGGGGTCTGGAAAGATGGCTCAGAGTGAAAGGTGCTTGCTGGGATGTCTCCCTTGGGATATGAAATTTAAGTAATTATTACCTGTGCCATTTTCTTTTCATCTATAGTGCTTCATATCTTCACCTTAATTACTTTATAGGAAAAAAATTCTAATTTATTAACATGTATTATTTCATATATACAATTGTGGTGGTTTGATTCAGGTGTCCCCCATTAAACTTAGGTGGTTGTGAATGCTAGGTTCCCAGCTGATGGATATTTGGGAATTAATGCCTCCTGGAGGGAGTGTATTGTTGGGGGCGGGCTTATGGGCTTTATAGCCAGTTTCCCCTTGCCAGTGTTTGGCACACCCTCCTGTTGTTGTGGTCCACCTTCTGTTGGCCAGGGGGTGATGTCCACCCTCTGCTCATGCTATCGTTTTCCCCTGCCATCGTGGAGCTTCCCCTCAAGCCTGTAAGCCAAAATAAATCTCTTTTTCCCAGAAGCTGCTCTTGGTTAGGTGATTTCTAACAGCAATGCGAACCGGACTGCAACAACAATTTTAAATCACACATCACAAAAATTCAAGACAAGGTCTAAGTTCTTTCCTCTCCTTTATCATTTTTAAAAAATATTTTATTTATTTTTTGCAAGCAGAGAGATATAGACACACACAGAATGAGAGAGAGAGAGAGAGAGAGAGAGAGAGAGAGAGAGAGAGAGAGAGAGAGAGGCAGCGTGCACACACGCGGGCTCCTTTACCATTTTGCTTCTTTTTTCAAGCAACTGATTGGCCTGACAGACAGGGAAAACTACCTGTCTATGTGCTCAAATATGCAGATGACTCCAATTTTTAAAATTAATTTTATATTAACTAATTTCAACAATATCCATAGCAATAGACAACATACCATGTTCATAGTCCCTTCCACCCTCCGGTTTCCTCTTCCCAAACACCCCTCACTGCATCCTTTCTTCCCAACGGTCGCTGTTCTATTTTGAGGGCATCATTTCTTTCTCACCTATTATGCAAGCTTGGTGCAGGTAGCATCAGCCACCGTGAAGTCATGAATAACACAGTCATTTTGTGTCTGGATGACACTAGTGTAAGCATTTCTCCCCTCCTTTGGCTCTTATGTTCTTTCTGCCACCTCTTTGGTTTCTGAGCCTTGGAGGGTTTGAAATCCACACCTGCCTTTGAATATGTTTACTTAAATATTACAGTCTATATGAATGTGCAAGTTAGATTCATATTTTCAATGTCCTTGCTTATCCTATTATTAAATATTGAAATGTACAATATATTACCATGGATTCCTTTTGAAATTTGAAAGAAAATTATTTTGATTGCCCATAAACTTCAAAAGCTTAAATAAAATGTTGGTGGCAAATAATCTGAAGATTGACTACTAGTTTCTAAAAAAATAATTAAAATGCATTTTAGAAGTGTTGAAAATGGCCAATAGCATATTACAAATATTTTATAAGGCTCATATATTTGCTTTAATCCTTGAAATCCAGTAAGAAGCATTAGCTATTTTCACTGTAAATCTTTTCATCTGCATAAAATCATTGCTTGGAAATATATAATTTAAGAGTTGTTTAATCTGAAACTCACACATGTAATACTGACATTGGCCAATAGATGCCCCAGGAGCTCTAAAGAATGTTAAGACTGAAAATTACATTTGAACATTCACAAGTCCTCACGCTATGTTTTCATAATTCACTTACACTTGTGAAATGGCACCATGGTTTTAGATTCCAAAGACTCTTAGTATTTCCAAACTCTAAATTACTTCCACAAAGAGTGATTATTAAAGTCATAGAAGAAAGAAAAGGGAACTTTTACGAGATTAATTTTCAAAACTACAATGAAGGTAGAATGCACCTGGTCCTTTGTAAATTCATCAAGGCATCAAACAGCATTGTTTCTGTGTCACATAATATACTTGTAAGGAATAATTTCTCATTAAAACAGATTATGTTGAATTGTAATATATATATAGTTTTGGTTTAGTTGATACATTTTTAAGTTTTTCTGACTTCACCATAATTTCATTTGCATAATACAGCTTGTAGCAAAGTGCTCAGAAGCCTGGTAGGTGATTTCTTACAGCTCTCAAGTTGTAAATGATTTTGACATTGAATTTCTTAATAGAGAATTAAAGTTATCCATGCATATTTGTCATATAAATCTAGAAAAAATAGAGTTATGATTTTTTCTCTCTCTACCTCTGATTTTTTTTTGTTTGGTTTTTTGAAGTAGCTTTGCTCTAGCCCAGGCTGACCTGGACTTCACTATGTAGTCTCAGGATGACCTTGAACTCATAGCAGTCCTCTAACCTCTGCCCCCTGAGTGCTGGAATTAAAGGCATGTGCCACCATGCCTGGCTCTACCTCTAATTTCCTTCTTTTTTTTTTTTTTTTTGAGGTAGGGTATCACTCTAGTCCAGGCTGACCTGGTACTTACTATGTAGTCTCAGGGTGGCCTCAAACTTATGGCCATCCACCTACCTCTGCCCCCCTGAGTGCTGGGATTAAAGGTGTGTGCTACCATGCCCGGCTCTCTACCCTAATTTCTAAACATTTACTTTCAAATGGTTTTCTCTGCTAAGCCAATGACTAAATGATTGACTTTTAGGCTTATGTATATGCATATTTCTAATTTCCTGTTAAGGAGGCAACCTCAAGAGTCAAAGATAAGTGGACATATGAAAATCATTTAACTTATTAGTTCATGATACTGTGAAAATATTTCCTTAATTCATCATGCAGATACTCCATTTACTGGAGCAGTATGTTTCAGAATGACCCTCAAGAGCCTGGGATTTCTGTGCACGGGCTTGTGGACAGATGCCAGCTACCGGTGAAAGCTCATTCCTGTTGCTCACCATCTTGTGTAGAAAAAGCAAATGTTATTCACCAAGCTAAAGCAGAAAGACAGAACTTCAGGGGGAAACAGAGTAATTTCACCTGGGAGCCAGGGGGAGTGTGTTCACACAGGAGGCCAGAGTGCAAGAGAGCCAGAGGAAGTGGTGCAAAGTTGAACAGGCCAAATCTTTTAAAATTCATCTCTTTTTTTCTTAAAAAAATCTATTTATTTATTTATGTGTGTGTGAGAGAGGGAAATAGAGAGAACCAGCCTGCCAGGGTCTTCCTTACAAACCAACTCCAGATGTATGTGCCCCCTTGTGCATGTGGCTTACGTGGGTATTGGGGAATCAAACCTGGGTCTTTTGGCTTTGCAGGCAAGCACCTTAACCTTTAAGCCATCTCTCCAGCCCCTAAAATTCATTTATCATGATGTAGTTATCTAAGGTACAGACTTTTGTGTTTTTCAGATTGGAAGATAAAATTCGAGATGGCTTAGTGGTTAAGATGTTTGCCTGCAAAGCCAAAAGACCCAGGTTTGATTTCCAAATACCCTCATAAGTCAGATGCATAAGGTGGCACTTGCATTTGGAGTTCATTTGCAGTGGCTGGTGGCCCTGGTGCACCCATTCTTTCTCTTTCTACCTGCCTCTCTCTCAAATAAATAAATAATAAATAAATTATCTAAAAAAAAAAACTGGTATGCTTCTTGGTGTTGGCATATTCACCATCCATTATACTCCTTCCCGAGGTAGTCTGTGGTGGAATGATCTAACATGGTCTATCTTTTCTCTGTTTAATATCATCTTAATATAGATTGATGTTCTGTGAAATTTGAGAGATTTATTTATCCATTAGGAATTAAAGTTCATATACATACTGATTTGAGAATTTGAGAGGAAGAATACAGTTATATCCAATTCTTAGCATGGCATTTCTGCAAAAAGCCTCCAATCCTTTATAAAATGGGCCATTTTGATGATAGGTTCATGTTATAAACATAAGAAATTCCCTTTCTTAACAGAAGTTCCTGTGTGTTAGTGTAAATACTAGTAAGAAAAGAGCATTATAATGTATAATTAAATTGCACAGTCCCCTGACTAAAACCAACATAAAGGCCTGAGACAAGTTTTTGATTATTTCTGGTGATGATATTTTTCTTTGCCCTACTTTATTTTGATTTCCAAAATTAAGAGAGCAGCAGAGTTAGCCATGGCGACGGACCAGGATTCCAAAACAAGCATGGTCTTCACCTGCAGTAACCTCTTAATAGATCCCAAAGAGAAATCAAACAACCCACATGTTGCTATTTTCTCTGGACTATTTATAACTTCATTATAAATATATTAAAATAATAATTTGAAAGAGTTTGGAGTAGTCAGATTATACAACACAAGTCTAAGGTATGTATACTCACAGAACCACATTACAGTGAGCGTATACTTTCTGCGTGTTCCAGCTTAGCACGTTCATACAAGCTATCTCAATTACAGTCCTTATGTAAGCAGTGACTGCTCAGCCACACTGTCCTCTTGGAGTACATTTAATAAAGTACTATTTAAAAAATCCTTATATAAATGTTGCTAATCCATCTTAAAAGGTATTTTCCTTGACTTTATTTACTCAATGTTTTAGTTGTCTTTCCAGTAATAATTTGCGATTGAAAAGTTATGCAATTCATTTTCATGCTTTACATATTATTGTTGCTTTATAATTATGTTAAATATATTTAATAATAACTCAAATATGACTGCATTTGAGAATATAGAAATATTGACTATGCAACATATGATTATTTAAACAGGCCCATTCTGCCCTTTTAGATTTTCAACCTGAGTGAATAAAACTTATTTTTGACTCAGGCATGCTGGCGCACACCTTTAGTCCCCGCACTTGGGAGACAGAGGTAGGAGGATATCTGTGAGTTTGAGGCCAACCTGAGACTACATAGTGAGTTCCAGGTCACTCTGAGCTAGAGTGAGAGCTTACCTCAAAAAAGAAAACAACAACAAAAACCCAAAACTTATTTTTGACATGTGATAGCCTCATATTTGATCCTGATCCCTTCTGTTCCTCCCACACTCCCCATCCTGTCTGTACTGTGACTTCTGAACCAAAGGAATGGGATGCCAACTCCTCCTCCTCAGAGGCTTGGAGTTTTAATATCTGGTATTTCAATGTAGAATTTTAAATGTTAGCATAAAATTTTCTGAAATCTTTTATTTACTTTTTAATGATTTTTTTATTTTTGAGAGAGAAAGGGAGAGAGAAAAAGAGAGGAGAGAGAATAGGCCTGCTAGGGCCTTTCAGCTGCTGAGAATGAAGTCCAGGTGAGCGCACCCCTGTGCACATGAGCAACACTGCGTGCCCTGTCGCCTTTCCTGTCTGTCTACGTGGACCTGGGGACTGGGGCTTGTATTCTTAGGCTTTGCAAACAAGCGCCTTAGCTGGCAAACCACATCTCCAGCCCTGAAATTTTTGAATTCTAATATAAATTCAAAGAATGTCACACATGTAATAATCTTCCAATTGTGCAGATGATAAAAGTAATGAAGGAGTCACCATAGCCTGTACTCAGCCGCGTTCCGTGCTGGACGGAACTGAGCTTGGCTTCCGCTAGGAGGGGTGAGTGTGGGTGAGCACGTAGGACTCCGCTCCACATAGTGTGTGCTTGTCAGAATAGCTCTAGTTCCTATTTTCCCCTTTGTCTTTTTCTCCTTGTAGAGACAGCCAGAAAATAGTCTGGTTTCCCTTTCATATTTGGAAGCTAATTTTCTGGCTTTACCCCCTTAGGTATTTGAATAATACTATGCCCTTTTTTTTTTTTTTTTTGGTTTTTCGAGGTAGGGTCTCACTCTAGCCCAGGCTGACCTGGAATTCATTCTGTAGTCTCAGGATGGCCTTGAACTCATGGCAATCCTCCCACCTCTGCCTCCCGAGTGTGGGATTAAAGGCGTGAGCCACCACGCCCAACAGTACTATGACTTTTTTTTTTTTTTTTTTTTTTTTTTTTTTTTTTTTTTTGGTTTTTCGAGGTAGGGTCTCACTCTGGCTCTGGCTGACCTGTAATTCACTACGTAGTCTCAGGGTGGCCTCGAACTCACGGCAATCCTCCTATCTCTGCCTCCCAAGTGCTGGGATTAAAGGCGTGCACCACTACACCTGGCTTAATACCATGACTTTTAATTGAATTCATAGCTTAAAACACTGGAGTAAATTGAAAATGGTGCCCAATGGAATAGATGACAAAGGTTTTTGGGGAATTTTACAAGAATATAAAATTAGGATCTATCTATTATCTATCATCTATCTATAATCTATCTATCTCTGTCTCCAGTAAACTATCCAGTCTTCTCCGACATTTTTTTTTTTTCAGTTTGTGAGGTAGAGTCTCACTCTAGCCCAGGCTGACCTGGAATTCACTATATAGCCTCAGGGTGGCCTCAAACTCACAGCCATCCTCCTACCTCTGCCTCCCGAGTGCTGGGTTTAAAGGCGTGCGCCACCGCGCCCCGCTTCTCTGACATTGTGATATGTTATCAGTCATTACTTTGCCATATCTAGCCTATGTGCAGTTTCTTCAGTTGGCACTGTTTTCATTATCATTGGCGATGCCCCATCTACTACTTTTCATGGTGTTTGGGACCTTGGGAATGAAATCATTCAATCCATGTGTGTGTAAATGAGTGGAACACAAAGTGTGACATTTGGCATTCACATATGAACACAGAGCAGTGGATCTGGGAACACAAAGCGTGGTACATTCCTGCACATGTGAGAACCCTGAGCTGCTCGCGGTGGAAGGGCGCTCCCAGGAAAATGGACATTGTGGAGATGAAAGATTTAGGAATAACTAGCGTTGGAAAGGGCGGCTCATGAGAGCACCAAGCAGCAGAAATGAGAACTCCCTGAGAAGCAAAAATACCATGATTTTTCTCAATCACTCGCTTAATAACCACAGAGAAGGAACTTGGGTGTGTGTGTCCACAAAGTGAATGTGCTTCTTCTTCTTCTTTTTTTTTTTTGACACTGCAGAAAAATCAAATCGATGAATCATTTTTCCAAATGGGTACACGCACGAGTTTTTTCATCTGATTAGCTACAGTTGCTGAAAACATGCAGGAGCAGATCCCGTGTTAGAGTGTGTCTGACTCCTGGAGTGCCGCGGCACAGATCAGTGTGTGTGCATTCTGAAGAAAGGCCAGGCGTTCAGTACCACCAGTGTTCTGAGTAAACGTGTACTTCATGAAAAAGCTTCATGTCATGAAATAGCAGGTTTTCTTGGGAACGTCCATCTCTTTGTGCAAGTGAACCCTGTGAGCTATAAGTGGGTGCATGTTCTGTGACTAGTGACGGCGGAAGGCTTCAGGGCGCTGGAAGTATTTGTTTACAAGTGTAAGCGGTGTGCGGAACTTGGCCTGGCAGGGCCCTCTTTCCTCTTCCTGCAAAGCGGGGGAGCCTCACCAGGACAAGGCACGTCACAGACACTGAAAGAGGTGCTAACGGCTGTGAAATGCTTCCAGCCCATCTTTCCCAGAACAGCTGCTATATTAGATGTAATAAATATTGCATAACCTTGTTCAGGAATTTGGCAGTGGAAGTTAACGCTGAGAACTTTCATTTTTTTCATTATTAAATTATTATTATTAGTTTTTTTTTTTTTTTAAATCCTGGAATCTCAACTCCACCGAGCTTGGCTAGATACTTAAACCGTGAGAACAGACAGAAAAAGGCACACTGAATAGATGACAGTCACATGATGTTTCTCTTTTAGTGACGAAAGACAATAAACCTAGCGAGCTTGCAGATGTTCTCCCTGCGCTCGGGCGGGGGGTGGGGGGTTGTTTTTCCCTCCCTCCAGATGAGCTTCTGCAGCAGTGACTCCCTCCGACAGCTCCGAGAACCCAAAGCATGTCCTTTCCAATCAACCAACGATAGGGAGAAAGGAGGAAGTTTGGCTGGGAGGATGCAAAGCGTGGGGCTGTTTGGGAGACCGTAGGAGGCGTTCGTCCTGTCTCCTCCAGGGCTCTGCTCCAGGCAGCACCTCCCTTCCAAGGCTGGGGACCACAGGGCGCCCGGGAGCCCGGGGCGAGCGCAGGCGGCGGAGGCTGAGCGCTCGCCCGCGGCAGCGCGCGGTCGCCGGGCGGGCTGCGCTCGGGGCTGGCGGCGCTGGAGCCCGGTCTGCGGTCCTCACCTCCCAGCGACTCGCGATGCAAAGCAGCGACGTCAGAGGCTGGGGCGGGGCGCCCCCGGGTTGAGTGGCAGCCCAGCTCCAGCCCCGCCGAGGTTCAGTGGCTGAGCCGAGCTGGACGTGAGCGGAGCGGGCGCTGTCCACGGCTGTCGGTGCTGAACCCGGAGGACCCGTTGCTCCGGCAACCTGGAGGCGACGCCCTCTCGCACCCTCCGGGCCCGCTGGGACCCGCATCCGCGGCAGGACCCAATTTAACTCGACAAAGGAGTGCGGAATCAGACGTCGGGGAGTGTTCTGTTTGCAACCGGGGCGCTCGTTCAGGCGTGACTTCGGAGATTTCCACAGTTTTAGCTCAATATATGTATTTTTTTCCAACCTAAGACGACCTGTTTTTTTTTTTTTTTTTTAAAGTGGGTTTTCCTCTTCTTCTTTTGTAAACTGTAACTCACATTTCCATACCGTTTAGGGATCTTTTTGGAAGAGTTTTTTGACTTAAATAAAGGTAAGAATAGAGTATTATTGTTATAAATGATACAAATGGGGAAGGAATGTGGACTGCTATGAAAAAAATTAAAAATAAGTAATGTTTATTTTTAGAATTTGAAACAGGACTTTGACGATGATTTTAAAAACATTTAATAATTGATCTCTCTTTATTATTATAATGAGAACATCTGTTAATGATTATGTACCAGATTCTAAAGCAGAAGTTAGAGCTTTTTTTTTTTTTTTGTGTGTGTGTGAAGCTAATGTCGTTTTGTTACATCTTGCTTTAACATTATAAATATTGTAGAGGAACAGTACCAGGATGGCTCTGGTTAGAAAACATTCAATGCAAGCACCCAAATATGTATAACAGATGACATAGAATTCACTAAGTTCTTTAAAATAAATATAAATGTAATTAAAAAAATTTGAATGAACTAGCACCTGGTTAATAATACCACTTCCCATACCTAGAACATAGGCTGCAAAGTGCAGAGCTCTAAACATATTTTGGAGAGGAGGTGGATGGGATGGGAATGTTTGTACCATTCTGGGTTCTTTTACATGTGCTGTTACGCAGTAGATCCAAATAAAACTTGTGAAAGTCAGCCTGGGAAAATCACACCTCCCCCCAAGGTCATGTGTATTTCCAGGTTGGGGACCTTGTGTTCTGCTTTTGACTAGTAAACACCCTCCTCTCCCTGCCTCCTCCGGTTAGAGGCGGATGTAAATTTGAATCTCCCATTTAATAATACTGTGTTAGTTTGTATTATAGTCTTGACTGCCATTGATAATTGAATGGAACAGGCAAGGGTAGGCTGAGAAAATGTCTCATTATTTCAATTTTTAACCTCTTATATGCTTAGCAGAGAGCTTTTCTGTACTTAAGAAATGTTCTTTTGAAGCTGTGTTCCTTTTGTTAGTTGGCAGTGCTCTGAGTTCACACAGGGAAGGAGAATTCCGTGTGGATAACCAGTGACCAGGACTTCTCATTGAGAGCAATTGTTAACTGTAGAAGTTATCTGTGTTCTTGGAGTTCTTATTATTATCTGTGAATGTACCTTATAGGCACGATGTTTATCTGACAACTGTAACTATCTCTTTCATTGATGTCCCTTGGTGACATTAGGTTAAGTGGAAGCAATGACTGGATACACACAGAGCAAAGCATGTTCCTTTACATTTCAGAGGGAAAGTTCAGTTTACAATTGGATAGTCTGTGTTAATCAGAATGGGGATGATACAAAGCTGCTCTGTGTTTAAATATCTTTAAGGTGACCAGTGATGTGTTTTTCACAAACCAGAGAGTACACTATTAAATTCAATTAAAAAAATCTTTAACGTTTCTACTCAAGTTACATTAGAATTATTAGGATGGGGTTTTGGTGCTGATGATTTCAAGTCAATCCTGGGTACAGTTTTCATTTTATTTACATCACCGCTCTGTGAGAGGGGTTGCCACAAGAAATCTGTATTGTTGCAAGTACTGGTGGTCAAATGAAAATCCACATAAGCTCTTCCCATGTCTTACCTTAAACAAATATTCTTTGTAGGATTTATGCCAGTCATGTGAGCTTATGTTTAAATATTCACATATATATTTTTAAGGCTGAGTAAGTAGAGGTGATAAATAGAGAATATATAAGAAATATGAAACACAACCAGGAAGTTTGTGACAAGTGACAGTTTTAAGCTTATATATTACCACTGTTGATTATGATTCATTTTAAACTTTTCTCTTAAAAACAGCTTATAGTAAATACTCAAACTTGAAGTTTCAAACAGAATCATGGTAGCTTTGACTTCATTTGTATTGAAACATTTATGTATGTCTTAATTTTATTACTTTCTTGAAAGGCAGTAACATATATAAACCTTATATTCATTAAAAATTATTTGCCTATACTATTGATTTCTGTTTGCATAAAGTTATCCATGACATATCCTTATTTAAGTGTAAACAGTCACCAGTACATGGTGTTTCTATTGATAGGATATATAATTATCACAATGATATATTTAAATACAAATCAAAACAGTCTTAGTAATAATAACTCTACCAGTCAGTCAATGACACTGAACATTTTAAAGTGTTAGCAACATTTTTTTCTCATTTTCTACACAATTAGCATTTGTAAGGTAAGATAATTGGGCTCCCATAGAAAGCCTTCATTCTGCATGTAGAGTCCAATATTTGGATGGATAGCAATATCCCCATGGTAAACTAATAAATTTGCCAACTTTGTAAACAAAAGGCAATCAGATGTGGTAGTCATTAATTGCTCTCCAAGAAAAATCCAACTTACTTTGGAGTTGGCAAAAGTTGATTCCACAGTATTGAGTATAATGTTAAAATATTATTTCATGAGTCTGTCAATGGGGCACAGTTTGCTTCAAAATGATGACCTTTGACAGTGTGTAACTTACAGAAATGATTTAATTACATGCTACATGATGAGTTCAAGTTGGGTTTCTCAGTTGCTTCTCAATTTCTTAGAATGTCCAGGCCAAAAATTAAATCAAAAATGAAACTTCAAGCTAGATTTATTTTTTCTTACAAGAATAATTTCTATATATGTTGTGTGAGATTTAACATGAAGATATCCTCTTAACAACCCATCATATTTGCCACAAATTACCATAATAATGCTAATATATCTTACAACATAAGATATCATAAAGCTCAAAAGTTTGCTGTGTACTAATGGGCCAGGAAAACCACCTCCTATACTTAGCATTCTTCCAACAGCCAGGTGGCCAATTATCTCTTACCAAACAGATTTAATCACCTTCGGTCCAGCACCTGCAGTGTCCTCTGTGTATGGTTTCCTTGAGGTGTGCTGTAAGGTCCCTTGTGGGAACACTGTAGCTTCCCAATTAAACTAGCAAGTATCCAGTTAAGCAGCTGGTCCCTTTGTGCTTTACATTGCCTTGGTATTAGAAAGTTGCCATTACAATGGGTGAAATAGTGTTTTGATAAATTTAGAGTTCTGATAAATCTTAAATGTAAGTTCACTGCAAGAGAAGGAATATTATCAGTGCTTGAAACAATGTGAGCCACCGCCTGTGCATGTCTGTCTGTTTTTCAGAGTTTTACTCTACAGTAAACGTGCAAGGGAAATGATGGAGACCCCGAAACATGCAAGTTCAAGACAGGATACGTAATACAAAAGCAATTGACATAATAAATCCTAATACAACACATGCATCTTAGTGACAGATATCCTCTAGTTTCTGTTATTTTTTATTCTGGCTGGTATGCTTAAGCAACAAAAATTGCCCTCCAGAAGGTCTCATGCTGGATGGAAAAGGAAGGAACACTTGGAAATGAAATTTATGGGAAATGAAACAGAGTGGGTGTGTATATAATCACGAGTTTACAGAATATAGAAAGCCTGAGAAAATATATTTTCTGATAAAAAGTTGAAAGTTATTGAATATAAAAGAAATATTCAGTTGGACATAGTAGCACATACCTTTAATCCCAGCACTCAGGAGGCAGAGGTAGGAGGATCACCATAAGTTCAAGGCCACCCTGAGACTACATAGTGAATTCCAGGTCAGCCTGGGATAGAGCAAGACCCTACCTCAAACAAACAAACAACAACAAAAACCCAGAAAAAACAACAAAATAAAACAAAACAAAAAACTAAAACAGAAATGTTCATAAAAGGGATAGATTTGTTTTCTTCACATCATTTGATAAAAAGCCATGCACTTCCAAGAGGAACACAGTCCCAGGCACCCTTGTATGTGAAATACTTAGATTCCTGCATGTTACTGCTTCCTTGCAGAGACATGGTGGAGTTTGGGCAGAAGGGTAGCTTACCTCTGAAGTTTCTGTCTTTGAAAAAAAGTAATTAATATTAGTTTGATGTAGCTTTTGGTTTCCAATTATGTAAATCTCTAAAGCAAAGTGATTGCTGAGTGAACTCATTTGCATGCCAATACAGCCATTATTACTGTAAGTCTTTATTGGTTCAGAGCAGTGCTGGCAATTTTGAGCCACAATGGGAAAGACTTAGGAGTGCTTTGCTGATGAGTTTTATTTGAATTTATTTATTATAATTGACAGTTAAGAAAACAACCTTCAGTGATATATGTTCCTTGCATCAAGGTACTGACTAAATCACATAGTAGCAATTAAGACACACACAAACTGTGTTCCTCCACCATGAAGAAATGGATATAACTAACCTCCCCAAGACTGGATTATTTCTACCAAACACAAAGTGTAAAGACTTTTTTTTTTTTTTTAAAATTCCTAAACCTCTAAAACTAAAGATCCTTGTATACCTGCAATGACAAGTGCCCATATTCTCTCTCTCTCTTTTTTTTACCCTGAAATCTGCAGGAAATGCTACTAGTCAGACAGCATTGAGCCAGGGCCACCTCATTGGAGAACAGGGGGTGGCACTTCCTATTTTAAGGAAAAGAGTCAGAGCGGCTACCAGCAACCTCACTTGCTTTAATGGAGGCTCATAGCCTCTCTTCATAGCCACTATCCTTGTTATGGCCAAATGCTCAACTGTGCAAACCTATAGTTTTGCTTCTGTTTTTCTCTCTTTGGTATTGTGAATGCTTCTTATTAAGTCCCCCCCTTAAGTTTTCTTAATTATAATAAAATTATTTTACTTAGCACACTGTTGGGTATACATACTTTTGGATGCATGGTCCCAACATTCTAAGAACTTTTTTCCTATATTTCATATTAGAAAGATGCTACACTGTTTGATCTCATAGACAGTTCAAAACATTAGACACAGTCAGTGTTTTCCTTTGTATCTCAAACAATAAGAAACAACAGAATTGAGCAATTAGTTTCCTAAGAGCTCGTCATTTTCCCTAATGGGATGCCAAAGTCAAGTACAGATGCGTAGTGAACATCAGCCCACTTCAGGCAACATGCACTTGTGGCTGCTACTTACGTGAAAACCCTCAGATCAGATAGCTGCCAAAAGTTTGAATGCTCTGTGATAACAAATGAAATACTCAAAAATAAAATTACTAGCCTTGAAATGTGATACCCAAGTGGTGGTTGTGGATGGGCACTTGACTGCATAGCAAATAGATAGCAGTCTATTCTATTGTTTCTAGATCTATCTGAAGCAAAGGGGCCACTGTGTCGTTGTTTATGATCAGTGCTTAGGTTGACTGAGATGATGAAGAGACCATTGATGGTAATTACAGAATAGCTCCCAGGGAGCCACTTGCGTCACTCTCCCAAGCGGATCTCCATTACATAAGCTTTTGGTTATATTACTAAGTGCATCCCAAAGGACATAGGAAAGGTTGGTTTTGTGGAGAAAGTTTGACTTTACGTGGAATGATGACAGGGATTTTTATTTACATTTTACCAATTGGCAGTACACAATGTTCCATTTTTATATGGAACCTAGTAGAATATATTAAGAGTCTTGTATTTTTTTACCCCATTGTGTCTATTATCCATTTGAGTCAGTGTTCTACCTTCTCTGTGGAGCCTTCTAGGAAGCTCTTTCAGCTACAGGTAAAATTGCTATCATTAAAATATTTTTATTATTTGTGAAGAGAGACAGAGAGAGAGAGAATGAATGTACCAGACCCTTTTGCCACTGCAAATGAACTCCAGATACATGTGTCACTTTGTGCATCTAGCTTTTTGTGGGTATTGGGGAATCGAAGCCAGGCCAACAGGCTTTAGATGCAAGACCTTTAAGTGCCGGGCCATCTCTCCTGTGCAATTACCATCTATCATCTTTTCACAGACACTTTCCAAATCTCCAGCTCTTGTGCCACACTTGAATTCCATTAATGTGTTTGCATAGATCGACTGGACACTTCTCATTTCATGGCAGCAGCACAAATTCTGTGAATTCTCTAGTGTACCCCCATTCCTAATCTGATTGTCTGTCCGTTAATTATTCGTTATGTGTCCATACACCTTGGTGTAAAAACTAAGATACTCTAAGCTTCTACCGTTTCTATAGACTAGATGCAGCAGCAAGTCTGTAAGTTTTGACACCCTTCCCTTACAATGTGGCTTTATCTTGTTTTCTAGTGTGCATTCCTGGAATCCCGCCTTCCAGGTCAGAATAGCTTTCCAGCTGCTCGGCAGGATCATTTTCATTGCTGTGGTACTTACAGCTCTTCATTCTCAGCCCAGGATTTATGAACTGAAGGATTTAGCGGAGAGTCTGAAATTGTGTTTGTATTTTAAATACATTATATTACATTAAACATGCTATATTTCTAATTCTCTTCATGGGAAGAATCCAAGAATTTCTGTCCATGTAGGAAAAACTGCAGGTTAAAATTAGTGCACATTTGGGCTGGAGAGATGGCTTAGCTGTTAAGTGCTTGCCTGTGAAGCCTAAGGAACCCCAGTTCGAGGCTCAATTCTCCAGGACCCATGTTAGCCAGATGCACAAGGGGGTGCACGTGTTTGGAGTTCATTGGCAGTGGCCAGAGGCCCTGGCAGCGACCATTCTCTGTCTCTCTATCTGCCTTTTTCTCTCTCTCTGTCCGTCGCTTTCAAATAAATAAAAATAAACAAAAAAATTTAAAAAATTAGTGCACATTTATATGACTTAATCCTCAATGTGTTTATTTATTTATTTATTTATTTATTTATTTATTTATTTATTTATTTGGGTTTTCAAGGTAGGGTCTCAGTCTAGCCCAGGCTGACCTGGAATTCACTGTGGGGACTCAGGGTGGCCTTGAACTCAATGGCAATTCTCCTACCTCTGCCTCCCGAGTGCTGGGATTAAAGGCGTGTGCCACCACTCCAGGCTTATTTTTATTTTTTTATTGACAACTTCCATAATTGTAGACAATAACCCCTGTCAATTCCCTCCTCCTCCCAGTTTCCTCTTTGAAACTTCACTCTCCATCATACCCCTTCCCCTTCTCAATCAATCTCTCTCTCTCTCCCTGTTTTTTTTTTTTTTCTTTTCTTTTTTTCCGAGGTAGGGTCTCATTCTAGTCCAGGCTGACCTGGAATTCACTCAGCATTCTCAGGGTGGCCTAGAACTCAAGGCAATCCTCCTACCTCTGCCTCCAGATTGCTCAGTCTTTCTTTTATTTTAATGCCATCATCTTTTCCTCCTATTATGATGATCTTGGGTAGGTAGTGTCAGGCGCTGTGAGGTCATAAATATCCAGGCTATTTTGTGTCTGGAGGGAGCACGTTATAAGGAGTCATACCCTTCCTTTGGCTCTTACATTCTTTCCACCACCTCTTCCACAATGGACCCTGAGCCTTGGAAGGTGCGATAGAGATATTGCAGTGCTGAGCACTCTGCTGTCACTTCTTCTCAGCACCATGGTGCCTTCTGAGTCATACCAAGGTCACTGATATCTGAAAAGAGAAGCTTCTCTAACCAAAAGTGAGAGTAGCATTAATATGTGGGTATGAACATTAAAAAAGGTGCTTACTGGGAAGTTTGGTGAGCATAGTATATACTTTTAGACAGATACCAGCAGACCCCCCCCCCCCCAGGGCTCATGGCTACCTATGTTTTAGATATATTTGTTTTCAATGTATTATATTTCACTTATGTAAGATTAAAATACACTTACTCAGTGTTTTACTTATGAAGGACTATAACAGAATTATGCTGATAGATTTCCTTAGTGCATTAGATTTTAAAATTTTGTTAATGTACTGCTGCAGTTTGAATGTAAAATGCCCCAGAGGCTCATGATTTTGAACACTTGGTCCTCAGCTAGTGTCACTCTTTGGCAAGTCTGTGGAAACTTCAGTAGGTAGAACCTTGATGAAGTATGTCACTCGGGGTGGGGCTTGAAGTTTTACAGCCCAGATCCAACTTGCTGTCCATACTCTGCTACTTGCCACTGGCTGACATGTGCCAGGCTGGCCTGCCAAGCTTTCCCTGCCAGGATGGACTATGCCCTGTCAAAATGTGAGGCAAGATAAACCCTTTCCTTACTTAAGTTGCTTTTGGTCAGGTATTTGTGTAAAAACATGAGAAATTAATAATCCACCATTTTCCTATCTTGTCTTTGGTCTCTAACTGAAAATCACATGGACTGTTTCATTATTAGCATATTATTAATGTTTACATGTTTTTAAAAGATATTATTTTATTGACAACATCCACAATTATAGACAATAAGCCATGGTAATTTCCTTTCCCTTACTTTCCCATTCACAACTCCACTCTCCATCATATCTCCTCCCCCTCTCAATCAGTCTCTCTTATGAACATTTTTGCCATATGGCTCCTTCCATAAAAATCAGGGATATGCATTTAATATTATGTTAACATCTAAAAGAAATAGTATATAGCAGGTTAAATGTTTTTGATTAGGAGAAGTATGTCTATCTTATATTTACTTTGAAATAAAAAGTTCATTCACATTTCAGAAGTGTCTTCTTCAAAAGAATGTCATATATATTATGATATTTTTCTTGGTTAGTGTAAAGATTGGCAATTAAATTGAGTAAATTTTACAAATATTATGTAAGAAAATGACATTGAACTTATATCTTTTGTAATTTATGTACAATCAAAGCAATTTCATCTTAATACAAAGGTGAATAAAATTAATTCATAGTTCAATTGTAATTTTAAATAAATAATTAAGATCATATATCTTGTAATATAAGAACATTCAATAAGTTTATTCATGTGCAACCTATGTGTCAAGAGTTTTCAGGTGCTAGGAATTAGAAAGGCAAAGTATCTGGTCTGATATCTCTGTTTTGTTGGGCTTGGATTCCAGTGATATTAATATACTCTAAGGACTTTATTTTTTATTAATTATAAAATGAAATGTAATCTTTTAATGTAACTATGAATTAAATTTAAGTTAGAGTAGTATTGACTATTTACTCATATAAAAGCTTATAGTGTATTGATTTATCATGGTATTTTGAAATCTTCTAGAATGTATTTTAATTTATAAAATACTACACAGTATTAAGTGGCACATTGTTGGAAAAATTTAGATAGCTCAGAGCATATGATTCTTTACGCATGTGGTGTTTTGCTTAATGAAAATTAGAGTGCTGGGTATTGGTGGCTGTCACCTTGGTTGCGTTGAGAAGCAACTAACAAGTTAGTGAAGCTTACCTCTTGTGAGGACATTTCCAGAGAGTATGAACTAAGGAGGGTGCGCTTCCCTGAAGGTAGCTGGCACCATCTCCTAGGCTGGCATGCAGATGAAAAACAGGGGGAGAAGAGTGAGCCAGCGTAGTGCAGGCATTGTCTCCCTTTGTTTCTAAACAGCATGACGTGAGCTGCTGTGTTCTACACACTCCCCACCTCACAGGCTAAGACCTCAGACACAATAGCCCTTCTTTCCTTAAGATGTTTCTTACAGGTGTTTGCCACAGTGACTGAAAGTCTGACGAATCCAGAAACTAGTACCAGAAGTGGGTTTGTTGATGTGACTAAGCCTGACCATGTGATTCTGAAGTCTTTGGATCTTACTTGTGGGAGAAATTTGGAGGAATTTAGAGACGTAAACAATAGAAGCCCTGAAGTGGCATAAGCAGTGCTGAGGGAGTGAAGCTCGTTGGAGCTCAGAAGACCGGAGTGTTAGTAGAAATGGATGCAATGAAGACTGGGGATGGGCTGGAGACGCAGTTCACCCGTGGTAGAGTGATTGCCTAGCATGCATCAGGTCCTGAGTTTGATCTCCTGCTCCATCTGCACGGGCTTAACAGTGCATACCTGTAATCCTGACACTCAGCCTGCTCGTACGGTGCTCATCAGGTTTCTGATGGGAACAAGGACGTAGTTCTAATTCATACAAAGTTCTGTAGACAGAAACCTCTGAAGCCCTGAGCCCAGAGAGGTTCTCTCTCTTCAGCTGGCTTTTCTCAGGAATTTTGTCATAGTGATGTCATGTCATGGTAGCTAACACAGTCAGTGTTTCTTTTTGCTTGGTATTTCAATGTCATCTGCAAAATAAATCTGATCTACTTTTCACTTCATATTTCAATAATTTTTAATAAAATTCCAAGGCCTAAAACTAATATTTGACAGTAAACTTGTACTCTGTGCCTTATGCGGTCTAGTTGTGCAGAACTTTACATATTTTTTCTATTTTTATTATTTTATTTTTGAGAGAGAGAGAGAGAAAGAGAGAAGGAGGGAGAGAATGGGCACATCAAGGCCTTTCAGCCACTGTGAATAAACTGCAGATGCATGCGTCCCCTTGTGTGCATGTGTGACAGTGCATGCTTACATCACTTTGCCTCTGGCTATGTGGGACCTGGAGATTAAAACATGCATTCTTAGGCTTCACAGGTAAATGCCTTAATCACTAATCCATCTCTCCAGCACTACATTTTCCACAGAAAACTTGACTCCAAAAATCTATGCATTATATCAAATTATTATCTAGAGTGTCTGTTGTCCCATACACCATGGCATCATTAAGGAAAGAGGTCCATAGAATCTTGTGGGGTTTGTGCACATGCCTGAAAATTCACAGTGTTTGTTAGTGGTTATGAAATTATGTTCATTCTTTTCCCAAAACAAATATTGTATCATGGGGACCATGCAAGGTAAAAGCAAACTCAAACTCAGATAATGGTAATATACCTGCAACACTGTGATATTATGTTAAAAGTATTCTTAGAGATGATGGCTTACCTGTTAAGATGTTTGACTGTGAAGCCTAAGGACCTAGGTTTGTCTCCACAGAACCTGGGTGAGCCAGATGCACAAGGTGGTGCACGTGTTAGGAGTTCACTTGCAGTGGCTAGAGGCCCTGGTGTACCCATTCTCTCTCTGTCTAATAAATAAATAAATAAATAAATAAATAAATAAATAAATATTCTTTTAAAAATATTTCTTTCTTTATTTGAGAGAGAGGGAGAGAGGGAGGGAGGGAGGGAGAGAGAGAGAATGCCAGGGCCTCTTGCTACTGCAAATGAACTTCATATGCATGTGCCACCTTGTGTATTTGGCTTATGTAGGTTCTGGGGAATTGAACCTGGGTCCTTCAGCTTTGCATGCAAGCACCTTAACTGCTAAGCCATCACTCCACCCCAACACTATGATATTAATGTCACAATTAAATTGCACAATTTTCCATTCCTTTGAAAAAAATAACCAAAGTGAGTGCCTTTATAAAAAAGTAAGGGTGGACAGAATTTATGCAAATTATGCCAATGCTTTGCCTGAATTATTTCCTTTGATAAATTTTCCATAATGATATAATCTGAGTTGAGAATTTAGTAAAAAAATAAATTATAGGAAATACTTTTCTTTTAAAAATTTATTAATTTATTTGTGTGTGTGCATGCATTGGGGATGCCAGCACTGCTGCAAAAGAAGCCGGGCACTTGTACCACTTTCTGTACCATTCTTTTGTGGTGGCTTGAGAACTGAGCCTGGGCTGGCATACATTGCCAGTAACTTTAACCACTGAGAAATCTCTGCAGCCTCACGTTTCATTTTAAATACATGCACACACATTTCATGAATTCAACATGTTCAAATCAACACCTTCTGAAACTCTTACTTTCCTTTAGTAAGAGCCCTATTTCATTGTTTCTCAAGGCCTGCAGAAAGTGAGAGATGCATTGTTGTGTTCAACCACGCAGCGTGGTGATACAATCTGTAAAAGGACCATGTACCCAGCTGTGGAAGCTGCTCTCGATGCCAGCATTTCACTGGGCCTTTCATTAATTATGTGTTTTGCTGAGCATCTTAGCGAGGTTAACAACTGAGTATAATTCAGCATGATTTAGAAAGGCATTAAGGGTATTTCATACTGGCTTTCCCAATGCCACCACATTTTCTTTTTCCTTCAAAAAATAGTCTTAGTATAGGAAAAAAATATTTTCAAATGCAAGATAACTTTTATGAATTTGTGAAGTTCACTGTTACATAGTTGCAGAAGGTAAAACATTTCTAAGTGTCCACAATCCACTTTTTATCCACAGAAAATGGATTTGATTTATACACTTTAAAAACCCTCTGAAAGTCCCACTGTGGGATATGAGATACCTAGGCTTTTATTGTCCTGGTTATAGATATTGCCACTGGGTTCTTGATAAAAAAAATAGTACAAGAAAATGACCTGCCCAATATTCAAGAGACTTCTATAAAACATCAAGTATTAAGTTAAATCTGTGATAGTTATAAGAATATAACAAACCCAAATCCTCAAAGTCTTCTGTTTAGCTTACCCACACTGGACATAAAACATTGGTTTTGGTTTTATACCAACGTATTCTAAGCTTCAAAAACTGGTACAAAGCTAATCATCAATACTCAGAATCTGTTAAACAGATCTGATGTTTTCAATTAGCAACTGCTTACTAAGAGCAAAATTTGACTTTTTATATCTATGAACTTGAAAGCAGCAATTATCTCAGATTATTTTTTACTGAGGGGTGTGGCAGGTTTCTTTTATTTTTTAAATCCCACCTAAAGCATAAAATATTTTCAATTAAAATGCCTTTCAATTAAACGTTTAATTTATTTCAATTAGAAATAATTCTATATGCTATTAGAGTTCAGTGAAAACCTGCAATGCTATATAAAAAACCCACAATGTACCACCTTCTTGAGAAAGAAATAGAACATATTTATTTGTAATGCTTTTTTTGTTTTCCTTATTTGATTTGAGGTAGGATCTAACTACATAGCTCAAGCTGGTCTCAAACTTGTGAAGCTCAAGTGGGCCTAGAAGTCATTATCCTTTTGCCTCAGTCTCCCCAGTGCTGGGGTTATAAGAATGCCTTCATTATACACTGCTCTTATTTTTGGTAACTCCTTCATATAGATTAATTGTGATAGGATTGACTTCTGGCTTATTATTTGATTAATATATTCTGTTACCTTATAATGACATTTTCAGATTAATTGAATTTCTATATATGACATTTAATATGTGGTTTATTGGGACTTTATTGTAATCTGATTTTAGTGAAATTTTATGTTACTTGCTATCACATGAATTAAGCTTTTAATTGAGCATAACCTGATCTAAGAAGTTTTAAACATATACAATTTATTTACGCTTGCTACTATAACCTTTCCCCAGAAGTTGAATTGCTTAAGCATGACCATTTTAAGTGAAAGGAGATGGCACTTGTTACGTTATCTCCACAAGGACAACGCTAGTGTTCTCAGGCTTGAGGTAGAGACAGTTGACCACAGTGTTTCGTGCATACTATGCTTTTGTTAATTTAACAGTAAAAATGTGCTTTCTGGATTTGTATTTACATTTGATTACTAATGAATATACTGTTTTGGAATTTTTCTTAGAAATTGATCTACTGTAGTGACATATATTTGTATGTTTTTGATCATTAATTCTAAATAAACTTACCTGGATGGTATGGAATCTATGGAAATAAACTATGAAGCAATTATGTTTGTTAACTAAATATTGTGTTCCACATATGTTGTAGTCAGGTTTGTATTGCTGGTAGAAATCACCCAACCAAGAGCAGCTTGTGGAAAATAGAGGTTTATTTTGGCTTACAGGCTCTAGGGGAAGCCCCACGATGGCAGGGGAAAACGATGGCATGAGCAGAGTGTGGACATCACCCCTGACCCACATAAGGTGGGCAACAGGAGCAGTATAGTGTGACAAACACTGGCAAGGGGAAACTGGCTGTAATACCCATAAGCCCACCCCCAACAATACACTTCCCCCAGGAGGTATTAATTCCAAAAGCTCCATCAGCTGAGAACCTAGCATTCAGAACATCTAAGTTTATGGGGGACACCTGAATGAAACCATCACATTCCACCCCTGGCCCCCATAAAATGATATCCATACATGATGTAAAATACAATGCATTCAGTTCAACTTTAAAAGTCCCCATAGTTTTTATCAACTCCAATGATGTTCATATATCTCCATTTTAAAAAATGTATTTTATTTATTTGTTTGAGAGAGATAGAGAATGAGGGAGGGAGGGAGAAAGGGAGGGAGGAAGAGAGGGAAGGAGGGAGAGAGGGAAGGAGGGAGAGAGGGAAGGAGGGAGGGAGGGAGAGGGAGAGGGAGAGGGAGAGGGAGAGGGAGAGGGAGAGAGAGAGAAAGAGAGAATGGCCACTCTAGGGCTTCCAGTCACTGCAAATGAACTCCAGATGCACCACTTTGTGCATCTGGCTTATGTGGGTCCTACAGAATTGAACTGGGGTCCTTTGGCTTTCAGGCAAACACCTTAACCACTAGGCCATCTTCTCCAGCCCAGTTTAAGATCTTTTAACTGAGCCATAATGCCAAAAAATAACCTAAAAAACCTATAATGGCACAGAATAAACATTCACACTACAAAAGATGGCATTGGGCATAGCAAAGAAATACTCAAGCAATACATGATCTAAACAGGGAAAACACCAAATTCTGTAGCTCCAAGTCTAACAACTCTAGCCAGTGACAAGTCTCTAAGTCCAGTAATTCTACCAGCAACAAGTCTCTGGAGTTCCAATTTTGCCCCTCCAGCTAGGCTACTCACAGTCCTGCAAAACTTTATCAGGGCTGGCAGCTTTCCTTAGCAGCCATATCATGGTCCCGGCATCTCCACTGGGTCTCCACTGCAATCCACGGTTCATTCTCATGGTTCCATGGAGTCTCCATGCAGGCATCCAGCAAACCTGCTTCACACTGCCCATGGCCATTTCCAAAACACAAGACCGTGTTGCAAACTCAATGACCCTCTCTTTCCTGCATGTCTTATACTCCACAATACCAGATAGGGTGCCAATTTGTTAATCCAGGGGGGAAAAAACAGATTTTAAACAACAGAACACTTCTTGAGCATTCAGGCCTCTTCAAAAGAGTCTACATTCTTCTTGTTGCCTCAGTGCAGCTCAGCTGGCCCAGTCTCAAAGGTTGTAATCTTTCAATTGCAGCTGAATGGGCAGCAGTTTACCCAGAGTTTTTTTTTCTCCTGTGCCATATTCCTCTGCTCACACCAGTTCATTTCTATGCAAAGCAACCCTGCACAACTTCTCAGGACACGGGTATAATAGCAGGATTCTCACACACGCTGCTAGCCCAGTCCAAGCAAAGCTCTTTCTCACCCTCATAAGGCAAACCTCACAGTCTATAGTTCTTACTGCACTCAGGTCTTTCAACTCTGACTAGAATAGTGCATCAAACTGTAGTTACAGCACTGCAAGGTGTCTCTTAGGTCAAGGTTTCAAATCCTTCCACATTCCTCTTGAAAATCAGCTCTAAAAGGCCAAAGCCACACAGTCGGGTGTCTAGAAGCAACCCCACTCCTTGGTACCACTTTACTGTTGCAGTCAGGTTCACATTGCTGGTAGAAATCACCCAACCAAGAGCAGCTTGTGGGAAAAAGAGGTTTATTTTGGCTTACAGGCTCGAGGGGAAGCTCCATGGTGGCAGGGAAAATGCTGGCATGAGCAAAGGGTAGACATCACCTCTTGGCCAACATCAGGACAACAGGAACAGGAGAGTGTGCCGAACGCTGGCAAGAGGACACTGGCTATGACACTCATAAGCTGGCCCCCAACAGTACACCACCTGCCTCTAGGAGGCACCAATTGCCAAATCTCCATCAGCTGGGAACCTAGCAGTCAGAACAATTAAGTTTATGGGGGACACCTGAAACCAAACCACCACAACATATATTTCTAGACACCCCAAGCATTTCGCTAAAAATCTAAACGAGCTGTTAGGATGGAAATAAGGCTGAGATGAAGACGACTGGAAAGTTACTTGCCACGGTGCCCCAGAAGAGAAGCTGACAGGGGCATCAGGGACACAAAGGCCCCGCTGGTGTTTTGTGCCTATGCATGAAGAATCCTAGAGACGCTACATTTCAAATGCAGCAGGACTTTTAATTTTTAGTACCCAAAGGCTTCATTATTTTGGGTGGGGAGATGGCTCACTGGCTGGGTGCTTGCTGCTCGAGGATGAGGGTCTGAGAGGGCCCAAGACTGCTGGAGTGTGGTTCCTTAAAAAGCTTAAAAAGCCGTGGGGGGTCACACAGTCTGTCAAGCAGGTTGAGTGGTAAAGAACAGGTAATCTCTCGGGCTTGCTCTGTGTTGACTGAGAGACCCTGTCTCTAGGAGGTGCACATACAGTAATGGCGAAGTTCTCCTCTGGCTTCTGTAAGTACGAGCATCGTGTGTGTATCACACACACATACCACCCCACACATGCAAAACAATTGCATTATTTTCCCAGTATGTATTACTAGTGAGCACCTGGGATTTTCAAATGTACAAATATTTTCTTTCCTTCCTTCTTTCTTTCTTTTCTTTTTTATTTTGAATTTTTGAGGTAGGGTTTCACTCTTGTCCAGGCTGGCTTGGGATTCACTATGGAGTCTCAGGGTGGCCTCAAACTCAAGGCAATCCTCCTACCTCTGCTTCCCCAGTACTGGGATTAAAGGCGTGCACCACCACACCCAGCTCTTTCTTTTTTTTAATGAATTTTTAAATTATTATTAGATATGGACATATTTTGTATGTAAACATCATATGTTGGTACCATCCTTTCCCTCCTGCCTTCCTCACTGGGGATGCAGGTCAACCCCATGGGGATTGGGGGTTGTGCATTGGGGCGTTCACCATCAGTTATGGGGGAGAGGCAAAATGTCCCAAATTGTGGCTCTAACACTCTTTCCGCCCCCTGTTCTGCAAAATTTCCTGAGCCATGCTGGGAGCATTTTAAATCTACTTCAGTGATGGACACTTAAAAGAAACTTATACCTAAAAATTAGAAACAAATATTTTATTCTGATATAAATTCACTTATTCAGTATTAATTGATTATAAAGTACTAAATGTCAACAAATGCCAAAAGCACCATGAATTTAAAACTTTCCCTAATTTAAAGGGAAATAGAATTTTGTTAATGGAATTAAAGGTCATTGTTTTTCATTTAATAATGTAGAGCCCATGTAAGAATGCACTAGTGTATTACTAATACTAATGTATTAGTGCATGCCAATGAAATCACTAAGAGTTCTATCTCTTTCTACACTAATAATTTTCTTGTGTTGGGAACCAAGTTCTACTTCTTTATGAGACACATAATAAGTTATTGTGAACTTCAGTCTGCCTACAGTGCTGTATTATTTAAGTCTTATCACTTATATGGGTAAAATACTGGAAATTCTATTTTGGGCATACTGCAAATGTTTTTATCTTCAGTGACAGATGTCAAACAGAACCTAACAGACAAAATGACTTAAAAATTAAGTTATATCAGGGGCTGGGGAGAGTTGGCTTAGTGGTTAAGGCATTTGCCTGTAAAACCAAAGGACCTCAGTTCAATTCCCCAGGACCCACGTAAGCCAGATGCACAAGGTGGCGCATGCATTTAGTGGCTGGGGCCCTAGTGTGCTCATTCCCTCTCTGTGTCTGCCTCTTTCTCTTTTGCACTCTCTCAAATAAATAACTAAAAATTAAAAAAATTAAGTAATATTAGAAGGTATAAAATTTATAATTCCTTTAAAAAATTACATACTTATATACATATATACATGCATATATGGAAATGAGTGTACAATATAGCTAATATAAATGTGAATGGAAATTGAATTTATATTGATTTAAAGGCTGAAAGTTACATAAATCCATAATGATATGCAATGAAAGCATTTCTATTCATTTGGGATTAGAGTCAACCATATATGGATCTCATTTTAATTTCTATTTCCTTTCTCATTTATGTGACATTCTAATTAGATACATCAAGTCAGTATATTTTGGCAGGGATATTTTCAACATTATTTATGAATAGCCAGAGCTCTGTTTACAAGGTAAATTGATGAATTATGACTGACACAAATGAAAGGTTCTACCCCTGACCTTACAATAGTTTTCCTCAAAGGAACTCAGATATAAGTACCATCAACATCGTTTTATTCATTTGTTTTTTTGTTTTATGTATATAGCTGCCTCTTTAAATGTGATACTTTTCTCAAGTTTACCTGTAGTGATTATTACAGCATGTTAAAAACATTTCAAATTAAATGACCTATATTCTTTTCCAAGGTTGTTTGATAGAGAGAATATTCCTTTTGAAATGGTAGTAAATCATGCCTACCTCAGGAAAGAAAAGTATGCTCATAAAGCATATGCCTTCCAGAAGTTTCTCTTATTTTCAGCTTCATTGTAAAACACTTTTGCATGTCAAAATGAACATGAATATCTTTTGTTAAGTGATAAACTGCATACATGGCACTTGATTACAGAGTAGTCACTAATTATGTTTATACTTAAATGTACATGTCTTTACAATGTATCATGCATGTATGTATAAGTAAATATCACCTCTAAATCTGTGAAATAAGTTGGAATTTTCATACGAAGTGTATAGATAAGTATGTTTTTCTTTCTTGAGGTAGGGTCTTTATCCAAGGCTGACTTGGAATTCAGTATGTAGTCTCAGGCTGGCCTTGAACTCACAGCGATTCTCCTACCTCTGCCTCTCGAGTGCTGGGATTAAAGGCGTGAGCCAACATGCCCAGCTGCAGACAGAATGGGTACACTCATGCCTCTAGCTGCTGCAAATGGACTCCAGATGCATGCACCATTTTGTGACTCTTTAGATGGGCTCCGAGAAATCAAACTCAGGTTGTTAGGCTTTGTAGGCAAGTGCCTTACCTGCTGAGCCATCTCTCCAGTCCAGATACTATGCCTTAATAAGATAAGTAGTATATTTATACATAAGCAATGAGAATATACTGAAATCATGCAGATTTAAGATATAGTAAGAGAAAATGAAAGGACATAAAATTTACAATGACAAAAATTAGAATAACAATGAGTATCACACTAAAATATAACAAGTGCTTTTATTCTGTTGTTTATAAAATGTTTCATGAACTTTTAGTGAGATACTAATTGAGTACTTATTTATTCATTTTAGAAATCAGAATTTTAAAAAATATTGCCTAGAAATCTGCTAGATTCCAGGTAATCTGGAGTGAGACTCAGAGAAGTGTACTTTGTGACTCAATAAGCCAACTGGAAAAAGGCTTTGCATTAAGTTTAGTCATTAACATACTTCAAACGTTAACTTTTTAAGTGCAAGTCATTGAAAAATATATGGAATAAGACAGCACTACAATTGTATTTTTTTTTTTCTGAAAGCATGTAAAAAGCCTCTTCAAAGACAGGATACAGAACTCTTCTCAAGTAGAACTTTAACTTAGCTGACAAATTAAAAACATGTGCATCCTTTTTGGATTTATCATTATCTCTCAAATTGAACTCTTCTCAAGTAGAACTTTAACTTAGCTGATAAATTAAAAACATGTGCATCCTTTTTGGATTTATCATTATGTCCCAAATTTTCTTACAGTAATGTCATGAATGCATAATTCTGAACTACTAAGAAAACATACATCTTCATTGTAGTACATGAGAAAGTAAAATCAGGCATCATCCAAGAAAATTGCAAAATAAAAATATTTTTTTCAAAATGATTTAGTGAAGTAGATAGCAACGTTTGCAGGCTTCGTCCCTTGGCTTCTCCATGTTGGTTCCTCACTCTCATATGCACTCACTTTCCTTGTTGATCACTGACTGTACTTGCTGTTTTCACTTTCATTCCTATGCTATTTCCTCACTTTCATATGCACTCATCTTTCCTTGTTGATCACTGTATTTGTTGTCACTTCATTTTTTTTGAGGTAGGGTCTCACTCTAGCCCAGGTTGACCTGGAATTCACTATGGAGGCTCAGGGTGGCCTTGAACTCATGGCGATCCTCCTACCTCTGCCTCCTGAGTGCTGGGATTAAAGGCATGCGCCACCATGCCCGGCGTCACTTCATTTTCATTATAACCTGAGACATTAATTTGGTATCTCCTTATGGGGTAAAATTGGTGGTGTGATTTCTGAATACTTTAGGTAAAGATTAAATTAAACTAACTGATGTATCCATCACCTAAACCTTTGGACAATTTTTTTTTTTGTGATAAGAATGGTAGAAACAGAAATCTTAGTGATATTGAATATAGAAACCTCAACTGTTAGTTATACTTATCATGCTTTATCACGCTAAAATAAAATCAGCCTTCTTAAGTGCAGGTTTATACTAACCAACTTCTCAAAAGAACCACTGTGCTCTTGGTGTTCACAATCTCTTCACCACAAAGCACAGCTCCATACGTGTCTCATCCTCTAGAGCTGACACGGTTGTTAAAAAAATTCCAAGTTGAGTTATTTCATACTAATCATGTACTCTGTACTTGAATGATGGCAGACAACGTAACACACTCTGACATACTTGATTGTAATGAATAAAATATTGCTCAAATAGTAACTTAGAAATAAATTTCCATTTGCAATAGCCTTGTGGGAGAAAAGTTCAAATTAAATCTTCTTAGTGCATTAAAATGCAAATATAAGAAGGCAATCCAATTGAGTTACGTCGATAATAGAACACATAATGCAAATGGAAATTCCTCCCAAATAATTAAGTTATGGCCATATAAATCACTGATGTGTGCATTTGAGTTTTGTTCCTTGCCTGCATGCTTGAAAGCTCATTAACTTGGGATCACATTAGGACGCAATTTGTTTATCTCCCACAGACCAGTCACAAGCTAGACCTTCTCCCATCTGAGGCCAAAGAAGGCCCTTCTGTTGCACTCAGCTACCTACGACTCAAGCTGTAGACCCCGTCAGTGACCTTTGTTTCAGACATAATTATAAACTCTTGGAACTAGAGAAACTGATCTTCCACCTTGGGAAGATCAATGTCTTGAGTTTTCCCAGTGAACTGCTTTGACTATAAAATGTACAATATCATGAAAACAGTAATGTTTATAATTCTCTAATATAATCTTGAGGGAAAAAATGCTCTGCTTAGAATCTCTGCCAAAGCTTGCTTCTCTTGATGTGTGGGAATGTGCCTACTTAAGGTCAGATGTGATGTTGTCTTAGCTGTTGTGATTTGAGATTCAAAGCTTTAATGTTTTAAACAATATGTAGTGGTGTAAAAATCCATCCACTCTAAAAAATATGTGCCTGGTTTATCTTAATTATGGAGGCTGAGAAACTATTTTGATAAGAAGAAAAACAAAAAAAAGTATATTTTGAACAGTTAAATTGGTAATGAGGTCAATTATAGAAACAACTGGTAATTGTGTTGACCATCAAATATATGAATGATATCTTTTGGTCCAAATCTTGATTTTGAAAGATAATCATTTCACCTCAGAATTAAATTGCAAAGGGGATACAAGTAACTGATAAAATAAACTTATAATTAAAATATTACCATAAAATAAAAATACATTTAAATTCCAAATGATATACAAATACTTTGACAAGTCTAATAATTTAAAAGTTTTTTTTTGGCAGAGGAAACACAATAATCTACCATAAAGAAATATTACATGTTTAGAAGATGTATGTTTACCTTGGTTTGAACTTTACACATTGTACCTATGCACTAAAATATCAGTTAAATACAACAGAAACAAACATAGATGGTTAGTTATGGATAGAAGTGGAAATGTTTGCGATGATTTTTCTAACGATCACATATCAACAATTTTCTTCAGCAGAAAGTGTCTTTTTTTTTAAAATTTTTTATTTATTTATTTATTTGAGAGTGATAAACACAGAGAGAAAGACAGATAGAGGGAGAGAGACAGAATGGGCGCGCCAGGGCTTCCAGCCTCTGCAAACGAACTCCAGACGCGTGCGCCCCCTTGTGCATCTGGCTAACGTGGGACCTGGGGAACCGATCCTCGAACCGGGGTCCTTAGGCTTCACAGGCAAGCGCTTAACCGCTAAGCCATCTCTCCAGCACAGAAAGTGTCTTTTTTAAAGGCATTCCACTAAAGGATTTTAAATGATTATATTTAATATTGAAAAATATTGCAAGATTCAGTAGTTTATTTTCTTATTAAAAGTTCATCATACTAATGCTGTAGTTGTCATTATTGGAGGGCTTAATGTATGTCAAAGCAATTTGTAAGGTACTATGCATGCATAATGCTATTTAGTTCTGAAGTGCTTTCACATAAAGAACTGGTCATGACAGGGAAAAGCTAAAGTCGAGAGAGTTTAAATAACTTGATTAAAAGATAGCTAATAATTGACAGTGAAAACCACAATTCATGCAAATATTCACACCTACTTATGTGGCAACGTTACACTTTCATCTTCTACTTTTGATAGAGGTGGGAGTATATCTGTGCCTGTGCTGCGTCTTTTCTTAGTGATCAAAGGGACTGCCTCCAGGTTGTCCCTTCCTAGTTCTGCCTGGTCGGTTTGCTCAGTTCTGCTAGATCATTTCCATTAGTACAAAAGACTCATGTTAGCTGGGCGTGGTGGCGCACGCCTTTAATCCAACACTCGGGAGGCAGAGGTAGGAGGATCGCCGTGCGTTTGAGGCCACCCTGAGACTACATGGTGAATTCCAGCTCAGCCTGGGCTAGAGCGAGAACCTACCTTGGAAAACAAAACAAAACAAAAGACACATTTTTTTTTTTCTTTCTGATCCTTAAAGACAGTAAATGTGTAAAACTCTTGACAGCGTTTTTCTTCCAAGTAGCACTTCATTTCTATTTCTTTGAAAAACATCTGTACAAAGGTATCTTTACGTATTATAGATCCTCTCTTGGGACTACCCAACCACTACCTGAAGCCTTTTCCCATTAAGGTCGGCAATGATCTATACGTTAGCAAACATCTCAATTTTCTGCTCACAATTGGCTTGAACTATTAAATGATTCGCTAAAATTTCACATCTATTCTTTGCCTTTAAACACATTGCCAACTCACAGGCTTCGTGACTACCAAGCTATACCTTTCCAATGTCCTCTGATGAATCCCTGTTGTCCCAAACTTCAGAACATTTCTTCATAAGGTTTCCTGAGTTTGATACAGAGGTTATTTATAGGTCATCTCCTTTATGGCAAAGTTGCCCTGTTCATTGTAGAATGTTTTATCAGAATTCTTGTCCCGTAACCACTAGATATTACTGGAACCTTCATTTCCTATTATGATGAGAAAAAATGTCTCTACGTCTTGCAGCATGTTCCTTATAGGATAAATTGTTCTTTTTTTCAAGGTATAGTCTCACTTTTGTCAAGGCTGATCTGGAACTCACTCTGTAGTCCCAGGTTGGCTTCAAACTCACAGCAATCCCCTTATCTCTGCCTCCTGAGAGCTGAGATTAAAGGCAGGTCCCACCACGCCCTGCTAAAGCATTTAAAAAATTTATTTACTTATTTGAGACAAAGAGAAAGAGAGAGGGAGAGAACCAACACACCAGTGCCTCCAGCCACTGCAAATGACCTCCAGACACATGTGCCTCCTTGTGCATCTGGCTTATGTGGGTACTGGGGAATTGAACTGAGGTCCTTTGTCTTTGCAGGCAAGTGCCTTAACTGCTAAGCCATCTTCTCCAGCCCCCTAAAGTATTTTTTTAATTAGATATGGACATATTTTATATATAAACAACACATGTTGGTACCATCCTTTCTCTCCTCCCTGCCCCTTTTCTGAAGAGGCCTTCCTCCTTGGGGATGCAGGTCAACCCCGTGGATTGTGGGTCATGCATTTTGGCAGGGGGCAATGTCTCTGTGCAAAATGCCCCAACTTGTGCTCTAACCATCTTTCTGCCCCTCTTCTGCAAAGTTCCCTGAGCCATGCTGGGAGCATTTTAGGTCGACTTCAGTGATGCGCACTTAGGAACCTTTGGATCTCTGATTTGGTAGGAGTTGAGTGTCCTTAGTATCTATATCCATCACCCTCGTGCTGATATCAGGTTCACTAAGAAAACAGTACCCTTGCTTATTTCCCTAATTCCTCTGTGAAGGTATTGCTAGCACTGTGAGATAATGGATATCAAGGCCAAATTTTGTCTGGACAGTTGAATTGTAAGGTCTGATACTCTTCCTTTGGCTCTTACATTCTTTCTTCCACCTCTACCACAATGAACCCTAAGCCTTGGAGGGTACGATAGAGATGTTTTAGTGCTGGTCACTCCTCTGTCCCTCCTTCTCAGCATTATGTTGCCTTCTGGGTCATCCCAATGGTCATTACTGTCTGAAAAGAGAAGCTTCTCTAACCAAAAGTGAGAGTAGCCATTAATATATGACTATAAACACTAAGTGTAGTGCTTTCAGGGCAGTTTGGTGAGAATAATATAAGTCTAATAGTGTTTATTTGATGAAATTCAGAGCCCCCATGTTAGGTGCATATATGTTTAGGATTGTAATATCCTCCTATTGGAGTGTTCCTTTAATTAGTATAAAGTGACCTTCTTTATCTTTCCTAACTAATGTTGGTTTAAAGTCTATCTTGTCAGATATTATGATAGCAACCTCTGCTTATTTCCTAGGCCCATTTGCTTGAAATACCATTTTTCCATCCTTTTACTCTAAGACAGTGTCTATCTTTTATTGAGAGATGAGCTTCCTGGAGTCAACAAATGGCACTATCCGCCTTTTAATCTAGTCTGCAAGTCTTTTGGTTGGGTCATTTTGGCCATTGATAATAAGAGTTATTATTGAAAGGTATGTATTTATTCTCACCATTCTTCTTTTGTAGTGCCTCCTGTTTTCCTGTTTCTTGCTTGTTTTAACTGTTATTTGAGTATGGTTTATTTTTTTCCTATTTCCTCCTGTGTATGTTTTGCTTTCTCTTCAGAGTGAAGGATTCTTTCAAGCATTTTCTGTAGAGCTGGTTTAGTTGTCATAAATTCCTTTAGCTTGTTTTTTGCTGTGGATTGACCTTATTTCTCCATCAATTTGGATAGATAGCTTTGCAGGATAAGTAATCTTGGTTGATAGCTGTTATCTTTCAAAACTCATACTACATCATTCTTAGTCCTTCTGGCTTTTAAAGTTTGTGATGGGCAATCTCCTGTTATTCTGATGGGTTTGCCTTGGTGGGTGAATTGCTTTTTCTCTCTAACTGCTTTCAATATATTTTCTTTGGTTTGCATGTTTAGCAATTTAATTATAACATGACAAGGAGAGGTTCTTTCCAGGTTTTATCTGTTTGGTGTTCTAAAAGCTTTTTGTATCTGCATTGCCATTTCTTTTCCAATTTGGTGGAAAATTTCTCCTGTGATTTTGTTGAAAATGCCTACTAAGCTTCTGGATTGAACTTATCCTTCTACTATACCCTGAATTCTTGTTTGATCTTTTCATAGTGACCTGAATATCTGGAAATTCCCATTCATACTTTGCTATGAGCTTGTCTTTCTCTTTGTTGGACTGAATTAGGTCTGTCATTTGGCCTTGTAGTTTAGATATTCTGTTCCCTCCTTCATCCGTTATACTGGTGAAACTTTCCACAGAGTTTTTTATTTGACTGTATTTTTCAGAGCTAGAATTTCAGCCTGGCTTTTCTTCAGTATTTCTATTTCCTTACTCATGTCTTTTAATGACCTTATTTCATTAAGCTGGTTTCCTGTGATCTTTCAGGAGTTTATTTTCTTCTTTAATTCCTTTGTTTTCTTCTTTGATTCCTTTAAGTATTGATAAAATCAATGTTTTGAAATCTTTGTCAGGCATTTCATCTAAAACAGTTTCATTGGGGGTCATTTATGATGGATTAATAATTTTTGGTGGGATTATATTGTCTTGATTCTTTGTATTTCTTGTATTATAATGTAGCAACTTTTGCATCATGGATTGACTTGTTTGGGTTTTCTACTTATCTGAATTGTCCTTAGATGTGGTAATCCAACTCTATATACCTTCACTAGATGAGTTTAAGGTGCCAAGTGTAGCTTTTGTACCCTAATCCAACCACAGAAGTAAACATAGGTGTTGAGTTTGCCTGATAAGCAAGTATTCTAGTGGACTGGGTGGAAAAGTTTACTGGCCAATTCTAAACTTCAACTGAGCAATGTGCACATTCAATAAAAACCAGCACAGTGTATACAATTGTGGGGATTAAAACAAACAGATAGGGGTTGGAGAGATGGTTTAGCAGTTAATCGCTTGCCTGTGGAGCCTAAGGACCCCAGTTCATGGCTCAATCTCCCAGAACCCACGTAACCCAGATGCACAAGGGGCACATGTGTCTAGAGTTCGTTTGCAGTGGCTGGAGGCCCTGGCATGCCCATTCTCTCTCTCTCTGCCTCTTTCTCTCTCTGTCTGTCACTCTCAAATAAATATATAAAAATAAACAAAACAAACAAACAAACAAACAAACAAAAAGCAAACAGATAGTCCTTAAAGCCAAAATTTCTAAGAATATGTGTACCCTTAATCCTGTCAGCTGGGAGGCTGAGAATTCTGTTCTGAATTGGGTTCCATGTCAGCCTGGATCTGAATCAGACCTGTCCCTAATAATGACAGAAGCAAAAAACAAAGGCCCTGTAAACCTGAAAGCATCAAAGGCAACAATATCCAACCCCCAAATATAGCTTATTTGAAAATGGTAAAGCCAACCAAGAATATGTAACCCATAACCTGCCCTGACATGGAAAGAGAGATTAGCACTTCCAGTGCAGGCTTGTGTACCTTTTTTTTTTTTTGTCTGTCAGCCTCGTTACCTCTTTCTCATCTCCTCCTTCAGTGTGTTATCAGCATGAAAGTCTACAGTTATAAGTCTATAGTCTATAGCTTGTACAACTCAGTCGGCAGTGTCATGCATGTCCGGCTCTCCAGTGGCTTCCTCTAAACCACTGTTGCTCAAATGACCACATTGCCTCATTCCAACTGCCCCTGACCTGTTTGCTCTCCCACCTCTCTGATGCCTTTGCTTTTGATGAGTCTCATAGCTTTCATGATTGTTTTCCACTGTGTCACCCTCCCACTACGGACATGACATTACTGTTTTCTTATCCACTATTCTGTCTGTCTCTGAGTTTTTCTGGTATTCTAATAAAAAATGCCCATGAAACCATCTGTGTGTGTGCTTCTGCATGCATATGTTTGAAAAGTTCCCTAGGAGTAGAAATGCTACAAATGTGCATATTCAACTTTGCTAGACACAGTTTTCTAAATAGACTATACCAGTTTACATTCCCATTGGTGGGGTTTGGTTTTCTGGTGACTCATAGTTAAAAGTATCTTTTAAGGGCTGGAGAGACAGTGGTTAAGGCATTTGTCTGTAAAGCCTAAGGGCCCATGTTTGACTGCCCAGGTTCTTGTGTCTGTGATGCAAGTGTGCAAGGTCACACATGTGCACTAGGGAGTACAAGCATCTGGAGTTCAGGTACAGTGACTGGAGGCCCTGGTGCACCAATTCTCTCTCACTTCCACTCACCCTCTCACATAAAAGCAAAGGAAAACAAACAAACAAAAAGGAAAATACCAGATTGTTGGGCTTGCCTCAAATAAAAGAGAAAAAAAATCATCCTTTAAAACTGTAAATTTTTTTGTAAATTTTTTTTGTATAATCCTAACATGTATGCTTCCTTACATAAAAAATAGTTAAAATTCATGTATTTTGAAATGTTAATATTTTTATTTTTCCATAAAATTCCTAGTCATATCTATTTTTACTTTCTTTTTTAAAATTTCTTTTGTGAGAGAGAGAGTGAGAGAGAGAGACAGGGAGAGAGAGAATGGGCGCACCAGGGTCTACAGTGTTTGGAACAAACGCCAGATACATGTGCCTCCTTGTGCGCATGTGCGGCACTGAGGCTGGCATCACTGTGTACCTGGCTTAGGTGGGTCCTGAAGATTGGAATATGAGCTTTTCATGCAAGTGCTTTAACTGCTAAGCCATCTCTCCAGCCCTACATAATTTAGTTTTATTTATTTATTTGAGAGAGTGAGAGATACGAGGGTGGGAGAGAGAGAAAGAGGCAAGTAGAGAGAGAAAAACAATGGGCACACTTGGGCCTTCAGCCACTGCGAACCAACTGTGGACGCATGTACCACATTGTGCATCTGGCTTACTTGGTTCCTGAAGAATTGAGCCTGGGTCCTTTGGCTTGCAGGCAAGAGCTTTAACTGCTAAGCCATCTCTCCAAACCTGTTTTTAAGTTATTGTGGAATTTTTTGAGCTCCTACACTGGATGAAAATCCTTTCCTAATCATATGTGAGACAATATTCTTATAGCTGTATTTTTTGTCTCAATAAGATTTGTAATCAGTAGTTTCCTATATGATGCGTGCCTGCTTGGATTTCAAGAATTCCCTCTCTGGACTGAGCATATGGCACCGGATACAGTGCCTGCCGTGCTTTCAGAGCCGGGGTGCACACTTCCAGTGCTGAGCATGGTGGTGCGTGTCTGTAACCCCAGCACCCTTGCTCACATGTCTCTTGTCTCCGAGAATGCCTAAGCCTTACCAGCTAACTAGTTTAGCCAAATTAGTGAACTCAGGTCTCAGTGAGAGACTTTGTATCTAAGAATAAGGCGGAGAGCAGCTGAGGAAGGCACCTGGTGTTAACCTCTGGCCTTCATGTACCTGCACACGCATGTGTACCCACGCTCATAGACACAGGCGTGCAAACCACATAGCATATATATGCACATTTTTTTCTTACACACATCAGTAAAGAAATTCTTCGTTACCCTTTGAAAGTTATGTAATATTGCATCTCACAGATAAAAGGCATGGATTAGATTCAGCACATTGTGTGAGACAGGAGTTAATAGTGTTTTTGTATGGCTACTCAGTTTTCCTAGTGCAGTTAGTCAAGAAGGCAGTTTGTCTTTAGCCACGCATGTGCAAAATCTGGTCTGGAGAAAGTTTACTTATGCTGCATCTGTCTTTTGCCTAATGGTGTATATCTGTGTGAGAAAGACAAAGGTGATACATGACCGAAGAAAGACAGAAAGACAGACAGACAGGTAGATAGATGGATAGATAGATAGAGTCAATATAATATCTTTAAATCAGTTTGGTAAATCATCCTGCCCAGTCTTTTCATGAATATTTCTATCTATCTATCTATCCATCTATCTATCTATCTATCTATCTATCTATCTATCTATCTATCATCTATCTTCTATCTATCTATCAATCATCTATCTTAAAATAAGCTTATCAAGTTCTCTAAAGAACCCTGGGGAGATAGGCCTGGCGGCAAAATCCTGTAATTCCAGCTACTGGGGAGACTGGAGAAAAGAATCACAAGTTCAAGGCCTGCCTGAGTAATTTACCAAGACCCAGTCTCAAAGTTGAGAAGAAACCCAAAACAATTAAAGCAGGACTACACATATAGCTTAGTACCAGAACACTTACTCAGCATGTGAAAGACTCTAGGCTCAAGTTTCAGGACTGACAAACAAAGAAGTAAACAAACAACATACAAAAATTAAATTGGAATTTTAGGTGGAAATTCATTGAATCCATTGAATCCATATGATATTTATGATAGCGTCATCTCAAGAAAGCATAGTTAGTGTCTCCCATTTATTTATTGTTTAATATTTTCAGTAAAATTTTAATTTCTCACAAAAAGCTTCAGTGTATTATTAGTGATGCTCTGTCAAATTTAATTTAGGAAGGATAACCTTGAATACGGCCACTGAAGCCCCAAGCATACCTGGAGAGCCAGTTAAGCAATGAGGGATGGAGATCTGGAACAAAGAGTCATTAGCAATAGAAGTATTCAGAGAACCACAATAATGGGAAAGAAACTTTGAGGTACTCTCTGGTAGAGGTGAAAAGATAATTTACTACCATGACATAATATTCAGATTTTAAGAAAGAATATAACCATTTATCCAATGAAATACATGGAGCCTTGCTTCAATACTATGCTGGCACTGAGCTACAAAGACAAATAAAATACAAATAATCTCTGATTTCATGAAGCCATAGGTACCTATTAGTATTTGAATATTTGGAAAAGTCAAGGCAGATAAGAATGTGTTGACAAGCAATTATAAAATTTAACTATAATGTGGATATAAAGTACTCAGGCAGATAACTTTCTGTGAAATAGTGAAGGGAAGAAGCCATACTGAAATACATTGCAAAGCAAATCATTTATATGTACACACACACACACACACACACACACACACACACACACACACACAGAGAGAGAGAGAGAGAGAGAGAGAGAGAGAGAGAGAGAGAGAGAGAGAGAATGGACTATACCAAAGTATTAAGTATGTTCCCAGGCGGTAGGATAAAAATAGTAATTATTCTATTTTCTCTTATATGTATTTCACAAATGTCTACCATGATCACAGTCTTCTTATAATAAACAATGAAATTTGTAATGTAAAAATTGAAACTCTCCTTTCAAATAAGTTATTGTGTCTTAAGTATAAATTAAATGGAGGTGTATTACTTATAAGTTAGTAGTATGATAAGCATTAAGAGTTCAACAAAATTCTTCAAACAATAAAAGTAACAAACCTGAATAAACCCACTTTGAGGCCTTAATTATTGTGATTGGTGCCTTAATGTTCGAATTAAGAAGGCAATTCCCCAAATTCCACTAGCTTAACACTGACAATATGCACCCACGAAGCTAAAAGCCCATAGACGTCTTCAAGAAAGTAGAAAACAAAGCATGAATGTGTGTGCCTTCCGAGTTGACAGGTGCTAATATTTCCAAATGTAGGACAGCTTCAATTCCCACCAGTTTAGCTGCTATGCAATTATGTACACGAATCCTTTAGGAAATCGAGGCAACATTAATAAAAAGCCTAGTTAACAAGAGAAGGAAAAGGCTGCTTGCCTGACAGTGTAAGTCTCCATGTTAACACTGATTACAAGCATTGTAAACATCAGTGATGGTAAACATTGGCCATTCTATGAGATTGAGCTCTGAACATTTATGGGAAAATGAGATCATCAGCCAAAATTCTATTCTAATAAAACAACTCCTCAGAGGATACACAGGGTAATACCTTTATCCTTCCTTCCTGTTGGCATGTGAATGGGACCATGGAATTACAATCTCCTGCAGCTAAATGAGAAAAGGTTAAGTTCATTTCTTCCAATGTCATTGCATTATTAAGAAGAACACTCAGACAGCATTAAGCTACTAAAATTGTTTTTTACATTTCCTAAATAAATTAATACTTTAAACCTCATTCTTAGGTAATTTCTCATGTCATTTAATAGAAAATGGTTTGTAATTGCCAGCCATCAGCCAACTTCAGGCTGAGGAGCACCGTCTCAGATGGGGTTCCTCTGGAGCAGTGAAGTCATTTTAAAATCTGATCACTCTGAGGTGCTGAGTACATCTCTTTAGATTTCTCTGATTAAGATTATTCTCCCTCACACCTGCATAGCCTGTGATGCCACCACACTTAAAATTTATAGGATGTTTATTATTTCTCAATATTTTACAATGCACTCACCCAGGCATGCACCTGAAAGAAAACAAACTGCATATAGAAGAGCTTATGGGAGGAGCAGTATTTATTTCGGGCTTATAAATCTAGGGGAATTTCTGTTGATGGCAGAGGAAGCCGGCCCCCTTTCAAAGATCCAGTCAGAGGCACAACCACACACCAATGCCAGAAGCAAGAGCAAAACAGGCAGCAAAACAGCAGGGAACCCAGGCAGAGCTCAACTACTCTGCATACCTTTAGTCTGAAGCTCAGATTTGCCCCCAGCACACCTTTGGACTGGACCCCGGATCCGCCCCCAGTGACACCACTTCCAGTCAGGCAGCTAGAAATCCAAGTTACAAGCTTTAATGAAATTCATGAGTCTATTGGAAGACATATATTCAAACCACCATAAATAGCTATAACTGGGGATTAATTACATATTAGACTCTAAACAAAAAAGTGAATTCTTTTTAAAATATATTTAATTAATTTACTTATTTGAGAGAGAAAGAGAGAGAGCGAGAGAGAGAGAGCGAGAGAGAGAGAGAGGAGAGAGAGAGAGAGAGAGAGAGAGAGAGAATGAATGGGCATTCTGGGCCTCCAGACACTGCAAAAGAACTCCAGACGTATGCGCCCCTTTGTGTATCTGGCTTATGTGGGTCCTGGAGAATTGAACAGGGATCCATTGGCTTTGCAGGCAAACACTTTAGCTGCTAAGCCATCTCTACAGCCTTCCTCCCAAAGTGAATTCTTAAAAAAATAAAAATTTGAAGTCAGATGGAATGGCACATGCCTGTGATTCCAGTTCTTGGGAAGTAGAGACAGGAAGATCAGGAGCTCAACTTCATCCTTGGCTTCATAGTGAGTTCAAGGCCATCCAGCACATAGGAAACGCTTTTTAATAAATAAACCACTAAAGTTCTGGTCATAACAGAGAAAAAAACAATTGCATTTAACAGAAAGTTAACAAAGAGAAAAGAAAGAGTTCCTAGAAACTTATCATAAATTAGATTACAAACAGACATATCAAATGTGTTACAACGTCACAAGCCATTTGTCAGTGTTGAGGTGTACATACCACCAAGCGACAGTGATTTGGCTTGCTTAAAGACCAATTGTTACTCCATCAATGTAGACGTGCCTGCCAGTGCAACACTTGGGAAGCTGAGTCAAAGGAAACACATCTGAGAAGCCCAAGTTCTTGGCTAGCCTTGTATACAAAGGGAATTTGAGGACAGCATAACCTCATGAGAAAGGTTTTAGGACACCAATAACAAAAAATTTAACTGCATGGGTTCACACTGAAAACAATGGGACATTTTACTTAACATAATTTTAGCCACGAGAAGTGTATGTAGAGAAGAATGGCAAGCATGCATAACCATTGGATTTGAGTCTAATAAATGTGGTCATTTAAGTTACATTGCCTACTTGCAAAAATAAGGAAAATGGGTTGTACTGAAAAGTTATTAATGCAATAGAAACTAGTAAATAAAATGAAGAAATAAGAGATACAGAGAGGCTGACAAACTCAAAAGCAAATAAGTATTTGTAGAAATATGTTACAGCATTTCAGCAATCTCCATAAATGTAAAAAGATTAAATTCACCCACTGTAAATTCTAATTTTGGTTAAAAAATTCTTCCTATGGTGCTTAGGTAATAAAAGGCCACAGGAAATTACACCAGAAGATTAAAAATAATGTGCTAATTTATTTTTCTCTCAGGTGGGGAATTTAATTTTATAAAACAAAGTCAAAGGAGAATTACTCAAATATGAATCACAACATGAGTGGATGATGGCCGAGGAGATAGCTCAGTAGTTAAAGGCACTTGCTTGCATAGCCAGCAGGCTTGGGGTTCAATTCCCCAGTACCCATGAACAGCCAGATGCACAAAGTGGTGCATGCATATGGAGTTTGTTTATAGTGGCAAGAGATTCTGGCATGCCTATTTTCTCTCTCTCTCTTCCCTTGAAAATAAATAAAATATTAAAAAAGTTGGTCTGGAGAGATGGCTTAGTGGTTAAGCACTTGCCTGTGAAATCTAAGGACCCTGGTTCGAGGCTCGGTTCCCCAGGTCCCACGTTAGCCAGATGCACAAGGGGGTGCACGCGTCTGGAGTTCGTTTGCAGTGGCTGGAAGCCCTGGCGCGCCCATTCTCTCTCTCTCCCTCTATCTGTCTTTCTCTCTGTGTCTGTCACTCTCAAATAAATAAATAAAATTTAAAAAAATATTAAAAAAGTTAATGGATAGATGGGCTGGAGGAATGGCTTAGCAGTTAAAGTGTTTGCCTGCAAAGCCAAAGGACCCAGGTTCTCTTCCCTAGGACCCATGCTAGCCAGATGCACAAGGTGGCACATGTGTCTGGAGTTTGTTTGCATTCTCTCTCTCCCTCCCCCTCTTTATCTCTGTCAAATAAAATACTAAAAAAAAAAAAAAAAATAAATAAAAAAATAATGGATGGAAAAAAGAAGGGGCAATGGTTCTTTCAAAGGATCAATAAGAGATTAGTTAATACAATTAGGAGTGACAAGAGGCAGACAATGGATAGAGAGACTACTGGATATCTGTAGCCTGCTCATCTATGCTTATAACTATTACTCAATGATTCAGTAAGCAAAGTCGCTAAAATTATTGATTGTGAATACTACAGCTTTTACAGAATTATGAGAATCCTACAAGCAAGTCATTTAAGGCTGAGATATGTGACTGAATTATTAACAGGCTTCAGTCTGAAGCTAGCATCTTGATAGAGTTATATCGAACCCCAATTCTATGCAGTTAAATTCAGTTCAGTGTCTTTCCTCACATTTTTTTTAAAATTTTTATTTATTTATTTGAGAGCGACAGACACAGAGAGAAAGACAGGTAGAGGGAGAGAGAGAGAATGGGCGCGCCAGGGCTTCCAGCCTCTGCAAACGAACTCCAGACGCGTGCACCTCCTTGTGCATCTGGCTAACGTGGGACCTGGGGAATCGAGCCTTGAACCGGGGTCCTTAGGCTTCACAGGCAAGCGCTTAACCACTAAGCCATCTCTCCAGCCCTTTCCTCACATTTAATTAGAGGAAATCATTTCAAAATATCCTTTGTAAGATTCTTAGAAATTAAACTGTTGCCAGTGTCTTGCCCTTACTAAGCGTTAAAAGCGTTTATTTCAGGAAGCACAATTAATCAGCTTTGCATTACTACATTGAAATACCTGAGCAATTAATCAAAACAAAACTCATTCAGCACACACTTTTGGTCCTCTATTAAGGGGTCAGGGTAGCAGTGGTATCATACATGTTGGGTCTACCAGCAGCCAGGCCGCAGGCGGTGGTGTAACCCTGAAGAGGAGACTGGGTGCTCCTAATCCCTTCTGAGCCCTCTACCATGAACTTTCATTAGGCCTCACGTGTTCAAGGTCCACATCCCCATGCCACGTGCCTGGGTCCAATCCTGTGCAGACTTTTGGGGTCATTCAAACCATAGCTGTATGTCATTTAGAAAGTTGTTTTTTATATGCTGACTTATACACGTGATCTGTCTACATCAATGAGAGGATTTTGTGATGCTTTAAAAAAATATTTTATTTATTTATTTAGGAAAAAGAGGGGGGTTGGCGTCGCCAAGGCTTCCAGCCACCGCGAACGAACTCCAGATGCATCCGCCCCCTTGCGCATCTGACGTGGGTTCTGGAGAATTGAACCAGGAGCCTTTGGCTTTGCAGGCAAATGCCTTAACCACTAAGCCATCCCTCCAGACCTTGTGATGCTTTTTGCCAACAATGTAAAAGCACATGTTATGTTTGTTCCTGGAACACAGAACCTATCCAGAAAGTCCCTTTTATTGTTATAATTTGTCTGTCTTTCTTTTCTTTTCTTTTTTGTTTTTTTGAGGTAGGGTCTCACTCTAGTCCAGGCTGACCTGGTATTCATTATGTAGTCTCAGGGTGGCCTCGAACTCACCGCGATCCTCCTACCTCTGCTTTCCAAGAGCTGGGATTAAAGGCGTGTGCCACCATGCCCGGCATTTTTTGCCTTTCTTTAGTTATTGTTTCTTTTATCAAATTCTGTTAGAACAGGATCTTTATTTATTTATTTATTTATTTTCATTTATTTAGGAGAGAGAAAGAGAGAGGTAGATAGAGAGAGGATGGGTGTGCCAGAGCCTCTAGCCACTGCTCCAGACACACATGCTGCCTTGTGCATCTGGCTTTATGTGGGTACTGTGCAATCGGACCCTGGTCAATAGGCTTTGCAGGCAAGCTCCTTAACTGCTGAGCCAACGCTCCAGCCCACATAATGATGTTTTGATGAAGGTGGGAGGTGTGTATGTGTGTGTGTGTGTGTGCATGCTCACGTGTGTGTAAATGCAGATGTGAATGCTGTGTCTATGTATGTGATGTGTGATGTGTAATGTGTATGGTATGTATACATGGTTTATACTAGTGTGTATGTGATATGTGTAGCACAAATATAGTGTGCGTTTGTGATGTGTGTCATGTATGTGGTATGAGTGTGCAGTTATGTGTGTAGTGTGTGAAAGCAATGCATATGTGTGGTATTTGTGTGTGCGTGTGAATGTAGAACAGGATCTTATATCAGATATGAAACTCTAGTATGTGAGAAAAAGGGAATCTTCGTATTTTGCTGGCTGAAAACCAACTCAACTTCTGCTGTGCTTTCCCTTTGGCTACTGAGGTTGTTCATCATGACTTGTGCTTTCCCATTGGCTGCCGTAGTCACTGCTCCTGACTTCTGCTTTCCCATTGGCTGCTACTATTCACAAAATGTATGACTCAACTGTACTAGCTGTGTTTCGTTTTGTCTTTGCTTTTCTTCAAAGTACTGAGAATGTACTTGTGGCTTTTGCTGGCAGGCTGGTTGAAGTTTATCTAAAGGGCTGATTTCCTCTTCATAGTCTTTATTCTCCCTTAGCTCAGAGGTTGTAAAATTCTGTGGCCACCCCACTGTGGCATGAGGCTCCAGACTAATCTAATCTCCCTTGGTCTTACAGACAAGGTATACAGGTGTCTTTAGAAGTCATCTGGAAACTACCTTGGGTGACAATCACTTCTGCTAACTGGACTCCATTTATATTTTTATGAGAATAAGCCAAAGTAGCCCTGAGACTCATGAAATGCCAATGTAGGGGAAATTTTGGTTTTAAGTACAGAGGAAATCAAGCGGTTCCTTGTGCAGCACTTTATTGTAAAACTATGGCATACTTTTTTTCTTAGACAATAGTCCCAGGTTTAAGTAACAATACCTGAAATCTTGTTTTGGTTTAAGCTTAATTCAAAATCTGTTTGTCTGGCTGGAGAGATGGCTCAGCAGTTAAGAAGCTTGCCTGCTAAGCCTAAGGACTCATGTTCACCTCTTCAGATCCCACATAAGCCAGATGCACAAGGTGACAGATGCACAAGGCGACACAAGAGCCAGGTCGCACACATGCACAAGATGGCTCATGCATGGAGAATTTGATTGTGGTGGTTGCAGCCCGGTGAACCAATTCTCTCTTGTAAAAAAAACCCCAAACTTAAAAATAACATGTTTGTCTTTGACAAAATTGCAAGGACTTTTTTTAAAAAAAATTATTTATTTATTTATTTGAGAGCGACAGACACAGAGAGAAAGACAGATAGAGGGAGAGAGAGAGAATGGGCGCGCCAGGGCTTCCAGCCTCTGCAAACGAACTCCAGACGCGTGCGCCCCCTTGTGCATCTGGCTAACGTGGGACCTGGGGAACCGAGCCTCGAACTGGGGTCCTTAGGCTTCACAGGCAAGCGCTTAACCGCTAAGCCATCTCTCCAGCCCTGCAAGGACTTTTAAATAGTAAATAAAATTTATAACATAGTACCTTTGGAATTTTAGACAAAGTCAGTACTGTTCCCTAACTTATATTTTAAGTGCTTATCAAGATAGAAGGCAATGTCATTCAGAAAAGAGAAATTATAATAATATTTTTTCATTACTTTAATCTGGAAAAGATCTTCAAGGTCACATGATACATTATTTAAAACTCAAAGTACCATTTTTTAATATTATACCAAGCTAACTCACATGCAGTTTAGATACAAAGTAGTTGGTAGTAGATCTTTCATGTGAAATACATATGAAATACGCAATGAGATAAGACTACAATATTTAGGAGGAAATCTTAGTAGGCTCATGTGATTGGTTAGTTTTAATATGCATGATAGTATCTGCTTTGTGCTATGCAGACAAGCTATTTCTCATAACTTCTATTTTATTTCTCATAACTTTCAATTTTATTTCTCATAACTTTTAATATACAGATGTTCCTTCAAATTTCATGGATATCATTGTTAGAATAAAATGTGAAAGACAAATGTTGGTAAACATTAGCATTCTGACTGCATTATTTTTTTCATGAAATTTGCATAGCAAAAACTCATGTTCCATTGGTCTTAAGTCACGAAATGTCTATAGGGTAGTGCAGCAGATAACTGCAGAAGGGTGGCTAGGAGGGTGTATGGAAATGCTGAGAATATTCTGGGACCAAACTAGTGGGAAGAAAGGTCAAATGAAGTGGGATGTCAAATTTTACATGATAACAGAATCGTGTGTTCCTGTAACATAATTGTGTTAAGTATTCATATAAAACATATTTATATATGCTAAGTATAATTGTGATGTTCTGTACATAGCTATGACAACAGCCAAATATAATCATCTCAGCGGAGAACATTCTAATGAATCAAATGTACCAAAAGCAATTACAAAAATTAGACTCAACCAATATAATTCTATGAAGATAGTGGCCTTCAGTTTGCTCTGGAAAACCCCAGTGAACAATCAATGTGCAAAATAAGTTTCATACAAAATTTTGGGTTGTGCTCGAGATATGGCTGTCTTGCTTACAACATTTTGGGTTTTCATGACAGTTGAGGTTCTAAGATAGAGCCTCTAAGTGATGCTTGAGGCACTGAGGAATTCAGATAGAAGCTTTCTCTCTCCAGAGCTGGTGGGCTCCGGTCGGGTGCTGTAGTAGATGGACGTAGAACTGGGGATCAGGAGAGTGCACACTTACCCACTTTTGATCACGGGCATGCTCATTAGCCTCATTGATGATCATTTCCCTCACACACAGAAGTAAGGGATTGTTTCTTTGTTCTCTTACCTTGTGTTCTGTGTCACTCTATATTGCATTTGGTATTTTACTAGTTTGCTATTTTATTGGGTTATAGTGTAGCAGAAAAGTTACTCTAAATGCATCATAGTTTTACAAAGTAAAAAAAAAATTGGAACAATAAATATTTATTACTCAACGTGTTTTCAATAATATGTTCTATTTAATAATAAGTACTATTTAAGTCAGAGTGCATACACCATTTTTAAATAAATTAAAATTGAATTTAGCATAAATTCTCAATGCAAACTTAAGTTATTATATATGTTATAGTGTGGTCTCTGTATAAAATGGCAATGAATATATTTTATCTATATTTAGCTTCATTCAGCTTTAAATTAGGCAGGTTATATTCAAAGGTATAGTTGATTAGAACTTGGACAATTTTGTGCATTCAAATTAATGACTGGGCTGTCATTGAAATTGAAGTTTCTCCTTTAAAAAGTCTTTAAAAAGGGAAAATAAATTAATGGTCATAATCTTTTACTTAATACTTAAAATTCTATTCTGATGTTAAAACTCTATCAAACAGGTTGTAATTTTTCAGCACAGAGTGCTACAAAGAAAAATAATTTGGGCAATTTCATCATGTGAAATTAGACAGAATGAAGAACTAAAAACCTCCTGTTTGCTGGTGTATCCATATAGATTCACAGGGCCAGCCTCACCCTGTCTGCACACGGCAGCTCCCAGGCTGCTGCCCTGCTGGCAGGGAAGCACTGAGCGTCCCACCCTGTCATTCACCTTGATCTGCAGCTCATGAAGGAGAAAGCCTCCCTTTCCACGGTGTTGGGAAATAAGTGTCACTTATTTTTCTCTAGGCTGCCTCTTGGATAGGAATGTTCCCAAAATTCCTACATTATTAGATATGTCTTAAAATAGAATTTAGGACAGAACTCTTGCTCAAATCTGATTGGATTCAGTTTGAGCCACACATCAGTTATAACAATAACTGGCATTTAAACCTGGGAAGTTTAGCTTCTCTTTATTTATATGTCACTTACATATGCACGATAACACCTATCAAACACATTTTTTTAAAAAAATTTATTTATTTGAGAGTGACAGACACAGAGAGAAAGACAGATAGAGGGAGAGAGAGAGAGAATGGGTGCGCCAGGGCTTCCAGCCTCTGCAAACGAACTCCAGACGCGTGCACCCCCTTGTGCATCTGGCTAACGTGGGACCTGGGGAACCGAGCCTCGAACCGGGGTCCTTAGGCTTCACAGGCAAGCGCTTAACCACTAAGCCATCTCTCCAGCCCTCAAACACATTTTTTTTTGAGAATTAAATGACATAAGTTATTCTTGCTGTCTTTAGTAGGACGTGAATGATCTGTTTTCCTCCCCTGATTCTTGATTTGATTATACCACATGGAAAACAGTGCTTCTTACTGGGCTCTTGCTTTTGCCTTAACACTTAAATTACTCTGGTTTATCCAAGTGTTTGAAGTCGGTAAAGTGGTAGAGAACACCCACCTGAGTGATGAGTCCACTCGCCTAACTGAAAGAATCCACCACCCTTTACAAGACTGAGCCATTTCAAGAATGTTCCAGTATTTGTCCATGTGTACTAAGCTGTAACTCAACCACAGAGTGCAGATGCGATGGTCAAGTGGCCACATGATGATTACAATTGTGCAAACGTACTTGCCTGCCTGTAGCAAGGGAGACGGAGCTCTTCCCATTCAAAGTCCAGTTTTGTACCAAGTATAAAAGAATAGCTTTAACAAAATTATAACTGTCATTTAATGCCTACACTGATTTTACAGTCAATTTTTTTTGGTTTATTTCTATTTATTTATTTGAGAGAAACAGACAGAGAATGAGGCAGAGAGAGAGAAAATGGGCGTTCCAGGGCTTCCAGCCACTGCAGACGAATTCCAGATGCGTGAGCCCCCTTGTGCATCTGGCAGACATGGGTCCTGGGGAACCGAGCCTCAAACTGAGGTCCTTAGTCTTCACAGGCAAGTGCTTAACCACTAAGCCATCTCTCCAGCCCTTCACAGCCAATTTTAACAAGTGTTTCCAATGACATAAAACATATGAGGTCTCTTAATGGATTTTAAATTAATTACCACCATTTATTTAACCAAAAATTTGTATTGAGCTTATATTCTGTGCCCAGCTATTGGTCAAATTCATGCAAAGCAGTAAAAGTTCTGTCTGTGGCATGAGCTTTTCATTTGGATACAAATGACAAACAATCGATTAAACACACTAGCATTAGGCATTTTGGGAAGGAAATTGTAGCTCCTCTCAGACATGTACTTCCCCACATACTCTGCAGCCTCATGAGCCTGCTTTCAAGGAATAACCTGGTATAGAGACTACACTAATGATTCTGCAAATCTACATGGAGTCACAGCGGAGTCTAGATGTCAAATCCTCGGACTGGCAGAACTCCAGGAAACCAGAAAGGAAAATACCCCTGGTGATAATCTAGGACCCTTCCCGATTCAGAACGGAGCCAATGGGTCAGCCTTAGAGTCAGATCCTGGTCAGACTGGCCATGTCAGTATAGTGACTTCTTCTTGTATCTGGGTGAAGATGAGAAGTGTTTACAATCAGTTACCACATGTGCCAGGGAAATGTCATACAGGAGGCATGGAAAATCCCAACATAGGTCAACAGAGACTATCACTTATTAATTTGTCTTAAACCTATTTATCTTATGCAGTGCTACATTTCTTTTTGTTTCATATTTTACTTATTTATTTGCAAGGAGAGAGAGAGAGAGAGAGAGAGAGAGAGAGAGAGAGAGAGAGAGAGAGAGAGAGAGAGAGGAAGGAAGGAAGGAAGGAAGGAAGGAAGGAAGGAAGGAAGGAAGGAAGGAAGAAAGAAAGAAAGAAAGAAAGAAAGAAAGAAAGAAAGAAAGAAAGAAAGAGAAAATATCAGAGTCTCCAGCCACTGAAAATGAACTCCAGATGCATGCACCACTTTGTGCATCTGCCTTTTTGTGGGCCCTGGGGAACTGAACCTGAGTCATTAGACTTGGCAGGCAAGCACCTTAACTGCTGAGCCATCTCTCCAGTCCTCTTTTTGGTTCATATTTTATGAGACTGTAAAATTGAAAGAAAAACAGTAGTTATTATAATCAAAAGAATACTGTATTGGAAATGCTACCATATATTCAGCTGCCAAATACTGGCAAGCTTTAGTTAGATCTATGGAGATTTCTACATGATGTCGAATATTTTCTTGGCTTATTTAATATATAATGAATTTTTCTCTGATGATTGCAATTTAATTTTGACAGCTGAAAAATGTTAAGGATGTTAAAGTGCTGGTCAGCTGTTTGGATTCTTGGATTCATTTTTCTGAAGTCAGAAGGAAAGCCAACAAAGGAAGCGGGATATGTCCTCAAACCCAGCCCACCTCTTGTAAGATTACGACACAAGGTAAGCCCCCGATCAGATCTGCTCAGAGTGCTGAATGGTCGCGAACGCTGCCATGAATTACAGGTTTACTGCTCATTTAGAATTGCTGACTTCAGAATGTGCTGTCAGTGATTTCCATTTCATCCACCATGCACTTTCTAAAATGGGAAATAGCAACTTTGGATATTTATCATTTAAGGAATAAGATACTTCTTGATTAATAATGAAAATGGGATGATTATTTATAATTTGTAATAGTATGTCTTACATAGCATTAAAGTTTCCCTGAGTATTAGTGTGACTTTATATAAATAACTGACAAGGTTTTGGTCAAATCAGTCATATAAGTTCTATTATTTTCATAGTAATTTTAGAACATTTAAAAATAGAAAAGTATTCTTGAATTTGTTATAAAACCAAATAAAATGTTAATAACATATATGCATATATATGTTAGCAAAATTCACTGAATAGTTTCCCAATAAAATCCAAATGAAAAATATTTGGGGGTAAATATGTTTAATACCCTCAAGTTCAAGATTAACTGATAGGCATATTATAAGCCATATAAAGTAAAATTATATAATAAATTAATATGCTTTTATTTTATTTTGGTAATATGGCAAATAATGTATTCAAAGAAACCCTTATTAAGTGAAATAACAGTTTATAGTATATATCTTATATTCATAGAAAATAAGGTATAGAAAATGATATGCTAATACATACGGTTTCATTTCTATGGCATTTCTTATGCTACTTATCTTTCAAAGGTCTTGATACTTGATACATAATATTGGCATTCACGTTGTTCTTTTTGTGGTAATTTTGTTTAGAATTACTATATTTTGGTAAAATAGGTACTCTGGGAGATTTTTCTGTGCCAGACATTATATATTAGGCTCTTAAATGTATTTATTTTAATGTTTAAAAGAACTTTATGAACAACTGTTTTCATTTTATGGATAAGAGAATTACATCAAGAAAGTTCATATTTATAAGAATATTAATTAGCTTGTCATAACATATCTTTCAAGGTTTGATAAAAAGAAAGATGAAACAAAGTAAAACCTGAAAACATGCCTCATTGCAATGTATCACTGGAAAACGTTACTTACGTAAAATAAAACAGGTTTAAATGGGTCGTGCATTGTGGAGTTAGCCCACAGTTATTGGTATGATAAATGTCTCTGCATATCATGACCCAACATGTGACTCTGACATTCTTTCCGCCCCCTCTTCCACAAAATTTCCCTGAGCCATGTTGGGTTCATTTTTGGTCTGCTTCAGTGCTGAGGTGTTGGGGTCCAATGGGAGGGGGTATATCATAGATGAGCCTAAACAATGGTACCAAACTGCCTGTATTTGCTGAAAAGAAAACTCATAAATTAAAATTAAAAAAAAAATAAATGACCACAAACAGTTTGCAGCTATTGTATTTCCATGTATAGCAGAAGAACTTTAGGTACTTTACATTTTAACACAGTGATAAATAAATAAATAAATACATTTTTGTGAATAAATTAAAAAAAATAAAACAGGTTTTTCAGATTTCTAGACTAGACATGGGCGACTACAGATGAGGTCCTATCTTACCATTTTTCAGTGATTAACAACCCATATCTCATAATTTACTGAGTTTTATCCTCATCCCCAGTTAAAATATTTTGAAAGTCCACTAACTCCTCTTTGAATGCCTTCAGAACTCACTGGTAATAAGAGCATGGCTTGCATTGTTACATACATAAATATGTAAAATATTATTCCTGTGCTATTTGTCTGCCCTGAGCTATGTGTCTTGAGGTCAGAAGATATGTTTTCTTAATTCCTGGCACTGTGAGGTCATTAGAAACTGTTGAATTAAATCACTGGCTTAAAAAGATGATATGCAAGGTGCATAGCTAAACTTTTCTCATTGCTTCTCTGTGAAATACAGTCTCTCAGGTTTTGTGCATTGGTGTGTGTGCTTATAAGCAAATTTTTAAAAGTCAATTTCCATGTTAAAATATCAGTATGCTTAGCTGTGAAATTTAACAAAATTTTAAGGAAAAGATATAACAAAATGAGGGCTGGAGAGATTGCTCAGTGGTTAAGTCACTTGTTTGCAAAGCCACACAACCTGGGATTGATTCTTCAGTACCCATGTAAAGCCAGGTGCACAGAGTGTCACATGCATCTGGAGATCATTTGCAGTGGCAAGAGGCCCTGGCTTTCCCATTCTCTCTCTCTCCTTGCAAATAAATAAAAAATAATTTAATATAACAAAATGAGTTAAACTTATATGAGTATATACCTTCCAAAAATGCAATGACCTCCCAATAGTTTTTCTTTACATGTCTTTATTGCTAAATAGTTATAGACAGAATGTGGTTGTTGATATTTAAAAACACGGGGACAGAGATTGCCAAGGTAAGACTTACAAATTGGTTTGGGTGGACCTATGATTAAGGTATAAAAATACTGTGTGTGTGTGTGTGTGTGTGTGTGTGTGTGTGCATGTGTGTGTGTGTCTGTGTGTGTGTGCGTGTGTGTGTGTGTGAGAGGAGAGAGAGAGAGAGAGAGAGAGAGAGAGAGAGAGAGAGAGAGAGAGAGAGTGAGAGAGAGAGAGGGAGAGAGAGAGAGAGAGAGAGGTGGGTATTCACAGCAGTGAAGAGTGAAGAAGGAGCTGGACTTATGGGTGTCACTGAACAGCCCACTCGAGGTCTCTTCCACTTATGATCAAGCTTCTACTAGGTCCTCCAGAACAGCCTTCTCCTCTGTGAGACTTTGAAGACTGCTTTACATCCATTTCTGCTGGTGTCATTTGCTGTCAGAGTCCAGAAAGCCCTGGCTGTCCTTTCCCCTCCCGAACGCCCCAGCAGCCACACGTTCCACTTGGTTGGCGAGGCCTTTGGAAACCGCAGCTGAGAAGTCTTCCTGCCTCTTCTTGTCTGCGCCTCATCTTTATCCCGAAGTCATCACTGTTGGCCTGAGCATACACGTCACTCACTCACTAGTCTGCTGCACGCGTTCTGCTCGCAGGGCGTGAGCCACTTGCTTCTTGCCCCAACACCGAAAATAGTTTTTGACACTTGGTAAATCCTCAATAGATACGTGTTCAATGAACAACTCTGTGTGTTGGATAGGGTAAGGCTGAAACCAATTGTGTGTGTGTGCATGTGTTGATATAGTTATTTAACTAAGAAAATTTCCTTTCAATCATTTATTAGAATAAATTAATACAGCAACACTTTAGATTTGAAACAAAGGCTTGCAGTAGGATTGTATAAAGTAATTTCCTCTAATTTGATGAACAAGGTAGTTTAAACAAAAGTTTTGGGCTGGAGAGATGGCTTAGTGGTTAAGGTGCTTGCCTGCAAAGCCTACTGACCCATGTTGGACTCTTCAGATCCCACATAAGCTGGACGCACAAGGTGGTGCAAACATGCAAAGTCACACCAGTGAACGAGATGGTGTGCACGTCTGGAGTTTGACTACAGTGGTTGGAGGCCCTCACATGTCAGTTCTCTCTCTCTTTCTCACTCTTGCTCTCTTGCATTAAAAAGGCCACTCTGTTGGGCTTGCCTCAAAAATTGTGTTTTTCAACACACATAAATATAAATTTATAAATCTTTAAAAAATGCATAGGAGTTTTTCTATTTGAATTAAGTTTACCTAATACTAAATTTGTTTCTTGACAAAAAAAGCACAGAATAATAGGCACAAGAATGCTTTATGTGTGATTATTCATGCCCTACATTTTCCCAGAAGAGTGTCATTATTTGAACAAATGTATGTGCAAAACACATGTTCACCAGCTATTGCTTTGCCAATTGTGTGCTGAACCCATTTTAAAAGATTTTTTAAATTTTTGTTTATTTATTTGAGAGAGAGAGTTAGATGTGTGTGTGTGTGTAAGAGAGAGAGAGAGAGAGAGAGAGAGAGAGAGAGAGAGAGAGAGAATGAATGGGCACACCAGGGCCTCCAGCTGCTGCAAACCAGATGCATGTGCCACTTTCTGCATCTGGCTTACGTGGGTACTGGGACATCGAACTGAGGTCCTTTGGCTTTGCAGGCAAATGCCTTAACTGCTAAGCCATTTCTCCAGTCCTCTGAACCCATTTTAAGAGTAAAGTACAATGTGGAACTTATTTGTCAGATTACACTGAAATATACACAATAAATATAAGAAACACATGCATACATATTTCTTCATTTACAACTTTTGTACCCAAAAGTTATTAAAATTCAGTTGTCTGTATCTTACAGTTGAGCTGAGTGGCAATCAACTTGTCATTGTTATGTTAATTATAGAAATCTTAATTACGCTCTACAAGTGCGTGTCTGAGGGACCTGATGTTTCACCATGTTTCCCCGCTGCATCATCGGAACATCATTTGAAGCGATTCATTATCACTCAGGAAGTGTAAATGAAATCACTAAATCCGAATCACAGAGGACGTGTTCTTATTTATTTTTATTTTAATTTAAACATGCCATGCTTCCACTGTGCTAGGTGCTTTCTGCCGCATTAACTGCTGTCAGTGAATGGCGTAGCAGCTCTGCGGTACAGGCAGTGTTACTTCTGCTCGTTCATGTGGCATTATTTATGAGAGAGGCAAATTACCTTTTACCTTTTCTTTTTATTTACTTATTTATTTTTCTCTTAAAATAATTTATATGGCAATGTTCAAAAGGAGAAAGGTCATTCAAAATCAGAAATAGAGGTCAGTGATAGCTCAAATACCTGTGAATTTAAAAATTGTTGAAGAGCTCTTGAGAAAAGACAGATATACGTTCATTATTTTGCCTGAGTTTGTGTGTGTTATCTGTGCGTACATATGCATTTGGGTGCATATGTGTGTGTGTGCCGGTGTATGCACAGCTACATGGAGGCCAGAGGCCAATGGTAGATGTTTGGTTCAATTTCTTTCCACTTTTTCTTTTTTTGTTTTTTAAATTTTTTTGTTTATTTTTATTTATTTATTTGAGAGTGACAGAGAGGAGGAGAGAGAGAGTGAGAGAGAGAATGGGCACACCAGGGCCTCCAGCCACTGCAAATGAACTCCAGATGCATGCGCCCCCTTGTGCATCTGGCCAACGTTGGTCCTGGGGAATCGAGCCTTGAACCAGGGTCCTTAGGCTTCACAGGCAAGGGCTTAACCGCTAAGCCATCTCTCCAGCCCACTTTTTCTTTTTATTAAACTTTACTTTTAATATATTTTATTTATTTATTTGAGAGGGAGAAAGAGAGAGAGAGAGGGAGGGAGGATGGGTGTGCCAGGGCTTCCAGCCTCTGCAAACAAACTCCAGATGCATGTGACGCCTTGTGCATCTGGCTTACATGGATTCTGGAGAGTCAAACCGGGATCCCTTGGCTTTGCAGGCAAATGCCTTAACCGCTAAGCCATCTCTTCATCCTTACCTTTTCTTTTTAAATTTTTTATATTTATTAATTTTTTTTTTTTTTTTGCAAGCACAGACAGATAGAGAGAAGAAAGACAGAGACCGGGCATGCCAGTGCTGCCAGCTTCAGCAAGTGAACTCCAGACACATGTGCTGCGGGGCATCGTTTTCACGTGGGCACTGAAGAATCAGACTCTGATCATTAGGCTTTGCAGGCAAGAGCCCTAACTGCTGAGCCATCTCTCTAGCCCTCAAAGTACCTTTTCTAAGGGTAGTAGAGAGCAATGGCCATAATCAAGGAAGCCAGCAGAATAAGATAGACCCAAGATGGGATAAAAAGACCAGAAATCAGTAGAAATGAAGAGCGGTGCAATGCGCAGTTCTTTAGACGTCTCTTCTGGCCCTCCACAAACATTACAGAGTCCTCATATCTGTTTCTGAAATAGATAATCTGGTGACAACTGTGGCTAGCAGCCATGGCTTAGGTCAGACTCCCTGTGAAGACTCATTAGGATAAAGAAAAATAATGATTATCCTAATGACAGATTTGTGATCAGGAATCGTGACTGCCATGAGTGTTTGTGAAGAAGCTCTCGGTGGGTCCCAGGTTTTGCGACACTGGCGCCAAGAGAAAGTCAGCGAGGTCCATGCAGCATCGACATCACTGTGCTGCCAGGCATTTATGACCGGGGATTGGAACTCTAATTAGCTTATTCTCTACGGCAGTTCTTTTGCTTCTGTGGGCATTTCCCCAGGGAAAAAAAAAGGTTTTGTTGTTAATTTACAGGTAAAGAAACTGGAACTCACAAGATGTTTGGTATTTGTTTAATATGTAGCCAGATAAGCTTTAGGATTTAAAAAGACAGATTTAGGGCTGGAGAGATGGATAAATGGTTAAGGCTCTTGCCTGAAAACCTTAAGGACCCACGTTCAATTCTCCAGATCCCACACGAGCCAGAGGCACAAAGGTGAGGCAAGTGCAAGGTCGTACATGCCCACTAGGTGGCGCAAGCGTCTGGAGTTTGCAGTGGCTAAGGCTCTGGCATGCCAATTCTGTCCCTCTAAAATAAAAAAATAAATAAATAAAATACAGATTCTAAATAGTGTATGCAGATTATAGACCGTACCTTCATAGGAGTTTGAGCTGGGCGCCAGGCACTTCCTGCTGTAACCTTTGTTCTGGTGCTGTGACCCTTGTTCATGGAGGATTCCAGGTCTTGATTTCAGTGCCCTTGGGTGGGACCATGTGTCTGTGTTACCCTTCCTTGGGGTGAAACTCTGTTTTTCCTTCAGCCTTTCACCATTTCTCTTCTCCTTCTTCATCTCTGGCTCAGGTAGCCCTGCATGATGAGCAGGCCTGCTACAGATAGACTATGATGCAAGGTTTCTGTAAAAACGAGGTCTTAGACTCGGCAGAGCCAGGGCAGTTCAAACGGACTTGGCTTGTCATGTCATATTGGCCACTAGCTGTTCTGCTTCATCCATTTGTAATTCACCTCCACAAATTTCCCATCTACCGGTGCTATGATGCTATGATGGTTTACAAATTCCATGACAACCCCTGGCACTGACCATACATAGTCAAGAATGGAAGAGGGCGACAGACTTTCCTAGAAAAGTCACAAATATTTCACCCACTTATTAACCCATCAATCCTCCCCATCCCAAGAAAGACTATCACCTTTCCACCTGCCAGAGGAGTATGGGGAGGGGAACTCAGTTTGTGTCCCCGTCCTGACCCTTCGCTGACCGCTGAGTGAAGTCTCATCTCCTGGTATGGGGCAAGTTAGGTACAAATTGTGACCAAGGATTTGAGAGCAGAAGATTCATGGAACAAATTGAGATGAGTATTTTATAACCACTGTGAAATGTGCTAGAACCCTTTCTTCCTTTAGCAAAGCAAGTGGTACCATGTATTCATCCACAGTGTCTAAACACCATGAGGAATTTAAAATTCTCTGTTATTAGACAGTGTCACGAATGGGAAATGAAGTAAAGAGCTTCTTTATTTGAAACATTTGAGACTTGTTCACTATCTAATGTGCTTTTAACTAATTCTCAAAGAAGGACAAAACTGGCATTTAATCTTACACCACCAACCCACAAAGGTAGCATTCCCTTTTGACTGCCTGTTTTCATTTCTGACCTTTATATTCCTCCCTAATTTCCTTATTCTATTTATGTCTTGCTTTTTGTAACTTCCCACCACAATGTATTCACCTCTTACATGTGCAATTCTGTGGGAAGCAGGGGCTGGTGTTTGGGTGGGTTGACATACCCTACTTGTTGGCTGTAAATCTTCTCAGGGTCTCGGGGCCCTTAACTACTCCACTGGCACACTGGGCACTCTTAGCTGATGAGGGCCGTTAGGCTGAGGGAAAACCTCAAACACAGAAGTGTTCTTGAATTTTCCTAGTGGGGACTACTTCAAGTCCTGTGGTGTCCGTGTGTCTCAGTGCCCGTGGAATGCTTATCTCACCATCCTGGCCAATCAGAGCTTATTTATGACGCTTTTACTCCCCAAATCAAAATGCTCGTCTATGAGGGTAGTTGTTGTGCAAGTGGGCAAGGAGTGCAAAATTTAATCCCCCCAGGGAGTGTTGCCCTGCACAGTGACGCGGAGTCATTCCAAGAGGTAATTTGTAGGGCGTGATTTTCCCTCCTCCACTGTGGTACTGAGAGAGTGACAGGGTGCCTCAGTGGAGAGCAGCAGGAGAGAAATCTAGAAAGACAGACATTAATGAAAGCATCAAGCTCTCACTGCTCAGAGACGTGAGCCTCCATACAAACTGAGGCACAGCATTTCCTAACTGAGGAAAACTGGAGTCATCCCTTCAGAGCTATCTGGCTGAGAGCAGTGAGTTCCTTGGATGGCTCTGTAAAATGCAAATTTGTTTTACAGAGGACAGAAAGCCATTTGGACTAACACTTGGAAGCAAGTCTGGGGCGGGTGTGTTAAAAATTTATTGTAAAGAACTAGTTAATTAAATGTTAAGGAACATATTAACTAATTCAATATCGATACATTTATCCTATACCTATCATAGAGGCTGGATATAATTTTCAGAATTATTTCCAATTAAATAAATTACATCTGAAAAAAAAGGTTGTTTTCAATCTTTTTCTGACAATAAAATCCAGTATTAACTGCTGTTGTGCTGTTCTTATTTTCCAATTGTGCTGCAGCTTTGAGTCCTGGGTTAATAAAACCAAAGTACAGAGAGCAATCCCACACTTTCTGTACATATGAAGAATGAATCTCAGAAGTTTCATAAGTTTTTGCCAAAATACATATATATATTTTTTCGAGGTAGCCCAGGTTGACCTGGAATGTAGTCTCAGGGTGACCTCAAACTTCAAACAGCTATCCTCCTACCTCTGCCTCCCAAGTGCTGGGACTAAAGGCATGCACCACCACACCTGGCTCAAAATACTTTTCAAAAACATATTTTATTTATTTGATTACTTTATTTATTCATGAGAAAGAGAGAGAGAGAGAGAGAGAGAGGGAGAGAAAGAGAATGGGTGTGCCAGGGCCTGTAGCCACTGCAAACAAACTTCAGATGCATGTGCCATCTTGTGCATCTGCCTTACTGGAGAATCAAACCTGGGCCCTTAGGCTTCACAAGCACATGACTTAACTGCTGAGCTATCTCCAGCTCCCAAATACTTTTTTACAGGAGGGTTTTCATGAGTTCAATCTGGCCACAGGGTGAGTTTTAAGTTAGCCTGGGCTACAGTGGGAAAACTTTTCTCAAAACCAATGCTGTTTTCATTGCTTGAGAAGACTAGGCTACAGTTAACCAACTAAACTGTTTTCTAAAGGTTCATCTATGCAAGACTATATGTAGCTCATCACACCGCATTCTGCTCATTTGTGAGGGACGGTCTCGCGTCTTCTCATGGTGTGCACATCCACAACCACTGGAACGACACAGCCTGAGGAGAACCAGTTTATTCTGAAGCAAATAACAAGGACCGTGGCCTGGGAGCAGGGGACACGGGTTTAGGTTACCCTAGATTCCATGGTCAAGTATGGTAACAGATCAGAGAAAGTAATGACTCAAGATGCTTTTCAAATGCATTGGTGGAAATGTAAGAAAGGGGGTTTGCAGCAGAGCAGAGAAACCTCTGCTCCAGGTCTCAGTGCTGTCTGAGGGGTTTCCCAGCTTCCGAGGTGGGGGAAGCTGTGTGCATTCCACTATCAGAATTCACCTAATAGACACAAGGTTGTTAGGTCACCCAGAGGCAAGAAGTAACCATTTAGCTAAAGGGAGTCTATGGAAGACAAGCAGCTTCACTAATTTAAGATCAAAAGGTATTTTCCAGTATTTAATTTCTATAACTCATTTCTTCAGGAAGATAAACTATATACAAATAAGAAACTGCACAGGGGGCTATGGTCAATGGAAAAACATTTACCTAGCATATGGGGGTGTTTGAGGGTTACTCCTCAGTACTACATACAAACAAATAAATAAGCAAATCAAGGAAAGAAGAAAGAAAGAAAAGTGAGGATGATATTAAAAGTTTATTTTCCAGGAGAACCAATTATATATTTGGAAGCATAACTATATGCATTTATAAAGACATTACAAAAGCATCCCTGTGAATTACAACAATAAAACTCATCTATGTAAAAGTTTAGTGCCATCAGCTTACTGCTCTGTGTCCCAGTTGTGAAAATGCTCTAGTTTAGATTCAGTAAAAAACAAACAAATAAATAAAGCCCTTTGGCCTCTTAGTAAAGAACAGATCCACACGTCTGGTATATATTTTGAAGTTTGAAACATGCACCATAGGAGGGTGTTTCATGTACATATTTTTTTTTTAAACCAGAAATGTAATTCCACCAATTGTACTAGATTTTGGGTTATTATATAGAAAGATTTTCTTCAGAATTTGATGTTCCATAAAACCAGATTCTACAAAGAAATGCACAATTAAAATATTTTTAAATTCCCTTTGTGAAATTCATTCATTGCTTACATCCATTATTATCACAAATATACTCCTTTTAAGAATATAAGAATATAATTTGAATGGGTTTATCTGGTATATTTAAACAATATTATTGAAATTACCCTTTCTTTGGAAAACTTTTCAAAAGAACTTACAATTTCTCCTTTTGGATTATATAATAAGGCTCTTTACTCTCCTAGAAATCTACATTTACTGACCCAGATAACAATGTTTCTGTGAAATGCTCTACTGCAAAAGAAACCTAATGACCCAGGCTTTTGGAGGAAAGTGTACATTACACTTCTGTGGAGATCCATAATTTACAAGAGTATATGTAAAGTCAGAGAAACACTGCACCCTTAGCTTAATCTAGAATTTCCCAACTGAATGAATTATAGAAATTGTTGAACATTTGATATTCTGGGAAACACAATTTGGGAATATCTGAGTGGCTTGATAATTAACAACGTTTAGATGTATCTATGAACTATGCTTCTAGAAAACTTGTTAATGACCTAACTTTAATAGTATTTTATAATTATTAATAATAAACAGCAATGAGCTGATTTTGTCCTTAATATAAACCCCGATTTTAATATTTTAATTGTATGCTTGCTATGTTTGGGAAATCAGTCATTAAAACATTGTTGTCCATAATTGGGTTGCATGCCCCAAAATACTGAACTATGTCAATTTTAAGCTATGATTGAAGTATTTTAAAATGTTTTATTTTTATTTATTTAATTATTTGACAGAGAAAGGAGGAGAGAGAGAGAGAGAGAGACAGAGAGAGAGAGAGAGAGAAAATAGGTGTGCCAGGCCCTCCAACCACTGCAGATGAACTCCATATGCGTGCACCCCCTTGTGCATCTGGCTAACATGGGTCCTGGGGAATCGTACCTGGGTCCTTTGGCTTTGCAGGCAAACACCTTAACTGCTAAGCCATCCCTCAAGCCCAAATGAAGTATTTTAAAGTATATAGATTTCTTTTGCACACTACTGTATACTTATTGTGGTGGTTTGATTCAGGTGTCTCCCATAAACTTAGGTGTTCTGAATGCCAGGTTCCCCGCTAATGGAGATTTGGAATAAATGCCTCATGGAGGCGACACATTGTTGGGGGGGGGGGGCTATGGGTGTTATAGCCAGTTTCTGCTTGCCACTATTTGGCACACTCTCCTGTTGCTATTGTGCACCTGATGCTGGCAAGGAGGTGATGTCCACCCTTTGCTCATGCCATTGTTTTCCCTGCCATCATGGAGCTTCCCCCTGGAGCCTGTAAACCAAAACAAACCTCTTCCCCCCCCCCACCCAAGCTGCTCTTGGTTGTGTGATTTCTACCAGCAATGCGAACCTGACTGTAACACTTACACTTGAATATATTTTTGACATATGCATATGCACAAGGTAATTACTCAAAATAAGACATAAAATATCCCTGCCAAGCCAGAGGTTCCACTTGAATTTATAGTAAATGTTATTCTTTAAGATATTTTAATGATTTGTAAGGGGAGAGAGAGAGAGAGAGAGAGAGAGAGAGAGAGAGAGAGAGAGACAGAGAGCGAGAGCGAGCAAGCACCAGAGCCTCTAACTGAAGCCAATGTAGCTCATATATACTTTTATTTATCAGACTCTAGGAAATTTATGTCAAGATTACTTTATTTATTTATTTAAATATTTTTGTTTATTTATTTGAGAGAGACAGACAGAGAGAGAATGAGGGGGAGAGAGAGAGAGAGAGAGAGAGAGAGAGAGAGAGAGAGAGAGAGAATGGGTATGCCAGGGTCTTCAGCCACTGCAAATGAACTCCAGACACGTGCACCCCCTTGTGCATCTGGCTAACATGGGTCCTGGGTAATCGAGCCTTGAACCAGGGTCTTTATGCTTCACAGGCAAGCGCTTAACTGCTAAGCCATCTCTCCAGCCCTCAAGATTACTTTATTTTGTATAATTGCTATAATGAGTACTATAAGAAGGTGAAATGATTTCTTATAACCAAATGAACATTTGTTGGGAATTTCATGTGTCCTTAAAAAAATGCCTGCAGGTTTTGTAATAACAAAGAAAATATGGACATCAATGTGAACACAGGTGTATGGGGTAAGGAGTGACTGTTATGTGTTTGTTAGCAAAGGACCATCAAACATATAACCTGCGAAGCTATGAGCAAAGCCGGGGGGTGGGGTGGGTGGGAATGCTTCTCAGACAAACAGCAAGAGAAGGGGATTTCCAGAGGGAATGGCTGTCCCATTTCTTAATTAGTATGACTGTTTGTCACGCCTGTCAGCTACAGGTCTGAAAAATTGGAGTGATAACTTTAGGTGAAAGAGATCCCATGAGGACTCCAGCAAACTTGGGTTGACTCATAAATAACAGAAAATACACAGATTTAATTCACAACCAGTAGCAATTGGAGACTGACTATAAAGATACCTACTTTGGGCTTATTTTTAAATCATCCACTACTTATATACCTTTTGACGTATATGGAAGTTATGTATTTAACAAGTTTACACATGCACCATCACTCCCTGAAAAAGCCTTTAGCATTTACAAAACCCCCAGTAAGTTACACACACACTCAGGTTATTACACAAGTAATTACTGGTGAGGCAGAACTGAGAGCGCAGACACACACACACACACACACACACACACACACACACACACACACACACAGAGCCAGTAGTGGAGCTTGAACTTGTGCATGCTAGGGAATTTATGTCAGAGCTATATTCTAGACCACAACACTTTTATTTAAGTGTATTAAGAATATAGTCAAGTAAATAGATAAATTATTAAGAAAAAGACTTGAGGTAACTACAGAGTTTAGGATGATCATTTAACCTGATTTTAGGGAGCAGGGTAACTTAAGAGATAACTTACCTGAGATCTGAGGTAAGAATATTAGAATTACTGAGATAAAAAAGGATAATTTTTTTTTTTTGAGGTAGGGTCGCACTCTAGCCCAGGCTGACCTGGAATTCACTATGGAGTCTCAGGGTGGCCTCAAACCCACAGTAATCCTCCTACCTCTGCCTCTGGAGGGCTGGGACTAAAGGCATCTGCCACCACACCTGGCTTTTTTTTCTTTTTCTAAGTAGGAGGCAGGATAAATTAAAGAAGCTAACATTCAGCTCAGTTTTATCAAAGACTGAAAGTATAAATGTTTTCTTATCGTATAGGATATGTATTGATGCTATGATGCTACATATAGTTCTGTATGAATTTTTAAAATTAAAAATACATGTGCTTGGGGGCTAGGGTAGAGCTTGCCACACAAGCCTGAGGACCTCAGTAAAAATGCCAGACATTGCAGTGTGCATGGCAACCCCAGTACTGGGAAGATGGAGACTGAATTCCCTGGCCAGCTAGTCTAGCCAAATTCAGTGAGGTCTTGGCTCATCAAGAGACCCTATCCCAAAGGATATAGTGGAGCATGACCAAGGAAGACAGCTGGTCTTGACTTCTGGCCTCCACATGCACTTGCACACACCTATGAACTCGCATAAAGAATCACACACGTTACTCACATAGGTACATACAACCTGCTCTTCCAATACTCGAACAAAAAGTGCAAAGGCGCAGGGGCAGAGTGCAGAGCAGCGCCCTCTGCCGTTTCTGCACAGCTGAGAAGGGGTCCCAGGCCTGAAGGAATGATGGTAGGCAGAAAATTACACTGCAACTCCATATCAATTTAATCTCTCTAGATCAGTGCAATCCTTTATTTTGAAAGAATAAGGGTTAATTAAAATAAATAAATATCTAAAATTTAAAGAAATAAATTCAACCAACAACCCAGCTCCAGGTACCCAAATCTGAATGTAAGAACAAAAGTATCCTAAAATACCAAAGTGACATAATCCCTCCAGAAAATTAATTCTCCAGTCATAGCCTGCATTGCAGAAGGGTTACTACAATGTATTCTATGAAATAAAACAACAAATGGACCCCTGAATGAATCCAGAGAGAACCCAAGAGTTTGTAAAAATAGAAAAGGAGATAAAAGATATGAAAAAAGAATTCAATAAAGACGTAGATGAGCCTGGTGTGGCAGCTCCTGTCTTTAATCTCAGCACTTGGAAGGCTGAGGTAGGAGGATCTCTGTGAGACCAGCCTGGGCTATGGAATGAGTTCCAGGTTGGCCTAGGTTAGAGTGAGACCTTGTATGAGAGAAAGAAAGAAAAAGAAAAGAAGGAAAGAGAAAGAAACACTGAAGATAAAACAAACTGATTAGAAATGGAAAGCATAGTAAGTAAAATGAAAGTCTCCTGGGAAGCATTACGAATAGAATAAAGCAGGGTAAGTCAGAGCTGAGCTGGAAGACAGGGTGGAGTAACTGGAGTATTTCATTATGGAAAATAAATTAACAAGAAGGTATGAGCAGGCATTTCAAGATATTCAGGATACTGTGAAATGACACAAATTTAGAAATTACACATAAAAGAAGGCATAGAAATATTTTTTAATAAATGCACAAAAGAAAATTTCCCTATATTAAGGAGATTCCCAAGTGGAATGAGGAGGCATTCAGAACACCAAAATGTTTTCTTACCTTGCTCCAATTGCTCTGATCTTTCTACCTCCTCTCTGTTGATGTGATGATGACGTGAGATCAGCTCCTTGCTGCGCCATCCCTTTTCCGGTGAGATCTGCTCTGCTGTAAGCTGAATTGATGGCTTTTCCTTCCGCATGCTGGTTCTGGTCATTTGTTTTATCCCAGGAATTGGAAAGTATCTGATAAGATAGATCTGACCTGATAAGGGAATACCAGAGCCGGGAGACTGAAAGCAGGGGAGGGAGACAGGGAAATGGGCAGAGGAGTGGGATGGGGAAGATGAAGCAAACTAAGTACCTTTAATCAGTGAAGAATATATATATATATATATATTTTATATATATATATATATATATATATATATATATTAGGTATGAAGTACAATTAAATTATTAAATTATACACAATTAAATGAACATGAGATACACTCAAAAATTACAGTTAAGAAAAGGAGAGGTGGAAAAAGTTCATGTGGCTTCCTATCAAAGAGTAAGGGAAAGGACAAAGGCAGGAGGAAGTCAGTTTAAAAACAAGGAGGCCCTAGGAAGTGGAGAGCAATGTCAGTTGTAGTGAGCTATAGGTAGAGCTGACTCAAGACCAGTAAGGAGCTGGTTGAAATGGCTTCACACAGCAGAGGTCTTCTCACAGCTGTAGCATTACTTGCATGCATGAACTCCTGAACTTGATTTACTGGAAAAAAAATTTCAGAAGATTAAAAATGATAATATTAAAGACCTTAAAGTCTAAATATTTTGTTGATGTTAGTGAAAAAATAATGTTGTAAAGAATTGTTATCATATGTACATAACTAATAAATAAAATAAAATAAAGTAAAGTAAAATAAACGAAGCGGACTGGGAATAAAAGAATTGTTATCAGGCTTTCATGAACGAGAGTGGCTGTTGTGTAGATTTCTAGGGCTGAGCATTCGTGGTCTCTGGGCTGGAGCTTAATTGATTGAAGTTACACATTGTTGTTATAAACCCCGTTTCCTGAGGGCATGGCTCCTGAGCCAGCCATCACCATCCTTTAGGAACCCACTGGAATTGCAGATTCTCAGGCCTTCCTTAGATCTACAAGTCAGCCTTCCTAGTGACTCCTCTTGATAAACATTTGACAATCAGCTTTAGAAGAAAGCTGAAATCAGACTGTTTCTTTCACTTGTATGCTTTAATCAAATAAGTATGTCCTTCTAGTCCCTGAAATAATTAAATCATATTTGCTCATTCTCTCTCAATAAAAATATAGCCAATTTACTCCTACATATCACTGGGGCATGTTACAAGCTATGTAGTCTACCAGGTGATTATTCTGTTTATTGACTTAAAACTCTCAAATATCCCTAAAAAAAACAGCCATTCAGCCTATAATAAGTTACTGTCAATACTTACGGAGAGTGAAAGAAAAATGCTGTAGCTAGATGGTATTTATCTGGTAATAATAATATTCAAAAGTATATTTATAATTTGTTGGGTTATAATTCTATAAAATTCCTTAGGAAAGAGTTGGACTGTGGGACATAGGTTGACTAATCTTTTCAGTTGCTCCAGAAAACTTAGTTTTTTTTTCTCCAAGGTAGGGTCTCACTCTGGCCCAGGCTGACCTGGAATTCACTATGGAGTCTCAGGGTGGCCTCAAACTCACAGCAATCCTCCTACCTCTGCCTCCCGAGTGCTGGGATTAAAGGCGTGCGCCACCATGCCTGGCCAGAAACCTTAGATCTTTTATAAAAAAATTATCTTTTCATTCCCAACTTGCCACATGTGATTAATCTTTGCATTAGAACTTTAATTTGCTTGAATGATGCAGTAGTATTTAAGTTCCTTAATTTGAGTAGTTCATGAAAGATGAGAGGGGAGAAATAAAAAATGGACCTGGCGTTAACTCAGTCAGCAACCTTCACTCAGGCATGGCTGTAATCTTGACTTACATTGCAGAACAGAATTTCAGGCCCAGTGCATGTTAAGCAAAGTTGAGTTTATTAAGAGAGAAAGAGGGTGTGCATACACTTTAGGTTTAAGTGAAGGAAGAGAGAAAGGGAAAGAAACTCACAAAGTTTTACACACACACACACACACACACGAGAGATTTGGGTTTTTCTTTGAAGTTACATTGTGTTCAAAGGATATAATTTACAATCAGGTTCAAAGATTAAGCCAAGTCGAACCACTTAGCAACATTTAGACACTGTAAAAATGACGATTTGGCGGATGGATGTCTCTTCTCTTGGATAATTTCTTTTGTAAATGAAATGATGAGGGAGTTTGCAAGGTGCATCGTTAGGGACACAAGCTGAGTGCTGATACTGTTAAACTCAAAGATTCTGTTTTGCTCTGAAGACTTTCCAGCTGTTTGCACACTCTTGGGTAAGATAGCTCTCAGAAACACAAGCACTGTCTCTGGGGTGATCTTCACAGCACCCTTCTCTTTCTGAGGCTCTTGACTCACAGTCACTGGGAACCACAGATCATATTTCTGGGGTTTGGACTTTTCTACATTCCCATTGCCTCTGAATTTTTCACGTCTTTCTATTTTCCCTCAAATCGACTATTTCAGCATTTGAGACATTTCTAAAGAGTAAACACTGTCGTCTAACTAAGTCTTTTCCCAGCTCATGGACAGAGTCGTAGACTGTGATCAAAGTCCCAAAACACCAACACCAACACAACCATGGTTTCTTGGGAGTTCACGGGCTGCAGCCACAGCTGAGTAACCTGCTGAGAACGGACATGTCACTAGTGACTCAGGCACGGAGGCTTTTCCTCCCGGGAACTGAGATTCTGAGGTGGCAGAGCTGGGCGCTCTAGGCGTCCGGTATTGTGCCGCCTGTCACGCACCACACTAATGGAAGGAGCCGCAGCCACTCTGAAAAGCCCGATTAAAAGCACGCCAACAGCTATCTGCAGAGCAGAATAATGATGGGCTGTTTAATTTATGCCCACGCCTCAGAAGCCCAGGGGCTCCCATGCTTCCTACTGTGATGGAGGGACAGAATCAGAAAGCGATGAATGCTGCTGCTCAGCCCTTTGTCCCTTTTATTCTGTCCAGGACCCCAGCCCGTGGGCTGGTGCTGTTCACAGTTACGGTGGTTTTTTCCACCTCAATTAACCTTATGTTTAAAATCCCTCATTGACATGCCCGGAGATTTGTGTCCATGGTGATTCTAAGTCCTGCCAATCTGACAATGAGAGATAAACCATTGCAAACCCACCCTTGCCCAGTGCAGAAACCTCAGGACCCCTTACAGCTGGACCTCCAAAACACTTCCCCTAGGCGGTTTTGATTGTATCCGGGACCAGGCCTTCTTTCAGAGGAATTTGTATTCTTATAAAATTAACCCTCTGGTGGGTCAGTTTTGCCCCAGGACGCTCTTCCTGTTGCGCCTGGGCAGCCTAGCAGCTCCTTCAATATTGCTGGTCTCCTGAAACAGTTACAGCAGCTCCTCAGCACCTGCCTGAGTGCTTTCTCTTGAGATTCCTTCTGCCAGGCAAGTCAGCTCATTAAGCTTGAGTTTAAGCTCTTTCAGGACACGGGCAGAATGCAGCCAGTTCCTCTGACAGCATGATCGCTCTTGGCCAGTTCCAATATAGCCCTCGTTCCCAGAAACCTCATGAACAAGACTCCTCTGTCTACTTCTTTCTCAACATTCTTGTCTTCTAGCAGCCCAACAGAGTGGCCCATTCATTTCTGCCTATAGCATTCAAGGCAGAATGGCCCATTACATTCTCCCTATAAAATTTAGCCCGACGTTCCAGACTGGTTAGCCCAACGTTCCAGACTCTTCCACATTCCAATCTGACAACCAGTTTCCAAGGCCTACAGCCCACACAGGGCTATCACAGCAACAGCCTTACTTCTCAGTACTGACTTTCTGTATTCGTTTCTTTCCTCTTTGCTGTGACCAAATGCATCGAACAAAGCAACCCAAGGGAGAGCTTATTTTAGTTTACAGTTTCAGTTTCTGATCCCTAAAGACAGGGGAGGCGTGATGGCAGGAGCCTGTGGCGGAGCTGGCCACGCTGTGTCTGAGGCCAGGAGGCAGGGAGCGGCCACTGCCCGGCCTCTGCCTGCTTGCTCCTTTTGCGTTGGTCAGCTTTGGGACTCCAGCCCTCAGAATGATGCTGCCCAGAGCGAGGGCGTGTTCTCCCTCCCACTCCTCAATGAACCGAATCTAGATTATTCCTCATAGACATTTCAAAAGATTAAGTCTCCATCATGATATTTTAAACTTTATTTTTATCTATTTATTTGAGACAGAGAGAAAGGCAGAGAGAGGGAGAGAGAGAATGGGTGCGCCAGGGCCTCCAGCCACTGCAAATGAACTCCAGACATGTGCGCCTCTTTGTGCATCTGGCCTAAGTGGGTTCTGGGGAATCCAACTGAGGTCCTCTGGTTTTGCAGGCAAACACCTTGACTGCTAAGCCATCTCTCCAGCCCTCCATCATGATTTTAAATGTTATCAAGTTGATAACCAAAGATTAATCTTATTTTTATTTTATTTTATTTTTGTTTTTTCTAGGTAGCATCTTGCTCTAGCCCAGGCTGACCTGGAATTCACAATGTAGTCATAGGGTGGCCTCAAACTCATGTCAATCCTCCTACTTTTGCCTCCCAAGTGCTGGGATTAAAGGTATGTGCTACCATGCCTGGAAGATTAATCTTTATAACATCTATTATCAAAATTTAAGCAAGAACAGCAAAAATGGAAGGATAAAGGAAGGTGAAGAGAGGAGAGAGGAAAGATGAGAGAGGGAAAGAATGGGAGATAGAATTATGAACGTAATGACAGAAATATATATGAAGGAAACTATGTTATAAAATTACATGGAATGTATATTTTCTCTAATCTAGTTTATAGTGTTTTTTTGTGCTTACCTTCATGTTTTGGGAAGTTAGATACTTTTAAAGCATGCATTCTGATGAGGAAGTAAAAACCACGTCTTGAAATATTAGAGGAGAGAGGGAGAAGACATACTAAATATCACTTCCAGCTTTGGCATTGGCTGTGCCCTGCAGCTGTTGACTGATTCAACCTTAGACGCGGTATACTTTTACAATTTGTTTTGCCTTTGTGAAGAATCTCTGATTAGCATAGAGATATGTGTAACTTTGTGATATAAGTTAAGTCCTGAAACATTGCAGAACAAACTACACAGCACATCAGTGCATATCGAAAGGTGTTAGTAACTGTGTTTTAGTGTCCGGGAGACCGAGTGTTGGAGGCAGAGTGGCCACCTCCCGTGTGTCAGTGCCCGTCAGCGGTAAGGCCTCTGCGTCGTGGCAGGGATTCTGGGCAAGCAGTGCCTGCCGCACCACGAGCCGTTACCTTTCCTTCCATACCATCTTCCGGGAATGTTGCCTCCTGACGAGCCTGGAACTTTAATGGCAGGTTAATTGTTGTATATGGCAATATTAGATATATGTGGGTTACACTTGTGTGTAATTATCAAATACTTGATAGCATAATTCCAAGCCGCTGAGAAATACTAAATATTTGATTTTTCAAAATTATTGTATATAAGCCGTCTATTGCTCACTTTTCCTTTTCTTGAAGCTGAAAAATCTTAGTGTTAACATTATTGTCTTTAAGGATATTTATTTATTATGAGAGAGAGAGTGAGAGAGAGAGGGAGAATAGGTACATCAGGGCCTCCTGCCATTGTAAATAAGCTCCAGGTGCATATGCCACTTTGTGCATCTGGATTTATGTACTGGGGACTCAAACCTAGGTCATGCTTTACAGCAAGTGCCTTTAAACACTAAGCCATCTCTCTAGCCTTAAATATTGTTACTTGTAATAATTTAAAATTTTTATTTATATTCATTTATACTTGAATGAGTTTTATTTGTTCTTTTTCCTTAGAAGTACTTCATCTTTTTTTTTTTTAAATATTTTTTTAAATTATTTATTTATTTGAGAGCAACAGACACAGAGAGAAAGACAGATAGAGGGAGAGAGAGAATGGGAGCGCCAGGGCTTCCAGCCTCTGCAAACTCCAGATGCGTGCGCCCCCTTGTGCATCTGGCTAACGTGGGACCTGGGGAACCGAGCCTCGAACCGGGGTCCTTAGGCTTCACAGGCAAGCGCTTAACCGCTAAGCCATCTCTCCAGCCCAGTACTTCATCTTTTATAAGTATATACAGCACTTGACATATTAATGACATAAACACTTTTTTTGTTTGTTTTTTCAAGGTAGGGTCTCACTCTAGCTCAGGCTGACCTGGAATTCACTATGTAGTCTCAGGGTGGCCTCAAACTCACAGCCATCCTCCTACCTCTGCCTCCCAAGGGCTGGGATTAAAGGCATGTGCCACCACACCCGGCTGACATAAACATTTTTGTATTATTCTCCCAGTCTGTTGAATAGCTTCAAAGATTTTAGTGTAGTAATTTTCATTGTTGACAATCTAAAATATTTATGGAGTCAAATTAAATTCCTCCATGTCTTTCTAAGGCAGTTTATACTATTTGCATGGGTATGCTCATGATAATAACCATTATTTGTCAAGATGTTCCACTGTTAAGCTGATGTGCTAAGGACAAACTGTGATCTTAGAATATTTATTCTATGTTTTACATGGTTTGACAATTATGTGTTTTTTTTTTTAAACAAATGTCACAAATCTCAGGATGGTCTGGAACTCCCCATGTAGTTGTGGAGAGGATGACTTTGAAATTCTGATCCTCCTGCCTTCACCTGCCACATTGGAATTAGAGATGTGCCACCACAGCCCATTTTTCAGGTGCTGGAAATCAGACTCTGGCCTTCATGCAGGCTACGCAAGCCCTGTCTCAACTGAGCTTCATCCTCAGCTCTAACACACATTCTAAAGGTTGAAACACACGTTCCAAAATTTTCGGAATTCATTTTGATGTATGTTGTGGCTATTTGGTTCAGGAATACATTTTTTGTTAAGTGATAAACCAACTTTTCAGGTAGCATTAATAAATAATTCAGGTTTCTCCAACCTCTTCAAATACTAACTGGTGAATTAACTTGAAAAATATGCATGAGTCTAGGAGGGGTAATGTTAGTACTTCACAACATGCAGTTGAGGGCTCTGACCGATCAGGATTGCCTCGTAGACCTGGTCCTGCAAACTTCTGTGATGCCGAGGCATCTGTCCACACTGTGTGAATGTTGTGATTTCATTTCATATAGCTCGATAAGATTCTTTAGTACTTGGCATATATCTCTCATGTGAATATTCATTTCTCATTATTCTTTCTGCCTCTTTGATCTGTTTTTGTCTACAAATATATTCAAATTATAGGGCTAAATTACAAAAATGTTTTATTAAAATTATTAACTTATTCTCATATTAAATATTTGTTCATAATCATGCCTATTTTGCATTGAGAAAAATCTTATAATGCATTTATCTTTTGGCAGGAAGAAGCAAAACTTTTCCCCCAATTTTTTCATTTATGGGTCTATGTAATATTTCATATTTCTAATATTGGTGTCTCATATTTTGGGTTGATCTTTTATGTTTTACACATTCTTCCATTTTAAGTAGCAAAATGTTTTGATAGCACTTGAAATTATTCCTTGCAGGTATATACAATACTTATAGCTTAAATTTTTTTTTAAACTAGCTAATCATGGATTTTCATATTGGTTCTAACATATTTTCAGTTTATCATCATATGATTTTCAATAAGTAAACTTCCTAAAATGTTATTTTTCTTCATTTGTTTTATAGTTTCTTTTAAATACAGTTCTGTAATCTTTCACAAGCTATGTGAATGAGAACACATGTCTATCTGATGCCAAACTTTGTTTTTGAACTGAGGAAATATTTTGTCCACAACTTGATCTGTCTCAGTTATCATACTTTGAATAATATTTATCTATGTAGGAATTAGATCATGTCATGTGATGATTGTTAATTAGTTCTTATGAGCCTAACATTTCGTAGATTTTCATTATACATACTTAGTCATTAAAACACGAGGCCATCATCAAGCATTATGTTATACTTTCCAAATTTTTCTCACAGGTCCACATTATATCAATATTGCAAATGTTCATGTGCAGCCATTTTGTTTAAAATGTAAGATAGGATATCTTAGTGGATCATCTCTGAGATGACTTTACTCTTTTTAAGCAACTATTTTTATTTTTTTAATTAATTAATTAATTTTTATTAATTAGTTTTGTACTCAGTGAATACAGTCAAGTTTGCACGATTTTTAGCCTCCTCCCTGTCCTTCCTCCTCCCTGTGACCCCTCCTTGTTGAGGTATATGGGTCATGTATTGTGGAGTTAGCCCTCAGTTATGGGGAAGGAGGAAATGTCTCTGCATATCATGACCTAACATGTGGCTCAGACATTCTTTCTGCCCCTTCTTCCGCAAATTTCCTGAACCATGTTGGGTTCATTTTAGGTCTGCTTCAGTGATGAGGTCTTGGGAGCCTCTGTGTCTCTGGGTATCTGATTTGGTAGGAGTTGATTGTTCTCTGTGTTGATCTCCTTCACCCTTGTGCTGGTATCCGGTTCACCAAGAAAACAGCACCCTTGCTTGTTTCACCAGTTGTTCTTAGTTTCAGCTGGGGCCCTTTTGAGGTATGATGGGGTCATTCTCTCCTTGGGATCTGTGTGTATCTGAAAAAGAGAAGCAGATTCTCCAACAGTGAGTAAGTTAGCACCAGATAAATGGGATAACCCTTATTATTTTTTAATAGAGAGTTTAATAGGAGTAGGCCCTCTTGTAGCCCATGATTGGTGGTAGCTTGATAATGGAGAGCAGGCTCATGTTTGGATATGGTTCTGACTTGTTTCCCAGCTCCAGCTATGGGTCCTGTTCCACTGAGGGGATCAGTTACCCAAACCAAGAGCAGCTGGTTTCCCACCATGGCTGTGTGCCACTATTGCACTTGTGTGAGCATCACAATAGATTGTTTGCTGCTAAGTAGGTTAGACCATGAGTTGCTTAGACAGATATTGGTCATTTTCCCCCAGTCGCTCATGTAGCACCTTCTGGCACCAGATGTGCTGACTATCTGGGGACTGACTCTCTTCCAGTTTCTAGCCATGTCATTCCATGTTACGTGTCAACCACATATGGTGTCATCAGCAGTAGGGTCTTACCACTAACCTTTGGTGGGTCATCAAATACTCTGACAGAAATCTGTCATTCTTTTAGGAAACCTTGTAGGTCTCTCTGATCAAAAGCCCATTGTGGATGATAGCCACCTGCTGGTACTGGGAGTTACAGGTCAGTGCCCACGAAGAGAAGGAAGAAAAAGATAAGTAATATAAAAGAGCTAGAGAGAAGATGGAGAGAAAGGGAGAGAGAAAGGGTTGGGGAGGAGCTGTAGAAGATTAAGGTCAGTCTTCATCATGCCTTGTGACTTAAGTGTTCCCTCTAAGGGCCTGGTGAAGGTTCAACCATTTGGTCTGCCTTTTAGGATGTCGAATTTTATGGTACCATTGCCATTTGGGCCCTTACTATAGAGTGAACAGTAAAATGTGACAGCTGCTCTCATGAGTACAGACTGTTTAGGAGGCATAGAACGCCTCATGATGAGGCAGCCTCAAAATTAGCACCTAGGGCTGGAGAGGTGGCTTAGTGGTTAAGGCTTTCATCTGCGAGACAAAGGATTCCCCAGAACCCATGTAAGCCAGATGCACAAGGCAGCACATGTGTCTGGAGTTCGTTTGCAGTGGCTGGATGCCCTGGTGTGCCCAACTTCTCCCTCACTCTGCCTCTCTCTCTCTAATAAAATAAATAAATAAATACAATACTAAAAAACCCCAGACAAAATTAGCACATAACTTTGTCTCTCTTCTTCCCGTGCTTTGCAGCCTGCAAAGCAGCTCTCAGTGGTGGGCTCCCACGTGTACATTTCCCACCACCAGAAGCTGCACAGGTGAGCATACTAAAAAAAAAACATGAATGGAAATCTTATCTCCTTCAGTAGGTACGTCTTATATGTAATATGAAGATGATATCAACAGGTGCATATTCATGCCTTTAGTATACTGTGGTCCCTGAGTCCTCACAACTTGATATGCTGATGTGTAGAGAATGCAAGTTCCCTTCAATCTGGCAACTGAATATCCCATCAATTCGTTGGGCTTGGTGGACACAGTGAGAAGCTACAGCTCTTTGAGGAAAATATAGGTGCCCAACAGCTATGTACACTAAATCATTTGAGAACATAAAACTTGATTTGTTTTAAAGTTAGACAAAGAATCCAAAAAGTAAAAATAAGAATAATGAACTCATAAAATTTACATAAGTGAACAATAAATTTAGTGGAATGAAAACACACACACACACACACACACACACACACACACATCTCCAAAAGTTATTTGTTTAAATTACTTCTAAAATATATAATTCTCTATTAGGTCTGAGCAAGATTACATGTAAACAACAGGAAATACCAAGAGAATGGAAAAAAAAATCATAGGCAATTTTGGTAGTGATTAAATTGCAGGAATTTGAAAATTTAGACTAATATAAACTGCAACATACTCAACACAAACAAAGTGGAAATATCATTTTCTAATTCTTGAATAGGAGATTTGAAAGGAGATTAGCAGTCAGCATTGCCAATGGCACCTACACCTCTAACTTTTATCAGGTAAGGCAAGTAGTGTTGCGGTTCCTGTTTTTCAAAGAGAAGTGTGTAAGCGTATTAATTACTTTCTCATTGTTGACAAAATTGAGGCTTCATTCTAGCTACAGAAGGCAGAGCTCATCCTGGTGGGAAAGACCGGCAGGTGCAGGAAGCTAGTATTAGATCATTCCCTCAGCTGGGAGAAAGTAGGGACAGAAATCAGGAAGTGGTGCAGAGTTATAAAACCTCAAGGCATGCACCCAGTGACACACTTCCTCCAGCAAGCTGCCACTTCCTAAAAGTCCCACAGTCTTCCTGAACAGTGCCACCAACTGGGACTTATGTATTCAAACATGTGAGTCTGTTGGGGGCATTTAAATTCAAATTATCACAGCGTGCAACACCTCAATCTTTAAATGTTAGAATTACTTCAAGATATTCTTGGATCAAAATAATTCTGAGGAATATATTAACAAGTTGAGATTCCATTAGGACGGATTGGTTATTGAACTCTAGGAACCCTTTTGAGGTATGCACTCATAAATTTAGTTGCGTAAAAAGAATATGTGTCATTATCAGGAGGGAGAAAGAGATAGAGAAGTACTTTTCTTTCTGAATTTATTTTTGTATTTCCTAGTCACATTCCTTAAGAGTATCTGTATTCATGCTGTAAATAAGTTCTTGTTTACTATGTGAACTCCATTTTGTTGCTAAGTAGAATACTTGTCACGGCGCCTCCTTAGAAATGCAGTAACATTCTGACAGTACCATTCTACCCACTTTTCTGTAACTTCCTGATTCCAGTGGGAGAAGCATCTGTTTCTCACTGTTCGTGTGTAGTTTTCAAAATATGGGCTGTGTTTGTTTGTTTCTTTCCTTTTTGTTTGGTGTGTGCACAGTCTATGTGGCATAGTATGAGTGGGGTAGTGAAAGTGTGTGCCGGGGGTGTGTGCACACTTGTGGAACGCAGAGGACGGCGTCAGGTGTCTGCCATGCTTTAACTTACTTTCCCTTTTTAAAAATTTATTTTTATTTATTTATTTGACAGAGAAAGAGGGAGAGGGAGAGAGGGAATGGGGGCACCAGAGCTCCAGCCACTGCAGATGAACTCCAGATGCTTGGGGCACCTTGTGCCTCTGGCTAACGTGGGTCCTGGGGAACTGAACCTTGGTCCTTTGGCTTTGCAAGCAAATGCCTTAACCGCTAAGCCATCCCTTCAGCTCTTAACTTACTTCCTTGAGACAGTGTCTCCAGACTTGGAGTTAGCTGTTTTCAGCTAGACTTTCTGACCAGTGAGCACCAGCAGTCTTACTCTCTTCGTGTGCCTCAGTGCTGAGATTACAAGTATGTGTGGGCATCATGCTGAGCTTCAAACCAGGTCCTGGGGCTGAACTCAGGTCCTTAAGCTGGAACAGCACTCGCTCTTACTCACTGTGCCTGCTCCCTGGCCCCTGTACTTTGTTTCCTATGCTGTTTTTCTCGGTTCTTGTCACTGACAGAGAATCATCTTGCACGTTGGCTTTAAAAATTACTTATTTATTTGATAGAGGGAGAGAGAGAGACAGAATGAAAGAATGGGTGCACCAGGGTCTCTTAGCATTGCAAACACATGCCCCAACTCATACGTCTGGCTTACGTGGGTACAGGGGAATCAAGCCTGGGTACTTTGGCTTTTGCAGGCAAGTGCCTTAATTCTTAAGTCATCTCTCCAGCCCCACACTGGGTTTTGATTAGCCAAATGCAAGGCCAGAAACAAAAGGGAATTAACAATCCTGACTTTTGCCCCTCGTACACTTCATTAGCAGAAGGCGACCCCCTGGTGACCCTGTGAACTGAGAGTCTCACTGTGCCCCACTACACCCTGTCAGTTTTGATCCTCTACAGTGAAGGCTGGCTAATTAAAGAGCCTTTTGGTACCACTGACCCAGGAAAGCTCCAGTTTTGTCTGACCTCAGCAACACCAGTTGAACTGTGCTAATAGATAAGGAGTGATTTAATATTCACTATTTTGTAATTAGGTTGTGTCCCAGAGTGAAGCTTTATTTGAAGGACAGAACACATCTTAAAACGAACTTACCAGCTTAATGAACCTATTGGTACATTTTCATCTGGGAAATTCCATTCTGTGTTTTGGTAGAAAAGGAACCGCATGGGCATAATTTGGACTGAATAAAATTTGTTTAAAGAAACAAGGCTTATTAGTGTTAAGCACACAGCAATAATTTAAAATTTTGATTATTTAAATACGTTAGGGTCCTTTTAGTTAATGTATTTAGGACTTGATTATTAAGAAATTGTATTTAAGAAATCCAATATTCAATCTACTACTAAACTTTGTCAAACTTGCATTAAAAACAGAACACATGAGCCCGTTAGAAAGCATTGGGATTTTGTCTAGATTTAGCTTCAAATTATTGATGCACGGAATAAAAAGAAAAATTTTAGAGGCTTGGTAGTTAAAGTTATACCACACAAGAAAATAGCAAAACTCCTTATCAGCCAGTACCTTCACACAGCCCATCCCCCTGATACCGTAGATCACCTGACCCCCCCCCCCATTTCCCACTGCTGTAATGAATAACCCTATAGGCTACTTTCACTCGTTCACTCACCCCAGTTGCCTGGGTACCTTCAGGGTGGGAGGGGCAACTGTGACTGGCCCTGGAGCAAGAACCCAGGAACCCAGAGCCTTCCTGTGGAGAGATGGAAGGTGGAGCCAGAATCCTGCATCTGGTGGACCAGCCAGCCTGGCATACACACTGGGGAATGTCCTAGTAAACTTTTCCCCTGGGGAGACGTGAACACACATCTTCACCCCAAAAAGGGCTCAGATGGCAGACCAGAGTACGTCACACCAATACCAGTTTGATGAGCCAATAAGCTTACTGGGGGTTACTTACAAAGCATGTGGATGGGCTACTTATAGGAATAAGGAGTCCCTAAAGCTCCGAGCTGTGTCAAGATTCCTTCTTGGATGCTCCTCTCTCAGCCAAGGAAGAGGGCTTACTTATAGAGCATGGGACCTCAGACAGCTGTGCCAGGGAGAAGTCTCACCCCACCCTGAATGATGACTTTCCTGTGGCTTCTTCTAGAAGCACATTGTTCTTGCCTGTGGGTATAGGACCACAGAGCAGCAGTCCAGTGGGGCTCACTATATGCAGGTTGCCCCCACAGATGCCCCTTCCTCAGTATCTGGATGAGGGATTACTTACAGACCATGGAGACTGCAAAGAAACCACCTTAGATGGAGTTCATTGCTTCTTATCTTTTACCCTCTATCTATTCTGCATCCCCTTCTTGAGGTCATGAGACCTTATTTATTATTGTGCATAGCCAGCAATGGGTCACTGGAAATCTCAGGTGGGGGCTTGATGACCCTCCCCACTCTTTCTCTTGTGAGTTGATCCAGCTGCTTCTTTTTTATGTGTTTGTGTGTGTGTGTGTGTGTGTGTGTGTGTGTGTGTAAGAGAAAGAGAGAGAGAGAGAGGGAGAGAGAAAGCGAGGGAGAGAGACAATTGGTGTGCCAGGACCTCTAGCCACTGTAACCGAACTCCAGATATGTGCACCACCTAGTACGGATATGTGACCTTGTGTAGTTGTGTCCTCTTGCGTCTGGCTTACATGGGATCTGGAGAGTTGAACGTGGCTCTTTAGGCTTTGTAGGAAAGTGCCTTAATTGCTAAGCCATCTTTCCAGCCCCAAGCTGCTTTTGATAAAAGCTGGCAATAGTGGTTCACTGCTTTCAATGTGAAGGAATTTTTCCATACCACAGTAAAGAACAAAAGACCCTATTTCAAACAAGGTGGAAGGTGAGGACAGACACCTTAGGTTGTCCTTTGATTTCCACATGCATGCCATGGCATGTGTGCCCCCACACGACACACTCACCTACAGATGTCACACATACACTTGACAGAGAGAGATACACACACACACAGAGAGAGAGAGAGAGAGAGAGAGAGAGAGAGAGTTAAAAATCCCTCTACCAATAAGCTGTGTCCTGAGGCATGAAATTGAATTATTCCTATCAGTGTTAGGGCATACATCAAATATATTAAATCAGAACAAATCCTTATACAGTTTTCACAAAAAAATAAATATCATCAAAGTTTAAGTAAAATTATCACTACACACAATCATGTCTTGAGCCGCACAGAGAATTCATCAAACATAAAATTGTTCCAACACTATGTTGGTTCAAGAGGTGCTTCTCAGTGCATGTGAACAAGGCAGGATGTCTAAGGGTTCATAGGAGAAGCATTTCTAAAGAAATCACTTTAGGCATAGCGCCCTGGAGTGCAGCTGTGCCATTTTATTTTGTGATTACCATCATACCTTCAGGCATGCACAAAATACCTTTTCTGTCAATTAATGTCAATGATTTACTGGTTTCCTGATGTTTATACTACACATATCATCCCCTTGACGAGTGTGATGAGTTACTAAGGCCAACAGTGACTTCTTGCTCTTCATTGTACTCTCCCACATTGGGCCGAACTGCAAGTGTCCTTAATCATTGGCAAGAGCCTGACAATGTCCTTGTTGGGGTTCTCTTACTGACACTCCCCCTTCTCTCACTTCGCTTTCCTTGAGTAGCTCCGTATCCCGCTCTGTTCCTCATTCATGTGGCTTTCCACCTGGGAAATTAAAATGCTTTGTGGTTATATTCTTCTACCTGAATAAGGTAGAATAACTCTATCTAGGGAGGGCTATTTTTTCATCATATCCAAGTGCACATGCAAGTGTAATAGCAACTAAGCATTAGTCCATTAATAAAGTATTTTTTATTTTTATGGTGTCAAAATTGACACAATAGCACAGAAAATATCTAATACAAACCTCCTCACAAGCTAGTAACCATTGACAGGTGCATTAACAATTTTGTGTCCAGATTTCCATGAGTGTTTCTTTCCTTTCTCTGTTTCTGCTTGCTTTTTTGCCTTATGTCCAAAAGCCATTTTTTTTTAATACTAATATATCCTGAATGACATACTGAGTTTTGTTGGTCATCGGATGCTTCTTCAAGGATCTTCACTGTGATAATCCCGCCATTGTAATCTCAACTAGATGTGTTGTATCATGACATTTAGATTAGAGAATTAACTCACTACCACTTATATACCTTACAACTGTAGGTGAAAGGTGGGTGGACATGGAAGAAATGTTAATCAGGTATGGAGAGAAAAGTAGGAAGCATGGGCGGTTCCTACAGTCCAACCCTCTCAAGCGATCACAGCCTCATGGTTAAGGTCTAAAACATCCTTCTTCACATCATCTATCAGCTTGTCATGTTTTCCATATGCCTGCATAGTTCCTCACCCCTACTTTTGTTGTTGTTTTCTGTATTATATCTTTCTCAAATTTCTTTCTCTAACTAACAAATGTCTAAATGATCTTATTTTCATTAGATTCTCATAACATTCTATCTGTGTTTACCAGTTTATCTGAAAGTATAATGAATCCGTCCAGAAATTTCACGAGTGGCAGATAGACACCTTGTGCTTACAACTCTTTCTCTGCTAATCACAATTTGTATCCTTATTTGACTCTTGTTTCAATCGAATAAGGATATCAGCTTGTGAAGTGGTAAATTAAAACAGGAATATTTCTATGTGCCTCAGTAGGCATATTCCTCCCTTCAACACTCAAGTAACACAACTCAAATTTGGAGAGTGGGCCAAATTTGAAAATAAATCATCAAGCATAATAGCAGGGAACACTTCTCCCACTTCTTCCATTTTCACCCTCATACTTAGGGATACTGAGGAACAACACCAGGCATTAGTTGCATATTTCTAACATCTATTTCTGTACTAGAAACTTATAGAGATTGTTTCCTAAGATCTGAGAATGTAAATGAGTACTTAATTAGGGAGTTCACACAATCATAAAGTCACCTACATTTAGGAATCAGGATTCTTGCTAAAACAAGTAAATTCCATTGTCATATCAAAACCCTCTTGGACTGGAAACTAAATTGGCCCATCAGTTATATTGTGTGGCGTGTACAGTGGTGAGGCATTCGTTGAACCTTTCAAGGATTCTGGCCATCAACTCACCGATGCCTTCATCAAGCTTTTATGGTCTGGTCTTATAAGGGACATCATTAAATTCCTGAGTATGTAGCTAAAAGGAAGTCCATTTTAACTTTACTACCAACATTAATCTTATTTAATCTTTTGTACTATATAAAGGAAGCTTAGTTCTCTCAGCATTACTTAATTTAAAGTTCTGTTTGACTATGCTAGCTCTGGTCAGTAAGTCAGTCAAAGGAATCAGCAATCATATGTGAAAACTAGCCTAATAAATCCAGAACATTCATAATTACATTAGTATTAATATAGCCTGATTATTTTCCTTCCTTCCTAGTCCATCACTCTTAAAGTTCTTCCCCATCAGATATAAATTATCATTATGTTACAGGTATTCTGTGATAGTAGTTACATTATTTTCTTTAAAAAAATTTTTTAAATTTATTTGAGAGAGCAAGAGGGAGGGAGGGAGAGAGAGAAAGGGAAAGAGAGAGGGAGAGAGAACGGGTGCACTGGGCCTTCAGTCACTGCAAATGAATTCCAGACACATGTGCCACCTTGTGCATCTGGCTTACGTGTGTCCTAGGGAATTGTACCAAGGTCCTTTGGCTTTTCAGGCAAACGCTTTAACCGCTAAGCCATCTCCCCAGCCCTAGCAGTTATATTGTTTTCAATCACTGTTTGTATTTTCCCAATGAATCTATGCTGGCGCTGACCCTGAGGGTTAAGGGTAGGTTATACAAATATATTGGCGTGCCATTGTAAGGTAACTATCTCAGGTGGTCAAAGTACCATGCTTTATACAGGTCAGAAGTTATTTGATGAGGTGTATTTTTGTGATTAGGATTTGACACTCAAGGTTCATGGGTTGAAAACCTGGTCACTAATGCAGTAGCACTAGGAAATCTTTGCATCACGTGGGTACTGGCCTCAGGGAGGTTTTGTACCACTTAGTTGAGTCCTGTATCATAAAAGAATGCCCCAGGTCCTTCTTGGTCTCCCGTGTCCCTTTTTGCTTTGCTGCCTTGGGACAATGAAGCAAGAAGTACCTTGTGAATCACAGCTCCTCCAGCTTTACTACCACAAAGGGAGACAACTTGTTTTCCACAGAATAAAGTGGATAAGCTATTGGATTTGATGGCTTAGGGATTTAAGACGAATTTATTGAGATCCGACACTAAAATACACGCCTCAAGTTGGATTCTTTGAAAATAGTATGCTCACGTAGAGATTTTCACTATCCTATTGGAGAATATTTTTGGGAAAACCACCTGTGAGTAAGGAGCCCAAGAAGACCTTGAGAGGACGAAGTTAAGTTTATAATGAGTTTGTAACACAGCTTCTGAGGAGCATCTGGATGTGAGGGGCTCTTTGTAGGGTGGCCCAGTTTTTCACAAGGATGATGGTCTTGCAAGCTTGTTATTAGCAAGGAGGTGTACAGCATCTATGTGGGGCGACTCTTCACTGCTTCCTGACTGTGAACACAGATCTTCCTGCCATGAGGGTTTGTAACCGCAAATGTAAGCTGTAATAAACCCTTCCTGCTTTATACTGGTCTTTGCCAGAAATAGGAAGGGTAAATAATACAATTGTTATCTCATTGTCAAGCCAAAAAATACACTTCTTGCTCAAATCTACCCTATTCCTGCCAAGGAAGGGGTAATGAAACAATACTTAACATTACAAATGATTATCATATAAAAAGTAGATATTTTATTTAGAACAATTTGACAATAATAACAAGATAAAAAGAGTATTTGTTTTGCTTATCCTATTGAATTTATTCTTGACTGAGGTAATATGTAATGAGCAAAACTGTACAGAAGTCAGGGACATCAAATAAAAATCACTATAGCTGGTTAGACCCCGTAGTAGAAGAGTTTTCTTAGTGTTTTCCTAGCAACTGCAGAACATTATCTGTTTATAGATTACTTTATGTTTCATAGTAACTCTACATTTTTGAAGACTACCCATAATTAGATCACTGTGGACAGTGTTTTGGTGACACTTCAGCAAATAAACAAGTTGTACTTCCAGATGTGAGGGAACATTATCAAATCTAATTAGCTGTTTCTCTATTAACTATACATTATTTTGCCCATTGAACTGTTGTCAATTAAACTAACATTTGTTGTTGTAAAACAAGGAAGTACAAATAACTACTATTTGAGTTATGGCTGCCATATTTTACATCTTTCTGTTAAGGCTCTTTTGAATCAAGTTATTCATATCAATGGCTGTAGATATTTGTTATATTATCCCAATGGCATACATAAATTAGGGTAACCATGCCAACACATCACAACTAATGCCAATTCTCATATTAGCTTGGCTTAAAATACCATAAGCAGATGATTATTTCATTGGTCTGGTTCCATTTAAAATATATTATAGGCCTATTATAAATAAGAAAATGATGAAATTAATGGCAGAGGAATTGAGTTGCAGGACTGCCATCCTCTGTAACTGTTTGTCACTAGTATACTAACGCTGTTGTGTTTACAAGCTTTATTTTCACTCCTTAGATAGTGTCTCCAACATCATCTCACTTTTTTACCAAGTTCAAAGTTGTGTCATCTTTCTGTATTACATTGTGTTGACTGATATTACTTTTATTTCCTGATTCCAGCTTTTATGTTTTAACTTTTTAAATTTAAGTTTATTTTATTTATTTATTTTTTAAGGTAGGGTCTTGATGTAGCCTAGGTTGACCTGGAATTCACTGTTTAGTCTCTCAAGCTTGCCTTGAACTCACAGCAATACATCTGTCTCTGCCATCCTGTTCAGGAATTTAAGGCATGCACCTCCGTGCCCAGCTTGATTCCAGATTTTATACCAAACTAAATAGCTATAATATTTAGAAATTATAGATTTTCTCAATCAAAGTTGGAGAAGTATTAAGAAATGATTCATTTTTGTGGAATGTGTTTAGACTATTCTGAGAAGAGCTCAGTCATGTTGTTCAGCATGACAAAGAAACTTTCAAGGAGCCAATCTTGGATTGAATGAGATGGAAAAGAGGCTTAAGAGGTAATTACACCGGCAAGGTGGGAGGAACAGGGAAGCGGTGGCCCTTTCCATAAAGCTCACCCTGGTTATTCCCTCGGTTTCCTCTGTAATGCAACACAAGGAAAAAACACTTCATTGTCACGGAAATGAAAGCACCATTAAAAACATACACATTTACCCTTGTAGTTTCCACTGATTTTTTCTCCCTTTGTGTAGATCCATAGTTTAACAGGAATCATGGTCCTTCTGTATTATTCTTGTAACAGATGATTCATTTGAGCTTAAAGTCTTGGAATTGGGAAAATTAGATGACATCACCATGACTTTCTTTTCTTAAGTTTGCTTTCTGTTGTCATAACTGTGTACCATAGACGGAGAAATATGTAAAGAATAAAACTCAACTTGAGGGTTCTAGTCACAGGCTTTTTCTGATGAAGGCTTTCTGCTCCAGGGACGTTGTAGGGGCCCAAAGCCATGCAGGAGGTCACATGGTGAAAGGTGTTTAACAACAGCACAGCCGAATTACCTTGTGAAGGAATCGGTCCTCAAAATAACCCATTAATCTAGGAACGGACTCATCGATTCATGGTGGTAGAAGGCTCTCGATACAGCTATCAGATCTGGTCTTAATTTCCCATAGTTCACAGTGGGGATGACAGACTCAACATCAGGTTGGTGGGGGCACAGTCAGTAGAGGAGGTAGCATAATAGGACTCAAGGGAGGACATGGGGAAGTTAAGCTGTGCACTGAAACCATAAAGAAAACAAGCACTATTTTAAAGAGCAGAAGCCTTATAGCCAATCAGCCAACAAAGATAACTCATAACGGGTCACAGACATAATGTACTTCTAGCAAGGGAGCCAAGTATAAAAAATACCTGGAAAACAACACAAGGGGATGTCTCTGGAAACAAGAATTGAGAAATCAATTTGGAACAAGGCTGCCAGCTTCCTGCCTACTGGCTAACATTCATGGTGCTGGAAGGAGCCTTGAAGATTCGATCTCACCAAGCTGTGAACTCTGTGTGCTCCACAAGCAACCTGCCAGGATAAGGGTGCCAACTGATGCGGTAGGGACATGACTCTTACAGGGCACCAGTGGTGTTTGGACTGCATTCAAGGCACACTCCACAGGAGAACATTCCTGCCTGGTACCGTCAACACACTCAGAATCTCATGGCTGGGGAGATATTAGGCCCAAAGTGTGTGTGTGTGTGTGGTGGGGGACCTGCTACTATTGTTACGCTGAATGGCTGGTTTGTCAACTAGCAGTATAATATTTACATATACCCACATACCCACACCTGAGTGCTGCTTCAGCCTCGGTATTGGCAATATCGTTCATGCATCCTGATCTTTTTCTATACTTGGGTCTATGTGAATTATTATCTCAACTTTGTCTTCCAATTCTGCATGTTCTTGCCTGTTTTTGGGAATCCTCTCTGTGGTGATTTTTATTTGAGCGATTGTTTTATTCATTTCTAGAATTCCTGCTTGGTTCTTTGTCCTGGTTTCAATTTCCTTGGTGAATTTATCCTCCAGGTTTTGGACTTACTCCTCCAATGTGCTTGGAGCACCATTCACTTTGAAGTCTGTCACGACCTTGCACGAATTCCGTGGTTCATTCATCTGGCGAGTTGAGCCTTCTATGTGGCCCCTGGTCTTTTTAAGAAGTAGGACTCTGAATCCTTTCACTTCTCCTATGTTGGTGGTTATAGTTTACATCATGGGGAGCTGAGAGGCTTCTGAATGGGTCAAGGTGGGCGGGCCCCCCCCTATTTTTTCTTTCTTTGTTGTCCTTTGCATATTGGAATGGATCCAGTTTTAACTTCTTCCTCTTTTCAGCACTAGTTGGTGGTTTTATTTATTTATTTTTGTCTTCTTGAGATCTCCTTTCAGCTACATCATTAGTTATAGTGCTCGCCTCACTTATCAATCTGCTTGTGTTTAGCAGTAGAGGATGCATTTGTATCACCCTTGTGACCCTAATGGCATTTATTGGTAGAAGTTGACGTTGCACTGGCTGGAGCATTTGGTTTGTGCCAGGTGAGTGGTCTGGGCACTGAGTCCTTTCTTAGGCTGAATATTGCAGAGTTTCATATTGTTGAGTTTTTCTGTATCATGAACAAGAACACTTAGATCTTGTTAGAGTAATTCTAATTCCCTCTCATTTGGGGAATTATTAAAATTTTAGGTTATTTTAGATAGTCATGTAGTTATTAGCTATTAATTATTATGAGATTTTTAACTCATTTTAAATATTTTTTACTGTTTGGAAAACTTACTGCTTTTATTAAACTTGAAATTGAGTTACATATGCTGAAAATCAAAGAATTGTTGAGTTTGAATTTATAATGTAACAATGACATAATTTTGGATGTAACAAGTTACATAACTTAAAACTTTTAGTGTCTTTTCACCATTTGACTAAAGTTTGCATGGCTTATCCATAGTTTTAGTTGTGTGACCAAGAGCAAATTGCCTATCTTCTTTGCATTATTTCAGAATTACAACTTCATGTGAGTGATATTTAACATAAATAGTCCAAGAGAATGCAGAACAAATTCAAAGGGTAAAGTTGGCCATGCTTAGTTTGACTTTCACAAAGCTGGCATCAAGCTTTGTCCTATTCCTCTGTCAGCAGAGGTCCTTGCATTTACATCGGGCCAGTGATTCTGATGTAACTCTGAATTTCCAGTCTGGCTTTGTTGCTCTCTCTTGGGAAATGCCCCTTCTTCATCAGTGACAGCAAGAAACATATGCTGCCTGTTAGCCTCCATCCTCATCTTCACGCATTCCATTTCCTAGACTCAGCCTTGAAAGTCTTCTCAACGTACCTTATCTAGCCTGCAACTACAAATAGAACAATTACCTCACAGTCATGTAAATAATTCAATTATAAAATGTTTCCTAAATGCATGTGTAACATACTGCTTTGCCATCAATGAATACTCCCAACCATTACTCTTTCTCTTTAATATAAAAGCATACTGAATGCATAGTGAAATAAAAGATAATTTTTAACGAATAATGGTAGGGGGCTGGAGGGATTGCTTAGTGGTTAAGGCATTTGCCTACAAAGCCAGAGGACCTAGGTTCGATTCCCCAGGACCCATGTTAGCCAGATGCTCAAGGGGGCACAAGCATCTGGAGTTCGTTTGCAGTGGCTAGAAGCCCTGGTGTGCCCATCCTCTCTCAACCTCTCTCTCCTTCTTTCTCTGTCAAATAAATAAATAAAAAAATAAAAATAAAATATGTTAAAGAGAATAATGGTAGGGATGCTTAATAAATCCATGGATGGATTTTTATTGCCTCTTTAAGCAAAGAATTCAAAGTTGTTGTAAATATATTTAACATTGCATACTATTCTACCATATTCATAATGCAAAAGCATTATAAAGTGAAATATTAATTTATTAAATTGTTAAAATAGATTATACCACTGTAAATACTTGTTAAGCTATCCATTAGGTACTTTTTTGGTTTAATTTTAGCTCAAAGAATTCACATTTCAATAATGTAGGCAGGAATATGGAGGCTTATCTGAATCGCAGTCTTCCATGGGCAGAGCTCTTGAGAGAGACCTGGATTGAAAAGAAACAAATAGAGGCTTTTGCATTCATGTTAGAAAGCTATGGCTTAGTGAAATGAGGTTCTTGGAATGTAAAGACAAGATAAAAATAGAAGCTGCTTGTCAGCTCCATTCAGCCATGGTGTAAAATGGGCAGATGGGTCACATACTCCAGCTGGGGTGTTCTGTTCTCCAAGGACCTACCTGCCACCTGCTGCACACAGGACTTTATTTATTTATTTGAGAGAGACAGACAGAAAGAGGGAGAGAGAAAGAGAGAGAGAGAGAGAGAGAATGGAAGAATGGGTGCACCAGGGCCTCCAGCCACTGCAAAACGATCTCCAGACACGTGCGCCCCCTTGTGCATCTGGCTAATGTAGGTCCTGGGGAATCCAGCCTCTAACCGGAGTCCTTAGGCTTCACAGGCAAGTGCTTAAGTGCTAAGCCATCTTTCCATCTCACACAGGACTTTTTATATGAAGCTGTTTTATACCATAATTCTGTGAAGACACACCAAATCAAATATTATCTCCTTGCGTATGTACATGTATATATATATGTATATCCACGTACACCCACACACATATACCATACCTAGTACATAGTTACAAATGGAATCAATTATCTACATGAATATACAATTAAATTCTGAATTGTTCCCTTAATGTATCAGACACTGTTCTTCAGAATTTATGTGACATATTTTGCCACTGTCCCACACTTCCAGGCATTATTTTATTTTTCAAATATGAAAATGTTATCGAATGAGCATGCTCTTTGTAAACCTTGGTATTGTGTACTCCTATTACAATCTTTGTACATTTAATGTGCATGATTCTGCTGAGAACAATGAACAGTGACTTTGCCGGTTATGGGATATTATGTAATATAGCAGTTACTTTCTCATTACTGGGACGAAACTCCCAACCAGAAGCTGCGTATGGAAGGAAAAGGTTTCTTTCTGGTTTATGGTTCCAAGGAGAAGTCTCATCGTTGGGGGGACAGCGGAGCCAAAGCAGACGTCCACCCAAGCGCCGTGTCTCCACGGCAGCGTTCATGTCAGCTCGAAGCCTGCCCCCGGTGACGCACACAGCTCGTGCTCGAGCGGGCTCCCCAAGGCTCAGCAAGCTGGGAACTAAATATGAGGCTTAATCACAAACACTTGAGGCTGTGGGAGACAACTTGTTCTCAGCCCACCACATACAATTACCATGCGTTTTACTCCTCCACATTGATTCTACTCATATCAACCCTCTTCCTTTCTCTACAAGTAACAGCGCACTTACAAGTATGCCTTTTGGTTACATGAAGGATGGTTTGTTTCATGTTTCTTGTTATTACAAAAAATGGTGCTAGGAATGCTACCATGCATTTCTTCAAAGGGACATACGTGAAAGTGAATTTGCTGTGTCCCTAGATATGTGCATATCCAAAAATAGCTGACATCCACAAATGAGTCTGAAAATGGGTCACCAATTTGAAAATGCTTCAGTGAAAATAAAACCACTCTTTTATTGAAGTAAGTTTAAAACAGGTTATCAGGCTTTCCAAAAAAATATTCACACAGAAATATTAGGATTTGAAATATTTTTTCTATACGTATTCCAATTATATTAAACCACTATTATGTTTAGCTTTATATTCATTGCATTCATTGTGTGTGTGTGTGTGTGTGTGTGTGTATCACAAAAGTTTTGTGTTCACTATGTGTGTAGCTTTGATTATTTTATTAAATTAATTAATCTTTATTAATGTTTCTAAAACTCACTATGAAAATCTGCTGAACTAGAATTAACACATTAGTAATACATAAGAAACAGTTTGATTGTAAAATAAGGGCCAATTTTAATTTTGTCAGTAGAATGACTTTGCATCAACAGAGAACCAAACGGAAGCCACTGTAAATTGACATTAAGTAGACTTTTTGGTTGCATTTTGAAAATAAAAAATAAACTGTAGCATATATTAATACATTTTATATGTTAGGCTATTAATGACTAATGACATCTATTCTAAAAATAATAAAGTTATTTTTATATTCCAAGAACCATTGAAATTATTCTGTGTGGAACCCTGTTTATGAATTTGATGAGTCCCTGATCTGTTTTCATACTGTGGACCCCTGACTATATAACGCTATGACCTAGGTCGAGAATGGGCTCCTTGCCTTTGCTATGCAAATGACCAATTTTTGGACTGTCCTTTCTTTGCTTCATAGATTTCCAGTTTCTCACCTTTTTATAATTTCCCTTGCTGAGCTCTAGTTATGAAACCCCCACACTTTCCTCCTGATTTTACTCTAGTCTTGATAGTATTTTCACTATTGAAAGGCACGTTTTGTTACAGATAATTTTGCGTGCGCATGTGCCCCAGTGCTCAGCTACTGAACTCTAGAGCACAGAGGCTCCCAAGAAGAGTGGCTAATGCTGGGAACTTATGGGCAAAGACCCAAGTGTCCTTGCTCATGGAGTCCCCACCCTAGTGAGAGCCTGACAGGACACGCAAATGTGTACTATTGTAGGTCTCAGCATCTTTTGTAAAGAAAGAAACATGCTTATGACAATCAAACAATAGAGGCAGTGTTTGAGACAGAAGAGCCAGGCAAGGTGTTACTGGAAAGTAAACACTCAGTAGTATTCAAATGTGAAGAAAGAGTGCTTTAAATAAAAAAAAATGAGAAAACTATGAATAAAATAAGACTAAAATTTTGCCAACAATTGAGTAAGCTATACAGTGCTTCCTCTTTACATATTTTTTTTTTTTTCTAGGTAGGGTTTCACTCTAGCTCAGGCTGACCTGGAATTCACTATGTAGTCTCAAAGTAGCCTTGAACTCTTGACAATCCTCCTACCTCTGCCTCCTGAGTGCTGAGATTAAAGGCGTGCACCACCATGCCCGGCTTCATATGTATTTTAAAAAATATTTTATTGGTCTGGAGGGATGGCTTATCAGTTCAGGTGTTTGCCTACAAAGCCAAAGGACGGAGGTTTGATTCTCCAGGACCCATGTTAGCCAGATGCACAAGGGGGCTCACATATCTGGAGTACATTTGCAGTGGCTGGAGGCCCTAGTGCACCCATTCTCTCTCTCTCTCCCCATCTTTCTCTGTCAAATAAATAAATAATAAAATATTTAAAAATATTTAATTCATTTATTTGAGAGAGAGAAAGATACACACACACACACACACACACACACAGAGAGAGAGAGAGAGAGAGAGAGAGAGATTGCGAGAGAGAGAGAATGGCCTTCAGCCACTGTAAACGTACTCCAGATGTATGCGTCACCTTATGCATCTGGCTTACCTGGGTCCTGGAGAATTGAACCAAGGTCCTTTGGCTTTGCAGTCAAGTGCCTAAAATGGCTCAGCCATCTCTTCAGCCCCTTTACGTATGTATTTTATCTTTTAGGTAATAAAAAAACATTTTTTATTTCTTTATTTAGTTATTTGTGTGTGTGTGTGTGTGACACCACTGTCTCTTGCCACTGCTTATGAATGCTAGATTCATGCACCAGTTTGCATCTGTCTTTGTATGGTGGCTTGTGACTCAAACCCAGGCCATCAGGCTTTCCAAGCAAGTGCCTTTAGCCACTGAGCAGTTTCTCTAGCCCATACAGGTAGTTCTTTAAAAGGGCTGAGGATTATCCAAGTAGGACATATAGAAAGGTTATTGATCATCTAGTATTTGTTTCTGGAGTCTGTTTTCAGTGGGAAGAGGCAGTGGTACACCCATTCCACTTGCCCCCCCCCCCACAGAGTTTAAACATCAATAAATTACTAAAAATCTCTGAGTATGTTTATTGCAGTATGTGATTATATGTTAGTTTGTGTAAGTGATTTAAGACTATTACACTTCAGTTATAAAGCCACTACGTGCTCTAATCTGACTTCATTTTACATCCACTTTACTGAATCTGTTCTTTTTTATTTTTATCTTTTTATTAGTTATGTATACAGTGTGTATGCGGCCATGTTGGTACCATCGTTAGCCTCCTCCCTGTCCCCCCACCCATCTGCAGGGATCTTCTTTACTGGGGATTGTGTGTCATGCATTGTGCGGTTTGCCATCAGTTATGGGGAAGAGGCCATGTCTCTGTGTATAATGTCCCAACCTGTGGCTCTAACAATCTTTCCGCCCCCTCTTCCACAAATTTCCCTGAGCCATGTTGGGTTTGTTTTAGGTCTACTTTAGTGATGAGGTCTTGGGAGCCTCTGTGTCCCTGGATATCTGTTTGGTAGGAGTTGAGTGTTCTCTGTGTCTATCTCCTTCACTCTTGTGCTGGTACCAGTTTCACCAAGAAATCAGCAGTCTTGCTCATTTCCCCACTTACTCTGTGGTTTCAGCTGGGGCCCTGGTGAGGTGCAATGTGCTGATTCTCTCCTCAGCTTCTGCATCCATCTGAAAAAGAGAAGCAAATTCTCTAATGGAGAATGAAGTCAACAGCAGATAAATGGGATAACATATTATTATTTTAGAGAGAATTTAATAGGCGTAGGCCCTCTTGTAGCCCACGATTGGTGGGAGGTTGATATTGGAGAGCTTGTTTCTGACTTGTTTCCAAGCTCCAGCTATGGGTTCTGTTCCACTGAGTGGATCAATTAGCTAAATCAAGAGCAGTTGGTTACCCACCATGGCTGTGTGCCACTATTGCACTTGTGTAAGCATCACATCAGGTTGTTTGCTGCTGAGTAGCTTAGGCCATGAGTTGCTTGGACAGATGCTGGTCATTTTCCCCCAGTCACTCATGTAGCACTTTCTGGCGCTAGACGAGCTAACTGTCTGGGGACTCATTCTTTTCCAGATTCCAACAGGTCACTCCATGTTCCATAGCAACAGCATATGATATCTTCAGCAGTAGGGTCTTACAATTAACCTCTGGTTGGTCATCAAGTGCTCTGACAGAAATCTGTCTTCTTTTGGGAAACTTTGTAGGTCTCTCTGATCAACAGCTCATTGTGGATGTTAACCTCATGCTGGTACTGGGAGTTACAAGCCAGTGCCAAGGGAAAAGAAGGAAGAAGATAGGTAACATAAAAGAGAAAGAGAGAGAGAGAGAGAGAGAGAGAGAGAGAGAAACAGGAGATTAACATTAGTCTTCATCATACCCTCTCCAGGGCCCTGTGATTCAGGTGTTTCCTCTAAGGACCTGATGAAGGTTCAGCCTTTTAGTCTGTCTTTCAGGATATAGGACTGTATGGTACCAGTTCCATTTGGGTCCAGGTTTGTGTCGCTCCCACCCTCACCCTCTCCTTCTGCCCCACCCTCCCTATTGTCTGGTGCTCGACATCTCGGGCCTGAAGCTGTTCTTATGCTCAGAATACCTTTGCGTTTTGCACTGAGATGAGGGAGACTCATTAAAGCTGAATTTCTGTATGGGCTACTTGCCCTCTCTAGCTGTTGACATGGACTTCATGGGGTCTGTTTATGTAATCAATTTACAAACTTCGGAGTTTTTCCAAGAATGGTGTTTCTATTATTCATAGTTAGCACAGGGATAAGATACATACTTCTTTGACAAGCTCACTGTTTCAGAAAATCTTTTGAAATATTATTAAAACTGAATTATATCAAAATATATTGGTATTTCGTTATATAATAAAATACAACATCAATGTCTATTTAGTGTATTTGACTGCACATAACCCAGGGCTATGATCAGTAGAGTAAATTCATGATGCTGGATGTCAACTTAGATTGACTCATCTTGTGAGATTCTTGCTCTCACAAAGTCAATGCATTTAAATCCCCGATGTCTTCTTGAACTTTTGGTTAACCACTCTTCCCTCAGCATCCAGCTGACTACTTTTTCTTTCATTCTTTCATAAAACAAGTATAGAATTAGATTTAACTTGCTTATTTAATTGTCCCAGACCTACACTCCTTTTACATCGGTGACTAAGCTTTCCTGTGCCCACCTTTGATGTTTTAGGAACCACTTTTCCTTCTATCAAAATTACTCTTACGCACTGTGTTGCATCCACCCTTTGAACACCTTTATAAAACCAGCAAAATGAAGCAGAAATCCAAGTGCAGAGAAACACTGTAACTCTATGAACTTTACTTTCTAGCCAAGCACAATCCCAAACCTTTCTTTATTAGTTATGTTTCTCATTAACTTGCTGTTATTTTATACAGTTCTCCATCTTCCTTTTCTTTCTTGAGAAACTTGAATTTTGCTTTTAAGCCCTAAACCCATAAAAGAAATGGGAATATTTTTTTTCTGAAGACAAAATAAAGAGGACAAAAACATGCTGGAGAAAAAGACAGCTTTTTCAACAAGGAAAAGCTGTTGTTGGTAAAACTGGATATCTACATGTGGAAGAATGAATGTCAACCCTGACCTGTCACCTTGCACAAAAATAAAATCCAAGTGGATCAAGGAATGCAGTATAAGACATGAGACCCTGAAACAACTAGATAAAAATGTATGGAAAATAGTCCAAGGTGGATGTTCAAATGAGGATTTTCTAAATAGGATCCAGTAGCCCAGAAATAAGGCAGGTGATCAGTAAATGAGATCCCATGAAAGGTAAAAGCTATCGTATAACTAAGGAAACTTACCTGAGTCAAGAGACTATGCAGAGCATGGAATATCTTCATCAGCTATAAATCTAAAGAATAATTTCTGAAACAAGTGATAAATAAAAACCTAACAATACAGTCAGAAAATGGTTTGTGGAAGTGAATAGTTTCCCAAAGAACAAATACTGGAATTGATGCATATATTTTTTACAATGGTTCAAACCTTTAGCCATTAAAGAAAGGCAAAACAAACTTACCTTGATATTCTTTATCACCCTATACATAATGGCTAACATCGAAAAACCAAATGACACCAAATGCTGCTGAGAGTGTGTGGAAGATGCATCTTTATTCATCATTGGGGTCATAATGCAAACTGGCATAGCCCTTGTGGAAGTCAGTATGGCAGATTCTCAGAAAGCTAAAAATGGAACTACCATATGACCCAGCAATATGACTTGTGGCATATATCCCGAGGACTGCTCTCTACCTCAGAGATACCTGCTCAGCCATGTCTATGCCTGCTCCCATTCTTGCTTTTCTCTGTTGTGCCGGTCTGTGAGTTCTGGAAAATTTTCTGTCTTCTCATGTTGCCATCAGCATGCTGGGATAATAGAAGCCTGATCTATCTGCTGGAGTTTTACATGGATTGTGGGCTTATGAACTCAGGTCCTCAAGCTTACCTGTCAAGTACTTTATCCACAGAGTTTTAATTCCTTGAGATGATAACAGATCAGCAAAAAACACCAGATGGGACTAGTCATAGAATAGAAGAGATCTCTGCTAGAAGAGGAAGGACGAAGTGGTAAAAGTGTTGATGTTTTACTCATTTCCCCAGCTTAGCTAGAAATAACTCCATTCTTCCAGGGACTTAGATCTCTGAAGCCCCCTTTATAATCTCTGTTTCTCATGCCCAACAATTAGTCTATTAATAAAGCTTAACATTTCCCACGTAGTAATCTGAATATAACGCCACCATGCCATTGTCGCTGTCACTAGCATTAAGTCAATATATGACTCACTGGGCCTCTACTGCCCCGTTTCATCATTGTGTTTCTCAGACTGTTCTCATCTGATAACCAGATGATCATACTTACATGTAACTCTGATAATGACACTCACTGAGAGGAAATACTCAATGACTTCTTAACTCTTTCATACTAAAAGTCAAAGTCCTATAAATAAATAAATACTCTGGATAGTCTAGATAGCCTGTCTGGTCCCAGTGATCTCTCTGCATCTCCTTCTTAACCTTGTTCTTAAAATCCATTCCAGTTACACTGGTCTTGATAGTTTGTTTGGCAATGATAAGGACTTGTAATTGTTTGTCTTTCTGTTGTGTGAACTTCTTTTGAGAAAATAAATGTATTAACTCTATATAGGGCACCAACAATGTATGGAGGAAATGATTTTACTCAAGACTAGCTTGATGGACCAATGAGTTTAATTAGAGTTATTTGTATGAGCATGGGTAAGAAACTATTTACAGAAGCATGAGCAATTTATGAGTGGATAAATTACCTCTCTATATCATAAACCATCAACCACTTATATCTTTACAGAGGGGCTGGGCCTCGAGTCCTTACACCCAGGATAAACCTTGATGGGCTCTTTCTTATGTGAGTGCTGTGCTGGTAATCACAGCTGGTGAGAGTTCAAAAGGGCAATAGCTGTCTGATGCCTGGAGGTCTGTGCCACAATAGTCTCCTAGAACATGTTTTGCTTGAGTATCTTCTTGTTTAGTACATCATTAAATATTTTGTTTAAAAAAATGAACTTACAAGTTTAGCATGCGTGAGGACTGAGGTCCTGGGTTCAATCCCCAGAACCCCAGAAAGAAAAAGAGAAAAAAAGAAATATCCAAATCTCTATGAAATGAAGAATTGTATGGGCTTTCTTTTAATTACTTAAATTCTTATATAGCAAAATTCAAATCTTTCTCCCACCTATAAATACTTGTGACCCAAACAAACAAACAAACCTGTTTTAGTATGTTTATATATAATTCCCCCAGATATTAAGCTAATTTTCAAGAATCTAAGGAATAAATGCTTTTCCTAAGTGCTCATGTGTGTGCAATACAGGAAAATAATAGTTACAATTTCACTGTCATGTAGAACATTAAAACTAACCTACAGATAAAATGGTTGTGTTCATACATACCTGTAATCCCACCCCTAGGCAGGTACAGGCCAGAGGATCAGAAGATTAAGTATACCACTGGGTATTGTCTCAAAAAATTAAGTCTAGAAAAGAGCATAAGATTATTATACCTAATGATAGGAATCAATGTTCCAAAACAAAATCAAGGCTTCATTTATTTCTCTTAAAAAAACAAACAAACTTACAGTTGTTGCCACATGTTGTAATTCAGCACTGAATATCAACAGTGTTGCCTTTGTAACATCACCCTGAGTTGAGCTCATCAGCACCAATACAGTGTGTCCCATGAAGACATGATTTTGTTTCCATTTCCTTCAACTAGATTGTGCCTAGTACATAGAACAAGAGCCAGTGGATTTGGTGACAGAATGACTGACTTCCTGAATAACGAATAAATGAAGTGTAAAGGAAATGGTGAAGATAAAGAAATAAGAGAAAGTGAGAGAACAGTGGGCAAGGGAGTTTTATTGCAACGGTATGGGTAATTAAGCCTGCTAATCCTAAAAGACTTGTGCATTTATATGGTAGATCTCAATAGATAGCACAACCTAGCCTTAAACATGTAATTCTCCTTCTTTAGCCTCCCCTATATTGGGATTATAAGCATGTACCACCACTCAATACATTTTAAGCATATGATTTATATTGTAAGTTTTGGTTTGTGACTAATAGATGTTAATAAAAATAAATGAGAACTAGAAAAAAATCAAATAACTAATAAAGAACCTATTATGAACATGTTAGTAAATTATCAAGAGAAAATGAGGGCTGGAGAGATGGCTTAGCGGTTAAGTGCTTGCCTGTGAAGCCTAAGGATCCCGGTTTGAGGCTCGGTTCCCCAGGTCCCACATTAGCCAGATGCACAAGGGGGCGCACGCGTCTGGAGTTTGTTTGCAGAGGCTGGAGGCCCTGGCGCGCCCATTCTCTCTCTCTCCCTCTACCTGTCTTTCTCTCTGTGTCTGTCGCTCTCAAATAAATAAATAAAAAATTAAAAAAAAAAAAAAGAGAAAATGACCCTGTACGCCTTTAAAGTCTCTCAGCATATTTGGGACTGAAAGAAGGAAGTACTGAAAGCTTGATCATTTATGGAACCTAGAGCAGCACTTAGGAGCAACGTCCTGCAACAAAGATTGCTAAACATTGTAATGTTTGCTAAGGTGGTTGTACAGAGATCAGGCCAAAGGCAAGCCTTGGATTCAAGACTTTATGTTGCATGAAGCCTGCCATCCTGATAATGTAAACTTCCTAGCTGAGTGTCTCCAAAAGCAAAGACAACTAAAACAAAGTTGTGGATGACCTGGGTCCAACCCATAAAGATCAGATGCTGGGAAACCATCCGATATCACCATCCGGCACCATAGCCTATTTCAGTGTGACAAGGGTGGGTTCTAGATCTATAGAGAGACTTCTGGGGATAGCAGAAAATGCTAAACATATACCTCTCAAACTTCACTTCCCAAGCATTCACTGAAAGCAAGAGACCTGGAGAAACACAAAATCACATGAAAACTGCACATGATCTGACCTCACCTACATATAACTCAGTGGAGGAAGGTTACTCAAGCTAAGGCTACAGACACTGGTTGAAAGATAGCCTAAACCCTGATAAGATGAAAAAAAATTAATGTGCAAAGTGGGCCTATGCATTAGTTTTTACTGATTCTGCTGTTAATATTTTCTTGGGGGTGGTGCTAGAGATTGAGTGTGGTAACTCGAAGACGTAGGCTGAAGATTTAGCTACTGAGTGATGTAAGCAGTCTGCAGGGTAAGGAATTCAACCTTAATCCACAACCTAATCAGACTTGAGCACTGCAAACATTTCAACTGAAGATGCTATTAAAAGAAGTTGATTAAAAAATTCACACAATCACCTGCTTAGATGCGTGCCAATGCAAAAACATAAGAAATATGCAAAGTCAAGGCAACATAATTCTGAGAATTACCAATTCTAAAGCAGTGGATGCCAATGAGGTTCATAGATGAAATCCTAGGCAAATAACTAAAATAGCATAACTATTAAAAATTTCAGTAAAATTCAACTTTGCAAATTCCTGAATGAACTCAAGAGAATATAAGTAAATTGTTGAAGCCAGGAGTGGCGGTGCATGCCTCTAATCTCAGCACTTGGCAGAGGTAGGAGGATCACTGTGAATTCAAGTCCAGCCTGGAACTAAAGAGTGAGTTCCAGGTCCTTGGGCTACCTTGACAAAACAAACAAACAAACAAGCAAATGATTGATATAAGGAAGTCAGTACAGGATATGAATGTAGAATTCAGTAAATAGAAATACTGAAAAAATAAACTCCTAAGTTGAAATTTTGTAAATAAAAGACACAATAAACCAAATAGAATAATCAGTGGAAAGACTTACCCATCATATAGATTAAGTGGACAACAGAATCAGGGATAAAGACAATTGATGAATTAGAAAATTCAAGCATCAATAATCATAAACACAATAAGAAAGTAGGACTATACCTTGTGAGCTCTATGACACACTCAAACTATCTAAGTTATAAATCACAGGCAAAGAAGTAAGGGGATATACTAGCTCAAAGCATAGAAACTATATTCAATGAAAATAATAACAAAATTTCCCAAATGCATGGAAAAATTGGGCTATCAGGAGGAATTTACAATGCCAAACAGGGTATACCAGGAAAGAACCTCCCCAATTCATGCTGCAGTTAAAACATTAAATATCTGAAAGACAGAATGGAAACTTTGGGAGAGAAATGTTAAGTTACACAGGAAAATGAATCTACCCCAATAATGGCAGATTACAACAAAACACTAAGTATATGCCAGTAAGGCATAGCATGATGTATTTAAAACACTTGGAGACCATAGCTGCCAACCCATATTACAATATCCAGCAAAAACAATCCTTGATAATTAATAACGAAAAATATCATGACAAACTGAAAAAGTTGGTGACAGCCAAGTCAGGACTACAAAAAATAGTTGAAGTAATCCTAAACACATCAGAGAACTATAAACACATCCATGATGTTATAGGAAAGAAAAAAAAAACTGCACAAAAACATTAGATATATAAACAGATAGTAGGAAAGTTAAAAAAAAAAGACAGGACAAAAGCAACAAGATAACAGGAATTAATACAAACCTTTCTATAATAATTCTGAATGTTAAAGTCCCCAAGTATGTAGTCAAATGATAAACACTAGCAGATTAGATTAAGAAAAATGCCAAACCATTTATTTTTTGGACGCAAGAAGCAGTTAGGGTGAAAGTGTGGGAAAAGGCATTCAAAAACTGGAGTTAGAATAAAGCAGGAATATCATCTATAGTAGTACTTCACAAGCTAGACTTCAAGTTTAAAGTATAAGGGATAAGGCCACTTCAAGTTGATTAAAGGAAGAACCTATTAAGATTATATAGCAATTCTAAATCCATACACAGCAAACACCAGCGTGTCTATGTAGTTCTGTGGAAACCAGCCCTGTTAGAATTATGAGCACTGGTCGACTCCAACCCTGAAACAGCAGGTTACTTCAACCTGCTTTCTCCCCAGCAGTGGGCCAACTGAGTTGAAGCTGTCAGAGAGCCAATGGACGTACGTGGTCTCTACAAATAGTCTGACCTAAACATACCGAATGCACGTTCTTCTCAGAAACTCATGGAAACTTCTCTAAAATAGATCTTAAAAATAAGACACACAAGGCACGTCTTAACAAATATAAATGATCTTATATATTCTTATTTTTTAATCCCATATATTCTATCTGAACACAAGTAAAACTAGAGAACAAGAGGCTCTAGAGGCAGTATAAAAATTCATGAAGACTGAGCAATGCTCTCAAGGATGGATGAACAAGATAACTAAAAAACGCAGAAAATGTAAGGAGTTCCTACAATTGAGTAAAAAATGAGAAAAACAACAGGTCATACCCTGCAGGATACAATGTAAGCTGTATGGCTTGCATGCCTATGTTAAACAGAGAGGTCCCAGATAAATAGCTCTGTGATGCTTCTCAAGGTACTAGAAATATAAGAAAAAGCCAAGCCCAAAATGTCTACACAGAAAGAAAGAAAGTCTCCATTTCAAGACAGAGGCTCAAGCATGGGATTTTCATAAAAATTCTACGAATAATCTAACAATGGAGTTACATGAAATTAAAACTTCTGTGCAATAAAGGGGACAATCCCTGGAGCAAAGAGACAGCCTGCAGAATGGTAAAAAAAAATCTTTGCTAACGTTATACAGCAGAAGTTAATATCTAGAGTATATAAGGAATTGTAAAAATAAAGCACAAAACACCTACCAAAATCAATAGATGGGATAAGAAAAACCATTCAGCCTCTCTAGCTATCAGGGAAATGCACGCTAAAACTATTGCTTCATCGCCGTCAGAATGGCTATCAGAAAACAAGTAACAACAAATGCTGGTGAGGTTGCAGAGAAAAGAGCTCGTATGCAGGGCTGGGGAGAATGACTTCCACTATGGAAATCAGCGTCAAGGTACCATACAAAGTGAAATCCAGCACTGGAGAGATGGTGTAGTGGTTAGTGTGCATGCCTATGAAGCCTATGAACCCAGGTTAGATTCTCCAGGTCCCACAAAAGCCAGATGCACACGGTGGTGCATGCCCCTGGAGTTGGTGGTGACTAGTGGCCCTGATGTGCCCATTCTCTCTCTCTCTCTCTCTCTGTCTAATAAATTTTAAAAAAATTGAAAAAAAGTGAAACAGAACTTCCAAACCACCATGTAATTCTGGGTTGACATTTTTAAAGATTTTATACTTTTCTTTCTTTATTGGTATGTACATACTCAGTGTGTAAACAGCCATGTTGGTCCCATCTTTATCCTCCTCCCTGTCCTCCCCCCTCTGAAGGGACCCTCCTAGTTGGGGAATGTGGGTTGTGGGGGTAGCCATCAGTTATGGAGAAGAGGCAGTGCCTCTGTGCGTAATATCCCAACTTGTGGCTCTAACAAGCTTTGTGGCCCCTCTACCATGAATTTCCCTGAGCCACGTTGATTTGAAACTTTTAAAAATTATTTTGTGTGAGATTCTGAAACTTTGGAGAGTGTAAACTGTTTGACTCTTAATTGATCAATTAAAACTTGAAATCAAGCTTACTTTTAAAATTTATTTTTAACTATTCTCTTTTATAAAAGATTTTATTTTTATTTATTTATTTGAGAGTGAGGAGGAAGTGCGGGGCGGGGGGGGGGGGATGGGCATACTAGGATGTCTAGCTCCTGCAAACAAACTCCAGAAGCATGTGCATCTCGCTTATGTGGGTCCTGGGGAATGGAACCTTGGTCCTTTTGTTTTTCAGGCAAGCGCCTTAACCACGAAGCCGTTGTTCCAGCCCTAAAATATTTTCTTTACAAGAGAGAGAAAATAAAGGAGAGAAAAAGGGGGGGGGCAAGAAAGAAAGAAAGAGAATGGGCTCGCTAGGACCCCTTGGCACTGCGGAAGAGCAAGCTCTCAGTGTGAGTGCTGCTTGCTCATCTGGCTTTTTTTGGGCACTGCAAAACTGAACCCAGAAGGGCAGGTTTTGCAACACGTGCCTTTAATTGCTCAGACATATCTCTAGCCCACAAGCTAATTTTTGATTGCCTGATATCGAATAAAATGAATGTCAAATTTAGAGATAGCTGCAATTTGAGCAGTCTGAACAGGCAGTAGAGGTCTTTTCAATTTTTGTTTTAAAGAAGACTGGTCTCAATTCCATGTTAAATCAAAGGAAAGACAGTTTAAAGATATTTTGCATTATTTGAGTGAACATTTTCACTGTTTGTCCTTACAGTTTTACCTTCATCACCCTGTTATATTAAAGTAGAGCCATTGGATGCATATTCTGAAGATAACAATTATTATCTGTTGAGGTTATATGGAATGGCTCTTGACTTGGAGAAACATGGATAATTACTTACAATTCACTAACCACTTATCAATAAGTCCGTATTTATGTAACATATAGATTTCATAGAGAAATAAAAGCAACCTGAGAATTATTACTAGTTCAATAATGATTTTGCATAAGCATGTTTTTGGGTATATGTATAAAAAGCATTTTGACTCATCTTGATTAATTATCCTGTATGTTAGACTGTTAGATAATATACTTTCTTAAAGATTCTGATCTATTTCTGTTTTCATTTCAGCAGGAAAAAAGTCAAGAAAGGTCAAGAGTCAAAGGTAAGCAATACGTATTTTTAAATAATAGGCATAAAAGTTCTCAGGCGAGAGAAAAATGATCTGTGGTTAACGTTGGAAATAAAGTTCAAAATAATGACAGTTCAAAACTGTTAAGGTCATTCCCAAGTCCTTCTGAATTCTCTGGAATTCTGCAGCCAGGGGAGTTCCAGACTGAGATTTTCCTTCTGCACATAATTTTACTAAATCATCAACCATTTTTTTTTTGTTTATTACCTGTATGGTCTAAGGAAGCTCCTCCTCCAAACCCATTGTCCCTAGGATTCGTCCTTCTGTCAATCACATCTAGAACCTTTCACAATATATCATATATAGGGAACCCACTATTTGGACATTGCTGTCTTATTTAATTTAATTAATTTATTTAATTGACAGAGAAAGAGGGAGAGACAGAGAGAGTGTCAGGGCCTCCCGCTACTGTGACTCCAGACACAAGTGTCCCCTTGTGCATCTGGCTAACGTGGGTCCCAGGGAATTGAATCTGGGTCCTTTGGCTTTGTAGGCAAACACTTGAACCCTAGGCCATCCATCCCGCCCTTATTTTATTTTTTTATGTAGAATGCAGAACATATTTTTTAAATGGATTTAGTTGGTGATAATTCAGAGTGAAAGATTTAGCTCCAGTAAGACAAAGACCGCTCTTCCTGACAGATGTGTCTTAGCGTTGATGTTCACTCATTGATGTCATCGTGATTGTAGGTGATGATCAGTCGAGAATTCTTGCTGATCTCAGTGAAGAGACATGACGGCACTTTCCGTGCATCCATCCCTCTGGCCCACCCTTCTTGAGCCTCCCCACTTTTCCTGTTCATTCCCACAAGCATCACAGACCATCATGGCTATGAAATACAGTCATTTGGTTTTCTTCCCTACCTCTCAAATAAGAAGATATGTTCAGTTTTAAAATATTTTATTTATTTATCTGCAAGGAGAGAGAGGAAGGAAGAAGGATGGAGGGATGGAGGGAGGGAAAGAGAGAGAGATTGAGAGTACGAGTGAATATGAATGCTCTGAGACCTCTAGCCACTGCAAACACACTCCAGATACATATGACACTTTGTGCATCTGGATTTACCTGGGTGCTGGGAAACTGGGCCCGGTTCATTATGCATTGTAGGCAAATGCCATAACCTCTGAGCCATGTCTCCAGCCTCAGCAGAGGTTTTTTGTTTGTTTTTTTTTTAAACTAATTTAATTTTTTTCAGAGATCTAAACACCTGAACACTAGGATTCATATAGACACTGCTTAGGTTGCTTGTTTCTGAAATGGTGGGAGTCCAGTGATGCTTCTGAGCATTTGCATCTTGTTCTTGTTTTTTTATTTTTTGTATTTTGTATTTTTAGTTTTTGAGGTAGGGTCTCACTGTGGTCCAGGTTGACCTGAAATTCACTATGGAGTCTCAGGGTAGCCTCAAACTCACAGCGATCTTCCTACCTCTGCCTGGGATCAAAGGCGTGCGCCAACACGCCCGGACTCCTTGCTTTTTTATAATGAATGAATCCAGGTGAATTTCTCCCTAAAATTTTTTCAACAACTGGTCACTCCCATAACATTTTTTTTTCCTGTATTTGGTCATCTGTGTCAATATACATTACTGAGAAATAAAAAAAAGACATGCATATTTTTCTCTCCTTTTATTATGTATATTTTATTCACATAAATGATATAATTCTACACTTCAGAAAGGTGAAGTATGGCTAGTTATTTTATGTGTGAAGTTATTAAACATATTTATTTTTAAAACACTCATATTAACTCAAAGTTGCATACTGTTGTGTTGCAAAAGGGAATTTCTCCCTCAATATGTGCTGTCTGATGTATTTTTAATGACGGGAATTTCAAGCACACTGATTGTACATCTTCTCATGCAGGCCCTATCATCTTCAGTTAACCTTGAGTCATATTTTTAACTCTGATACAGCAGAAATAGTATTAGTGTAGTGATGTTTTATTACCTTGGAGTACATAAATCATGTCATCTGATGTAGTAGAATTATGGTTTTGCCAACTACTGTCTAGGCATGTTTTATTTTATAATGTAATACGTTTTGAGATGCTCTCTGTCAGTCCTTTCCTGTTACTAGTTGACCCACGATTCAGATCTCATACATTCAGAATGCCTTTTAAATTGCTGACTTGTAAGTAAATCAGAGCTAGGTGGTTAGTTATATCAGGACTTGTTTATTTCTTTTGAGAGTTCTGCCTTTTGTTTGACTGGAGGAATTGTCTTGACCTAATACTTTACTTGGAATATGTCTTAAAATATCAACATCAAGTAAACTAAGCAAAAAAAAGTTATGCCATGAAGCAGTTAACTTACTAATTGCTATGATAAAATTTTGAAAATTAAAGTTTTTGTATTTCTTAGAAATGAAGTACTGAAATGAGTTATGTCTTTATGGAATTTTATGATTTATTCTTGGCTAGCATGGAATTCCTGACTATTAATACCATTTATTAGAACAAGTTTATTAACTAGTTAAAATAAATACAGAGGAAGGCTTTAGTCTAATTTTCTGCATTTCATGCCCAGTTTGCTTATCATAACTCCAACTTAATCATTATAGTGACCTGTAATTAACCACAAAGGTTCCAATAAAAATTTACCTCTTTTTTTAAGTAAATGTAGAGTTGAAATGTTGAAATGTTTCAAACTGTATAATTGGTTATCATTGTTACAAATGCTCTTGCACTGAATTTCTAAAAGATGATAATGTTAAATATTGTGAAATTATACTTATATAAAATTTAACTGACAAAATACATTGCCATTGGATTTTCAATAGTTTAGTCTCTAAATTGCCTATCTTTAAATGAGTTAGAGGTAAATTTGTAGAGAGCATGCAATTTGAGGTTTACAGTTGTTTAAAATAATCTTTCTTCTCTAAAGTTGTAATGAAGATTATAGCAGGAGAAGTAAGGTATTGCTACAGGCTTGACAGTCCCAACCTTCCAGGCTGGCCATATTTATCATGCTTCTTCAGAGGTGTCATACGTATGCACGCATATACATGTTAGAATATCACAGACTGTGCTGAAATACATTCAGAGCTGCAGAAATATTTTCAGGAAATAATTCCTTTTGAAGACTATTTCTAAAATATGGAGCACAATTAATTAATATCTTAAATTGGTGGTTGATATACACTTTTGAATTTAAAATAATTTCTCCAGAGACCTTACTGATGAAACAATGAGTTGAGAAAGATTTAAATAAACTATAGCCTATATGTATGTATGTATATGGCATAGAACTTCCATTAACTTGGCCAAAGTTTAAATTGTGCAAATGGATTGTGATATATGCTTGGGTATTTCTTGAGCGCTTTCATGTGCTTATGTTTTGGGATCACTGTGAAAAGAATTGGCAGCTGTCTATCAAAATAAGACAGTTGCTTTTGTCACAACTCCCTGTCATCTTTTTTCAATGAATATACTTTGTTCTTCCTATTCAGAAGTAATGAACATAAAATATGTTTTCTTTTATAGCCTGTTATATTGTGAATACTCTAAGACTTAACAGTGAAGGAACACTAAACACTAACATTATTTGCTTAATGGACATTCAAGTTGTAATTCTGATACTTGCATTAGTTAAATGGTTCCTAGATGTCAGACACTCTGTTCATTGTTCAGCCATTTGTGTATATTACCTCATTTTCTTCCTCAATCACACTTTGTTAGGTAAGGTTTAGCATTCAAGAATAATGGCATACTTAAAAATCATATACAGAGTGAGTAATTTGGTTCACTAGAAATTTACTTTTATTTTAAATAGATCACATTTTTATTTATTTACTTTTTGATAGCTGCAGAGAGAGAAAGACGAGGAGAAAGAGAGAGAGAAAGAGAGAGAGAGAGAGAGAGAGAGAGAGAGGGAGGGAGGGAGGGAGGGAGGGAGGGAGGGAGAGAGAGATATATATATAGAGAGAATGGGTGCACCAAAGCCTCCAGCCACTGCAAATGAACTCCAGACGCCTGCGCCCCCTTGTGCATCTGGCTAACGTGGGTCCTGGGGAACCGAGCCTCGAACCGGGGTGCTTAGGCTTCGCAGGCAAGCGTTTAACTGCTAAACCATCTCGCCAGCCCCAATAGATCACATTTAAAAAAAATTAGTTATGTACACAGCCACGTTGGTACCATCGTTAGCCTCTTCCCTGTCCTTCCCCCTCTGAAGGGACCGTCCTGGTTGGGGAACGCAGGTCGTGCACTGTGGGGGGCCCATCGGTTATGTGGAAGAGACAATGTCTCTGTGCATAATGTCCCAACTTGTGGCTCTAACATTTTATATAACCAATAATTAGTTGTACATTAGAACGCAATAGTGCTGGGTAAAGTCCAGCCACATGTATTAGTGGGCGGCCTGTGATAATTCACCCAAAAGGCATTTTACACTTTATGCCACAGCAGTTACATTGTGTCAGATCAACTCACATCCCGGAAACCCTCCGCACACTGCTTTGGGTGGAAATGTGCTCAGCCCCGCTTTTCTTTTTTCAAAACCCTAGGCATGTAACCGTTTCCTTGTCCATGGGTTGACATTTATTTACACATGACGGCGGGGCGCACTTCATTGCTCTCCTCAGAGGAGAAAAGGAGCCCCCTGGAGGGTGCTCCTCCGCCACCGCGGCGAGTCTGTGCCTCCCCGGAACGCGGACGGTGCATGACGCCACCACCGCCATGCGATCGTGTGTTTCATCTTGAGATGAGTCACTCTGGGAATTCAGCTTCGCCTGCAATTCACAACGCCATGAAAGGAATAAGGATTGAAACATTCATGATCGATCACCTGTGTGGCTCCCTCAAGTGTTTCATCAGATGACTGTCGGTGGTCTAGATTTAATGCAAGTAATACTTTTCATTATATTCTTTAGGGATTCAGGTAATATTATCTCCATCCTCTAAAAATTCATTCAAATTATTACAATTTTAAGTGATTGTGACTAATGTCCTCTGCCAGAGCAAACAGGAAAATAAACATCCCATTCTCTTGATTTTTTTTTTTTTAGCAACCCATCAAGTTTCTTATTTATGGCAAGAAGGGCTCCGCTATAGTATGTGGTTTATTGTTTCAAAAGGTACCAATGAATAACCTCATCCAATGTATCTAATCAAAGAAAAATAAACAGCTGTCACTTCTAAGGGATTGAGACATGGTTTATATTGTAGCCAAATATGAGTGACCGTGGCCGAGGGACATGGATTTAAATCACTCCTATTGTCATATTCCAGCATGGTAACTGTTTAATGAACTTTTTGTAGCAACAGAAGAAGGCCCGGAACCAAGACACCTTTTTTCCTCTTTTTTGTTTTTTATTAAGTAGAAACTTTGTGTGGATATATCATGCGTGGTACTATCATTTCCCTCCTCCCTGCCCCCCTCCACTGAGGACCCTCCTTAGTGGGATTGCTGGTGCTCACCATGGAATTGTGGATCCTGAGATGTGGGAACAGCCGTCAGTCGTGGTGGTGGTGGTGGTGGTGGGGCAATATCTCTGAATATTCCCTCTCACCCTGTGGCTCTTACATTCCTGTCTTGTTTTAGGGACCTTGTAGGTCTTTCTGATCAACAGTGTAATATGGATTGTAACCAATTTTTAGTCCTAGGAGTTACAATCCAGAGCCAACTGTTTTAGGATTGGGTTTCATCCCGCCCTCTCCAAGGCTCTTCTTACTAGATGCTCTCTCCATGCTTCTATTGAGGGTTGTATATTGTAGTCTGCTACCCATGAAGAAGGTTTCTAAGGCATCAATTCGTTCTGGATTTGGTTTTGTGTATATCTCTCCACTGTCTCCCATTCCCTTCCCCCAAGCCCTTCTATCTCTCTTTTGGGAAACATTAGGTAGGCACACAACAGAAAAGCAAAACAAGGGGATATGTGCTACAGGCTTTACGTGCTATCTGATGGCATTCTTAGCCTATAGAAGCTAGAGGTCTGCTTGTACATTCCAAAAGAATTTTCCTAGTAATAACAAGGATGTTAGGTCACAGAATCAATGGCTCCCTAGGAGCTGAGATATCCCATGACAATTTGGCTGTGGACCTGCAGTATTGAAGTCTCCATACTCATTGGAGTTCTAGACAGTCAACCTTATAGAATATCTAATTTAGGGCACTTTTGTCAGTTAACAGTTTGTTATTTGGCCAAACATTACATTTTGAGTGTGAAGAGGACCAATTACGCCGTGTCCCCTGCTGTTAGGAAGGCTCACTCCTAAGATCTGCCAAAAATAAGGCTGAGTAGGTGATAAAGCAATCTTCAGGAGAATACTTATGAAGCCATTAAGTAAAGAAGATATATTTTCGCCTCACCTTGATGCCTTCCAGGAATACGCTCATGGAAGGTGTGTTGAAGTTCTGTTTCAATGTCAGATGTGAACCCAATAGAATGTCCTCTGGCTATGACGTTGGAGGCCAAGGCATCACACAGGGTGTTAGCATGCAAAACACTTTAGAATGTCAAAGCAGGTGCCAGGGACTAGCCTAGGTATACCAAGAACATAAAGTCCATTACCTGTTTTTTTCCAGCCTTAGATCTACTAAACAAGTGAAAACACATAAGGATAGAGATATACCAGCAGAATAAGTCTGACAGCAGAGGGGAATAATGAATAGCATGCCTCTTTTGAAGGCGTACTACTTGATATGGATATTGAAATATGGGGCAAGCTTGAAAAACGCTTACACAACACACATATTTCAGATTACATGGTGTAACACAAGCTGAGTCTCAGAGTTAAAAGGATAAACTTCCAGGCCCACCTCTATGGAGATCTGGTGGGAATAACACTAGAAACACAGGGAGCGGGGTGCCTCCCAAGTTTTAGAAATATGATTTAAAATTATCTTTCCCACTCTGGGAGCATATGTTACAGCATATGTTATGGATATTGCTTTAGAAATCTGATCTTTGGAACACGGGCCAAGTTATTCTAGCGGTTCAGTCATCTCTCGATGATAAAAGGAGCAGTGAGTGTAAGAGCAGGCCAGCTCTGAGTGTCTGCTATGAGCTTCTCTAACTCCAAACTCAGGCCCCACAAGGCTTCACTGTCACCCACTTTCTCCATGCATCCCCATTTCCAGTGAAACAGATTCTGTCTTTTGGGGGTGTCTGTACCCTCATCTGGGATCCTGGGTTTGGCTTTGTTTGATAGCACCCTTCAAAATCTAATTATTTTTATTAACCTATATTAGTTATTTCTTAAATTTACAAAGCAAACGGGTTTCGTTATGACATTTCATCTCTATTTCTTGCTTCTCCACCCTCCCTCCTCTCCCCCACCCTCCTGAAACTTCTCTACTGACCCCCTTCCTCCTGGAAGTCCCTTTATGGCTATCTTATCACATTTTTTTTTCAAATTTTTATTAACAGCTTCCATGATTATAAAAAAATCCCATGTTAATACCCTCCCTCCCCCAACTTTCCCCTTTGAAACTCCATTCTCCATCATATCCCCTCCCCTTCCCAATCAGTCTCTTTTCCGTTTTTCCATTTTCCATATTTTCGCTTTGACATGGTTGAATATTTATTATTTTTATTTATTTATGTTTTTATTAACAACTCCTATGATTGTAAACAATATCCCATGGCAATGCCTTCCCTACCCCAGTTTCCCTTTGAAACTCCATTCTCCATCATATTCCCTTCCCCTCTCAATCAGTTCCTCTTTTATTTTGATGTCATGATCTTTTCCTCCTATTATGATGGTCTTATGTAGGTAGTGTCAGGCACTATGAGGTCATGGATATCCAGGCTATTTTGTGTTGGAGGAGCACATTGTAAGGAGCATAGCCTTCCTTTGGCTCTTACATTCTTTCTGCCACCTCTTTCGCATTAGACCCTGAGCCTTGGAAGGTGTGATAGAGATATTGCAGTACTGAGTACTCTGGTCACTTTTTTCCAGCACCATGATACCTTCTGAGTCATACCAAGGTCACTGCCATCTGAAAAGAGAAGATTCTTTACCAAAAGTGAGAGTAGCATTAATTTAAGGGTGTGAACATTAAGAGAAGTGCTTACTGAGCAGTTTGATAAGCATAGTATATACATTTAGCCAGACAGCAGCAGACATTACACCCCTAAGGCTCATGACTACCCCTGTTTTCAGTTTTCAGTATCAGGGATGTATTCCCTCCCATGGAGTGTGTCTGCAGTCCAATTAGAGGGCAGTTGGATTCCACCATGAGAGACATGCCACTATTGCATCCCATTGGCATATTTGGTCTGGCTGGCCAAATATAAGGCTTGCAGTGTCCAATGTTGAGTATCTTCACTGGTGATTTCCCTTTCTCCCATTGAACTGCATGCAGAATGGCTTCTTCCAGCTTTCTGTCAGCTGGTCTACATGGAGGAGGTTATTAGCTCAGTTCCAGCAGGATTTTCAGTGGCCTTGCAGCCTAAGTATGTGGAGTCTTCAGCAATAGGGTCTTACCATCTATTCCTGGTGGGAAACTAAGGGCCTCGGCAATGGCCTATAATGTTTTTTTCTCTTTCTGTGTGTATTTTACAAATAAACTTTCAACTCAATACACTTCTGACCAGTTTTTTTTTTTTTAAACAAATTACCTGTGGCAGTAGTGGGTGGGTGATAACATTGAAAAACAATGCAAAATTCTGGTGTTTGAGTTGTAATTTCAAGAATTTGTTTTTGTTTTTGTTTACTTTTTAAAAAAGTCCTTTGTCTATACACACTATAAACATGAGGAGAGATTTTGAATGATCTCCAAAAGTTTTTTTTTTTAAATATTGATCTCTTTTTACATGAACAGAATAATATGAGACTACAATTAATCTTGGTTTTCTGTGTATGAAAGATTCATAATTTTTATTTTATGCCATTTATTAAATCCAGTCCACGAGTCAATGTTTCCAAATTTTACTAATTGCATATTAAGATGCATTAGTTTTCCTTTGTGTACTGGTAACATAAGGAACAATCAGAGCTTATGTCACCTTCAGATATGGATCCAATCATAGATTTTGGCATTGTGCACATTTTTCCTGAACCAGTTACTGTACTCATTTCGTGTTTTTGGCTCTTCATAGAAATATAGCATTTCATTAACAACTAAGGTCCTGCCGTGCATGACTGGGAGAAGCGTACTCTGTCTCCTCCCCAGACTCTGGCATGCTATTGAGAGTGCCAGCTCTGCATAACATTTGTATTGGGTTGAGATATTACAGTGAACTCTAAATTAAAGTTTGCTAAAATGCTGCTGCCAAGAATTGTACTGGGCACTAATACATACTTCATTTATTTCTGGGGGTCAGATTAACAAAGCTGTATGTCACATTATCACAGAAGGTGAATGAAGGTATCAGTTCTGATTTTTGTGAAAGAAAAATCAAAACACATCTATTACTAACTAGTAGTGTGAGTATATGTAATTATTTCTGATATATATATATATATATATATATATATATATATATATATATTAGAAAATAGGTGTTTCTGCCAATCAAACTCAATTTTTAAGAAAATATTTTTATTTATTTATTTATGTGAGAGAGCGCAGGAGGCAGAGAAGGGGAATGGGTGCACCAGTGCCCTCAGCTGCTACAAATGAACTCCAGATGTGTGCACCCCTTGGTGTGTATGTACGACATTGGCCACTTAGGTCACTGTACTTATTATGTGGGACTTGGAGATTCAAACATGAGTACTTAGGCTTTGCAGGAAAGCTGAGCAATCACTCCAGCCACAAATTCAATTTTTATTGCCTGTTATTCTCTTTTCTATTGAATTTGTTTACAAAATTAAACATCTTTCTGCAAGCATTTCAACTTCTTGAAGAGCTATTTCATTGGTTAGTTGTATATTATCTGAAGTTCAGAAATGAATTACAATGTCATAGTGATATTGAGTAGAGTCCCTAGAAATGGTCGAGTCAGGAAGTACACTTAAATAACGACATGAGCTTAGCAATGCAAAAGAAGTTACTCTGTCTTTTCCTAAGCTACTTAGAGCAATAGGTAACACTGGGACTTAGGGAAGGCTATTTATTTTTCTTCACTGAAAGAATCCTAATCTTGGAATACTCAGTTAACATGGAAAAGTTAATCACTAATTAGTAATTTTATAAAATTAACACAAAGTTTCCTCACAAGAAACAAACATGTTCAGCATAATTCATTCATCTGATTATTTTAATTATAATTCTTATTTATTTGTTAGTTTCACTTTGTAAGTGAAAATTGGAAAATTATTATTTTTTTTTAAAAAATATTTATTTATTTGAGAGAGCAAGAGAGAGAGAGAATGAGAGGGTGGGAGGCAATGGGCACACCAGGGCCTCCAGCCACTGCAACTGAAATCCAGATGCATGCACCACTTCGTGTATCTGGCTTACATGGGTCCTGAGGAATAGAACTGAGGTCCTTTGGCTTTGCAGGCAAACGCCTTAACCACTAAGCCATCTCTCCATCTCAGAAAATTATTTTAAAATATCCATTATTACCTAACTTTTTTTTTTACCCATTTTCATCAGTCTATTAAAAATCTAGATCATTAATCATACTTACTTAGTATTTTACTGCTTATTAAGGGTATAAATAATATCAACAATAAAAATAACCGTGTCCTAAAGGTTCAGGAAATATCCAAGTAAAAATAATCAAATATAACTTAATCATGAGTTAGGCATCTTGATTCATCTAATTGAAACAACATAATTGGTTAGAGTGTATTATTACCACTGTAGCTAAAATGGCTCAGGGAAATTTGCATAAGAGGGGGCGGAATGTCTAAGCCACATGTTGGGTCATGATATGCAGAGACATTGCCTCCTACTCATAACTGATAGCTAACCCCACAAAGCACGATCCATATACCCCGACAAGGTGGGTCCCTGCAGAGGGGGAGGAAAGGGAGGAGGCTAACAATGGTACCAACTTGATTGTATTCGCTGAGTACAAAACTCATAAAAACATACTTAAACTATATGACATCATGAAAAAAAAAATCTCACATAAAATCAACATACTTGTGTCTCCATGATAAATCAGAAACTTCACTTGATTATTTGGAATCTTTTTGTGAGTACAGACAAAAATGTGCCCGGTATCGGGCATAGTGTGAAGGAAGCCAGCCATCCCTTTAGCTTCCATGTTCAGTCCGTAAATGATTCCTTGCACTAAAAACAACTGTAACTAGGCACTTAATACAATGTAGCAGGATGCTATGGACACAAGCAGAGGCCCAGCTCTGCTACTGGACCCGAGGAAGACACACTGGAGGAAATCCTGGTGCATCCGTTGTTGGAAATACAAGCACTGGTTACCAGAGTATGTTAGTGTGGGCTGGGGAAGAAATACACTCATGGTAAAAGAAATTTCATCCTTTAAAGTTATTGTAAAACCTGGTAGCTTCTTTTTTTTCAAGCAAGGTCTCACTTTAGCCCAGGCTTACCTGGAACACACTCTGTAGATAGCCTTGAACTCAGGGCAATCCTCCTACCTCAGCCTCCTGAGTGTTGGAACTAAAGGTATGATCACCATGCCATGTTGAAGTTCACTACTTTTGTGTGGTGAGTGTGTGGTTACAGCCTCACAAGTGATACTCTCATTGGCTATAAAGCTTAGGCAACCATTAAATAATATTTTCAAGTGTATCTCTGGAATGGTTGTCTGTGGTTACATGAATGTTAAATTTCTAGTCAAAATAGTTATTGGTATACTTGCAAAAACAGTAGGTAGATTCTGCTTTATCTTACCATCTTATAAAAATTGGAAATGTTTTTTTTTTTTATAACTGAAAAGGTTCTGTAGGTAATAAGCAGTTATTCTCTATACTTCTTTAAAACATCAAAACTGTTTTTGTTAATCTGCTTCAAAGCAGTGAGACAGTAAAAAATGCATTGTCTCTCTTCTTGCTCTTCCCTCCTCCCTGTTCCGCGCCTGCCTGTGCAGTCATCCTGCCACTTAATGTTTTCTTAGATTGTGCCAAAGGCTGTGGCTGCCTGCCAAGCGGTATGACTTATTTTATGCCTATTTAATTCCCCAGCCCTTGTGAGATAATTTACAATTATGACAATTTTTGTGGAAGACAATGGAGTTTCTTTCAGGAACACAGCTTCTAAATCCCCTCCTATGATCAGAGACTATATTGCTCAATGGCATTTTGCACAACGACACAATCATACTACTTTGGCTTTGTTACTTTATTTCACATAAATTTATAGAATTTGTAATAGATATATAAAGTACAGCACTTAAAGTCCTTGTGGGATTCCAAGTGGTTGAAAAACTTTACTCTTCAGTTTTTAAAGCAAGGTCTATCCAGCCATATGGCCATCTGTATCTTGTGCCTGGCATGCAGGGGTGTAAGCAAGGAGACTAGCTGATGTTTCCATGAGTCAAGTCTCTTTACGTATGCTCTCCCGAGAGACCTCACGAAAGACAACCCAAATCCAATAAATCAAGTCACTTTGTCACATTTTCTTTCAATTCTTTTTTCAAGGTAGGGTCTCACTCTGGCTCAGGCTGACCTGGAATTCACTATGTAGTCTCAGGGTGGCCTCGAACTCATGACGATCCTCCTACCTCTGCCTCCTGAGTGTTGGGATTAAAGATGTGTGCCACTATGCCCCCATTTCCAGTCATTTAATACAGGATCACTCTTGTTTTAAAATCTACTTGTGTGTTTTAGTTGGGAAATGAGAGGTGAATTTGATTTCCAAGATCTCTTCTTACTTTTGACTAATCAAGCTGACTTGTATGGTTTCCATGTGAATTTACTGAAGGAAGCATAAGAAGGAGGTATAGAGAATACTGAAAAATAATGTAGTAGGAAATTTTGACCTAAGAAAAATAGAAATGTAGTAAAGCTAGAATTAGGGTTCAAGAAATCACAGATTGTCCATTACTGAGTTAGTTACAGACAGTGCATCTGAGACTTGGAATTGGTAATATGTTTATGCTCCCGCAAAGAAGAATTATATGCCAGTTACTTTAAAACTACATTTCCCAGGCCTGGAGAGATTGCCCAGTAGTTAAAGCAATTGCCTGAAAAGCCTAATGACTGAGGTTCAATTCCCCAATTCCCCAGTACTCACGCAAAGCCAGATGCACTAAGTGGCATATGTATCTGAAGTTCAGGTTCAGTGGCTAGAAGTCCTGGTGTGTCCATTCTTTCTGTCTCTCTTCTCTATTTCCCTCTGGTTGCAAATAAATAAATAAAATTATTAAATATATTTTCACAGCATCATAACAATATAAGTTTAGAGTTTATCTCATTACCATACTTCTCCTTAACAATTGGTTAACATTTATTTCATATTAATATATTTAAAAGAATTTATTTCCCTTATCTTGGTAAATTTGAGTTCACAAAATGATTTTAATGTGCTAATGACTTCTGTGGAGCAGGCACATTTGCATTTATTTACTTTCATCAGGGAATAACAATTTGCTAATTGTGAGAAAGTAAAGACTTGCTCTTTGAAAGCAATGGAATATTAGTGCTCTGTGTCACTTTGTTGAGGGTCTGTGACCCAAACATTTGAATAATCATCTTTGGTGGGATGGGGGCATGTAGATGGGGTCAGGGACAAGGTGGCTGGGGCAAGTTAACTAAAACTAGGGGAGTATGAAAAAGCCATGAAAGAAGTGTCCCGCTTGGGTGATAATTCTGCCCCCAGAGCCCATTGTTTTTTAATTAAAAAATCCCAGTGCCAGGGGTTGGGTATCTCCCTAGGAGTTGTTGGCCAGGGAGGTGCCTGGAACTGCAGACAACAGAGGCTATGGCCACTGCTCTTGGTAGCCCACCAGGACTAGATGGAGAAGACCATTTTGCTGAAGACCACATGCTTCTACTGTAAGACAGAGAAATCAAGCCAGGCAGCTTTCAAAGTGCCAGAAGATGCCATGCAAGCTGCTGTTGGAGAAAAGTCAGTAGTAATAGTCTTAACCAAGTTGTGCTCACTGGTGTAACAGTGGTATGGCAATTACAGAGGTAACCAACCACTTTTTGGTTGGATTTGAGGCTCACCTCAAAGGAGGAAATTCATGTTGGGAACTGTAAACCTGATCAAAACCTCATGGCTAGGGAGGTCATAGGCCTTAAGAAGGAAGCTACTGTTGTTTTGCCAAGTAGATAGGTTGTGCCCAGAAAGCAATGATGGCTTCATACCCATATGTTAGTGCTGCTTTCAGGTTTGATCAGAGAAGCTCACTTTTTCAGTGCGTAGCAGTTACTGCAGAGATTCGTAATTGGTCAAAGTACCAAGAATAGGCGACTGTTGAGCCCTCAGCCATACAAGGAGTCTGATATCACTCCCTCATGTGACAAGGTGGGTGCACTTACAAGCCCACAGCAGTTGGTATTGCCCGTAGAAGAGCTGTGCAAGAGTTTTACAGGTGGTGGAGGGGCGCCCCTCCAAGGAGCTATTAGTAGTTCATGGTTACTGTGGTGGGGTGGAGGGCGCCCCTCCAAGGAGCTATTAGTAGTTCATGGTTACTGTGGTGGGGTGGAGGGCGCCCCTCCAAGGAGCTATTAGTAGTTCATGGTTACTGTGGTGGGGTGGAGGGCGCCCCTCCAAGGAGCTATTAGTAGTTCATGGTTACTGTGGTGGGGTGGAGGGCGCCCCTCCAAGGAGCTATTAGTAGTTCATGGTTACTGTGGTGGGGTGGAGGGCGCCCCTCCAAGGAGCTATTAGTAGTTCATGGTTACTGTGGCGGGGAGCACACTGGTAATTTGTCTGTGCTCTAGTGAATAGACTCCTCTGGCCATGGTCAGTCAAGCAGCTTTGATTGAACTCAGTAGTTCCTCAAAACAAAAATACACGAGAGCAGAAGGGGAAGTATTTGTGATGAAGGGGCTCCACAGGAGTGCACAGTGCCAAGAGAAGATAATGGGTGATCAAAATACCATATGTAGGGGCTGCAAAGATGGCTCAGCAGATAAGGCGTTTGCCTGCAAAGTCTAAGGACATGGATTCAATTCCCCAGTACCCATGTAAAAGCCCGATGCACAGAGTGGCACTTGCATCTGGAGATCATTTGCAGTGGCTAGAGGCCATGGTGCACCCATTCTTTCTCTCTATCTGTCTCTTTCTCTATTTTCCTCTCAAGTAAAAATAAGTAAATAAAATAGACAGTAGATGTATAAAACTTCAAAATAATGATAAATACAGAAGACACTTTATATTCTTTTGAAATAAAAGTATATTTCTTTATAATAGAAACAGCAGCACTTTTAAAATTCTGGCATAGAAACCATATATAACATAAAGCTCTACATAAGGGCATATATCATTCTATTATTTATGTAACATGTATGCATGTATTTCACTCCATGAAAGTAAGAACATTATTAAATATCTCCATGGAACTCTGCAGTTCCCTTTTTATAGGAGGGGAACTCACTGATTCATTTACGGCTTCATTTATATGAATGAATATCTTAACTGAATTGACTGGTTATAAACAAAATCCATAAATGACTCTTTTGGAAGCATATACTGAATACCTAATATAAAAGAAGAATGCAATGGGTACTGGTCAGAATGGCTAGGAAGACTATATGCCTGATTATTGCAGTAGGTGTGTGGAATTTTAAAATAGGAAGAAACACTGAACATTTGGCTGACATGAGAGGAGGGAGGATGACAGATCCTTTGAAGAGCTAGTGGGAAAGGTGTAGGAGCACCCAACGCTCTCACAGGAGAACTGGCCTCAGGATTAAGCCATGTTTTCTTGCTAATATTGCTAATATTGAATCAGGATCCTTTGGCTTCGCAGGCAAACACCTTAACTGCTAAACCATCTCTCCAGCCCTAAGATCATTTTCTGCTTTCCCACAGATATTGGAGTCAGAGAAACCAATCTTATGGTGGTCTTATGGTAAAAGGACACTCCCAGGTCTCTGAGAGGGATTTCTGGGTCATTTATAATGAATATTTTCTAGAGCAGATTCTGTAAGAAAAGGGAGAGCATAGGCCCAAATACTGGGCAAAGCCCCTATGTAAGATTGTCCAGTTGAAGAAGATGTTAAGGTCCGTGGGCGTTGTAGAGTCAGTATCTGTCTGAATAGCTTTAAAAGGAGGCAGTCAATTCTGCTTCTTACATTGTCCTATGAGGAGGCCTCAGGGCCACTGTTACTAAAGCCTTGACTACTAGATGATGATAAAGACACTATAGTTCATGTTTACATTCACATACGTGCATGCTTCATACTCACAAATGCTTTCTCACATGTATATATATTGGATAAAGAGACTTTTAAGAGTTGGTCCATTTTTACCAAGATGTATTTCACTTGCCCTTCATTGAAGAGCAGATCCACTGGGGTCGATGTATGTGTTGCACCCAGGACCTTCTCCATGACTGGAAAGTGTTTGGAACTTTACACATGGCGACCAGCTTGTGCAGGGATTGATGCTAGGTATGTGCTCCTCCTGTGAAGAGCTCGTCACACTTTCTCGTAAATTCTTCTTCTGCCTGGTGTGTCCATCTATGTTGCTGTGTTTCGGTGAACTGTTCCCCAAAGGCTCCGTGTTAAAGGCTTACAGTTGGCACTTTGTGGGACCTTCAGGAGGTGTGGACTGGGGGACAGCAATGAGTGTGTTTAAGAGGATCATGGAACCCTGACCCTTACCTTTCTTGTTTCTTGTTTTTGGGTCACCGTGGTGTGTTTCTTCTGCTGCATGATTTATTTCTCTCTTACAGGCCCCAAATCAATGAGGTCCAAGCAGCATAGTCTGAAACCATGAGTCAAAATAAGCAAGTTTCCTTCCTGAAGTTGGATTTCTCATACATCTTGTCACAATGATAGAGAACTAATATACATATATTTTCAGAACAGAAAAGTCTACTAAAGCATAAAACTTTTGTGTGCAAAAATTAAATTGCTTTTCATTAATCAGACAAGCTCTGTGATGAATATTAGGCTTCTAGGTATATTTATTTTTCTAATCTCAAAGGAGCTTATTACCTTGAAATAATTCAAAAATTTAACTTATTACTTTATTTTCTCTTGCCAAGGTAATAATAAAATGTTAAATATGATCATGTAAAACTACAAAATACATATCTTGACTGTAGGAAATATTTTATTCACATGTATTTTCATTATATTCACATGGCTTTTGAGGGATAATTTCTCTTTCTAAATGTAATTTCACACTCAAATGCAGTGTATATTTTGACTATGAATAACATTCCCAGACCTTACATTTATCCTCAGAGAATGATTCTTGTAACCTACGTGTATTATAATTAGCAGCTGACATTCATCTTAAACTATAGTAGATCATTTAGCCATAATCAAATCTTTCAAGAATGCAAAACGGCCGGGTGTGGTGGCGCACACCTTTAATCCCAGCACTCGGGAGGCAGTCGTAGGAGGATCGCCAAGAGTTCGAGGCCACCCTGAGATTACATAGTAAATGCCAGGTCAGCCTGAGCCAGAGTGAGACCCTACTTCGAAAAACAAAAAAAAAAACCAAAAAAAAAACCAAAAAAAAACAAAAAAAAAAGAATGCAAAACGTAGCAGTGTTGCAGTTACCTTTTTGTTGCTGGAAAAAAAACCTGACCTTAAGATGCTGATTGGAAGAAAGGATTTATTTCACCATGGTGGAAGAAGTTGGCTCACTTCCACAGATCCACAGCAGAGAGTCACCACCAATAGCCAGCAAGCACAGTCAGGCAGAACTCAAGCTGGCTCACTTCTGCAACCCTCTTAGGGCCGGACTTGAGCTCCGCCTCCAATGACACCCCCCCCTTCAGCAGGGCTCTGCCTGCTAAGGACTAGGAAGGAAGCTCAATCACAAATACCTGAGTCTATGGGGGGGGTGGGGGTGGGGAGGGGAACATGCAACTACATTCAAGCCAACACAAGTAGGGTAGTGAACTAACTTTAGGGAACAGAGCAAGTTGACAGACTTTTTCTGTCAGAACCCACATAATCAAACAATTACCTGGACCAATGTCTGTGGGCTGGGAGAATGCACACCTGGTGGTGCAAAGTATGATGTGATTCAAGGTAGGAGAAGTATAGTACCGTATGCAAAATAACGTCGAGTGGCTTTGAGTGTGACCAGATTCAGGCCTCAGAAAGAATATGTGGACATCAGTGTGGAGGGTGGATTAACAGAGGAGACAGAACTCAAGAGTGGGGTCCTCTTTGAAAAGTGGCAGGCTTCTGAGTTCTGAGGAGGATCCTGAAGAATGGTGGGTCAATGGAGAATTTGTTTGGCAATCTCAGAGAATCAGTCTATTTTCCTTAGATATTGAAGATTAGCCATTAAAAAGTTTAACTTCATTGCATGTTAATACATACCTTGAAAAACCTGTAAACTTCCTTCAGAAGTATCCGAAGAACTGAGATTATTTCTTAATCAGGTGCTCAGAGGTCTAAGGTGTCTCAGGTGTCGTTCCTGAGGCGGTGTGGAAAGTGCTGCTGCTGAGCCATGCTTTCCCAGGGGCGCAGCTGACAAAGGGACCCCGGCTCCATCTGCTGAGGACTGATAACAAGACACGTGTCCCTAGGGTCAGCTCTCACAGGCGCAGGCAGCAAGTGAGCAAGCCGTTGCGCAGCTCCTTTCGTTGCGTGAAGGAGACAATTCTGGATTAGCTGATGGAGGGGCTAGTGAGTAAGGAACCGAGAGGACCAAATCACCCATAACTTTGTTCAATTTGCTGCATAAAAACGCACTATTTTACCATCATTACTATTTCTCTAGTACTTAGTTCTTTCCCCCATAGTTGCATTTTATCACAGTGAACATTTTTTAAAGAACATGTTATCTTACTGGCATCGTTATTGATATTTTGAGTCAATTATAGATTCCCAATTAGAGAAGTATCTTTATACGCAGGCACAAAACCATCAAGCAAAGGTGAAAACTAGGTAAAAGTAGTATTACTTAAAAAAAAAATAACCAGGAACTTTATTGTATGGACAAATCATATTTTGGGCCCATTCCTCTCATATTATCCTATTATATCCCCCCTCTCCACTCCCTTCCACTGAGAGCCCTTCTTAGTGGGGCTACTGGTATTCGCCATGGGGTTATGGGTTATGAATACAGCAATCACTCATGATGGGGGAGAGCAATGCTTCAGGATACTTCTTCTCACTTTGTGGCTCTTACAATCTTTCTGCCCCCTCTTCTGCAATATTACTTAAAAGGTTGTTTTTTTCATTTATTTTTATTTATTTGAGAGAGACAGAGAAGAAGGGAGAGAGAGAGAGAGAAAGAATGGGCACACCAGGGCCTCCAGCCACTGCAAATGAACTCCAGGTGCATGTGACACTTTGTGCATCTGGCTTACTTGGGTCCTGGGGAATTGAACCTCAAACCAGGGTCCTTAGATATCACAGGCAAACGAAGAACAACTAAGCCATCTCCAGCCCAGTAATATTACTTTTAATTCTACTTGCTTCCATTTTTCTTCCCAATATATAAAAATAGACATTCTACCAGGATCTTTAAATTAAAAAGCTAGGGCTGGGGCTGGGGAAATGTCTCCGTGGTTAAGCTGGCAAGCCTGGGTGTATTTCCCCAGCCACCCACATCAAGCTGGACCCATGTTCTTTGGCAGTAGTAAGAAGCCCTGAGTCACCTCTTTCACTCTTACATCCCTAGAAGTTCTCTGTTTTTGCCCCAGGTTCTGTTTGGACACAGGCGCAGTCACCTTAAAGGGCCCCGCTGCCAAAGCTTAGACAGCCTTGAATTCTGACTTCCCTTTGACGTCACTTTCTCCCCTGTGGCCTCGCTCCAGCCCTGACCCTCGTGGAGCAGAACAGCTCCCTCCCCTTAGAGACCTTGTAGACCAGCCGCTCTCCGTCGCTTCCCTGGCTCCTAAGCCCCTAGCACTTACACTGAGTCACAATGAGTAGGATGCTCCCCTCTCAGAAAACAAAGAAAGCAAGAAGCTTCTTTTGATCTTTTAGATTTCCAGCATCTCTCTCTTCCTCTCTCCATCTCCCTCTGCCACCATGCTGCTTTTGTGTGGGGCTACATCTCTCCAAACAAAGCTCCAGTTCTAAAAGAACACTTCTGGGCTGGAGAGATGTCTGAGTGGTTAAGGCATTTGCCTGCAAAGCCAAAGGAACCAGGTGCAACTCCCCAGGACCCACGTAAGCCAGATGCACAAGGGGAGGGGCTGCATGCCTCTGGAGTTCATTCACAGTGGCTGGAGGCCCTGATGTGCCCATTCTCTATCTGCCTCTTTCTCTCTCCTTCCCTCTCTCTCAAATAAATGACTGTAAAAAATTTAAAAGAACACTTGCTCTCAATGCCTCTCGCTGAATGACTGATTGAGCCTGCTGCCTCCTACTGCTGCTCCTCTGGCTGATCTAGCAGCTCCTGTTGTCCCGGCCAGGCCACTCACAGTTGGTTTCCTTCTTCCTGCGTTTTCTTCCATTGGCACTTATCGCCAGCTCAGCCCCAGAGAATCCTATAGCCATTCCTCTTTTCTAAATTCTCCTTTTTAAACTCTCTTCCCTCATGTCCCTCACATGAGTCTGCATGAAGGTTAAGTCGTTCAAGTGAACTAGCAAGGCCTCAGGGGCCACTCTTCTCTTTGACCTGTTTTACTTTCTTCTCCTTCACACTTGTCCTTTCCTCGGTGTGGAAGACCTCAAATCCTCTGCCCGGTGCTCAACTGTCTCAGGTAGAGTTGATGGGCACCGTATCTCCACTGATGCCCCTAGTGCTGCCATAAGCACAGGCACACCAGGATCTCGTAAGTGTGCTAAGTGTATATCCCGGGACTTTTCTTGATGCGCCCTTGGACTGAAAGCCTTGCTTGCCAGCTGTGTGCAGAGTTTCTTCCTTTATATTCTTCAGAATCCGTGCTTCAAGTCCAGTGCTTTGAATCAGAACTGGACTCTTTTCCTCTCTTTAATATTTGACAACTTAATAAGTAGAATTATTTTTAATTTGAGAAGGCACATAAACAAAAATAAGTATATAATCAGCCACCTTTTCTTAAGATTGAATTCCATAGCTAATAACATACACACACATATATAGGCATATGAAATGGAAAACATACGATAATCCTTATTAGAAGAAGTGAAGAGTTCATTAAGTATTCAGATTTTTTTATATGTCACACACACACACACACACACACACACACACACACACACGCACACACACACACACACACACATATATATATATATATATATATATATGGAACATGATATGAAATCTCCAAAAATTCATACAGCACAAACTGATGAAGTGTAGGATTTCTTTTGTCTTCCTCCACTCACATCCTCCTCAATATCTAAGAATCATTAATCTATTTTTGAATCAAGTTTTACTAGCTTCAACTTATATACACGAAGGACTTGTCATTCTGGGTCTGGTGTATTTTATGCCACAATGTCCTCAACTTCTGTCCATTGGCTACAAATGACAGACCTTCATTCTTATCCATGGCTGAATCATGTTCAATTGTGAATATGTAACATACATTTTCATCTATTTGTCTGCTGATAGGTAGCTAAAGAGATTCATAGCTATATAAGTATAGTAAACACAGGCCTACCGGTATCTCTGATGTGCTGTCTTCATTTCCTAGAGCTTTTGGACTTGATTCTCCTTCAAGCTGAAAGGCTGTTTTCCTAGTTTGCATAGATTGATGTTCAGACCCGATGCTGAAAGGCCATTTTCCCTGGGAGATCCACTCGGACTCGCCTTCCATTCTGCTAGGACTCCTGCCTTCTGCCGTTGGCTTCTCTTCCAACATACCTTTTCCACTTTGAGACACATTGCTCGACGTAGATGTTTGTTGGTATGTTCTGAGGACAGGAGTCCCTAGTCCGGCCACTGCTGCAAACCCTGTCCTTATGGTATTTGGCACAGAACGCACCATGGATAAATATTGTTGGGTCAGTGTAGAGCTCATCTTTAATGCGCGTCTTACAATGTTAGGTTCACGGAAGGGGATGTTGCTCTGAAGCCATATTTTTCCCCACACGCTGAACTGACCACACGAGGAAGAGGAGGTCATGCTTGAGGACGGCTGGCCCTGCAGCTCTCAGAGTGGCTGCCTGACGGTGCTTCTCCTAGCTCCTCGGGAGCTCAGTTATTGTTCTTGAAGTGTAATTATGCTAGCGATCAAAGTAGATAAAAATAACTCAGTGACAAAAATCATTCCCAAGAATCATGTCAACCAACTTACTTTATAAATTGAAATGCAAGGTTATATGAAATGAAAGCAGATATTTCTAGTATTTTTATGTTTAGATATTTCTTTTTTAAATTTAATTTTTTGTAATTTTATTAGTTATTTACAAGGGGGGAGAGAGAGAGAGAGAGAGAGAGAGAGAGAGAGAGAGAGAGAGAGAGAGAGGCGAGTCACTGCTACTGCTATTTCCAAACACATGTGCCACTTTGTGCATTTAGCCTTACGAAGGTACTGGGGAATTGAACCTAGATCATCAGCTTTTGCAAGCAGCACCTTTAGCCACTGAACAATTTCTCCAGCCCCCTTGATGATATTTCTGAATCAATAATAATGTCATTGTTTTTGAGGTAGACTCTCACCGTAACCAAGACTGACCTAGAACTCACACTGTAGCTCCAGGCTGGCTAGTCCTCATGGCCACCCTCCTGCCCTCCTAATCCTGCCTCCTGAATGTTGGGATTGAAGGTATGTACCACTATGCCCAGTAATGATCTTTGTTGGGGAATTAATGTTGAAATTTGGCCCATGTTTTGGCAAATTATTAATTTTTTTTTGTCCGGGTCTGTTTCCATTGGTTTTCTCTGGAATGACACTGTTAGAATGTTGCCAGTAGCTACTGCATTTTCATCTCCAGGTGAGGCAGACACAAGCTTGAGCATGCACCCCAATTGTCTAACCGACAATGCCAGCATTAGGTGCCATGGCTGACTGTAACCTGGAGCACCCGCCCTCACCACTCCATTGACAAGCACAGACTCAGAAGTGAGGTGCTATTTCAGTTCACTTACGTAAGGTCTTCTGTGTCATAGGGAGCTCACCTGAAAATCTCTACACACAGAGAGCACAAGACCAAATCTTAAGTCAATTGCTTACCAGCCTTTCAGCATATCCTCTCTATTCCTGTCAAGCTTTGGATTTTTGTATCTTGATACCACTTTGTTTTCTTAATGGATTATATTAAAAAATTCACATAGTGGCAATATAATTTATGTTCATGTATATTCGAGTAGTCTATAGTAGTCACTATATTATATTATAATTTTATTTTTTACTATATTAATTTTATCATATACATTTTTTTTTTTAGTTTTTAGAGGTAGGGTCTCACTCTGATCCAGGTGGAATTCACTATGAAGTCTCAGGGTGGCCTCAAACTCATGGCGATACTCCTACCTCTGCCTCCTGAACGCTGGGATTAAAGGCGTGCACCACCACGCCCGGCCACATACATCATTTTGAAGTACTATTATTTAACAATTAACTTATCATTAAAAGTGGTAATTATAATTAAATTTAATATTTTATTCATGAGATGACAATATTTCTGTTTTATTGCTGATGCTTAGGGAGAGAAGTATTTTGTATCAAGTGTAATCGATAGTTGCGGTGTACTTCCTTATCTTCTATGACATGAGGAAGATCCCACAGAGCCTGATTTCTGATCAGCGTTCAGGCAGTGTTGGCTTCGCAAGGAAGTTGTGAAGTGAGGTTCTGTGGGACCTGGAGTTCATGTTGTCCTTTTGAATTCTGAAATTTGAACTCAATTTAAGATGCTGGAAATAGCTATTAAAATAACATAAAATCAGAAACAACTTTGTGAAGATATGATGACCTTGAAAGGGCTCTGTGAGTTTTGGTGTTGCGCTCACACATGCAGCCACCACTAATTTCATGGAGTTGCATATTTGTTCCTACGTGTATTTATGTACATACATGTACATTAAATATTCGGTTTCAGCACATAGTTCTGTGAGTGTAAGATCTATCAAGCATCCTTTACTCATCTCCATCAGGATTCTAAACCTATCCATCACCTGAATGTACTCCCAAGTCTCCATCCTTTATGGGTGTGCTTCACCTACCCAACCTCAGGGAAACATTCATTTATTTTCTCTTTCTTTCTCTCTCTCTGTTTTAATAGTATTTATTTATAAGCAAGCAGAGAGATAGAAGAGAGACAAAATGAGTGCACCAGGGCCTTCTGCCATTGCAAATGGATTCCAGATGCATATGCCACTTTGTGCATGTGGCTTTATGTGCATACTGGGAAATTGAACTCAGGTCATTGGGCTCTGCAGGCAAGTACCTTAATTGCTGAGCTATCTCTCCAGACCTGTCTCTATATTTTGCAGAGTACCAATGAATACAATAAATGTCACTATGTAACCCTTTGAGACAGACTTCACCTCTTTTACTATATCTAATGTATTTGCTAATTTAACAAGCAGCATCTATTTGAATACTTTTTTATTTATTTGCAAGGGGGGAGAGAGAGAGAGAGAGAGAGAGAGAGAGAGAGAGAGAGAGAGAGAGAGAGAAATGGAGAGAGGAGAGAGGAGAAAGAGTGACAGAGAGGGGGAGAATGAGATAGAGAGAATGGGCATACCAGGACCTCAAGCCACTGCAGATGAATTCCAGATGCGTGCACCACTTTGTGCATCTGGATTTACATGGGTACTGGAGAATCAAACCAGAATCGTTAGGATTTGCAGCCAAGCACCTTAACCGATGAGCCAGTTCTCCAGCCCAAACAGCATTTAGTTTTGCTTCAGTAAGGCATATGTGTAAACATTAACTCAGGGCCAGTCTTTGTTTTGAGTCCATAGTTGTGCTTGGGCTGGTGGTGGAAGCATGGTAAGTCTGTGCTTATGAAATGAAAAACATGGTGTAATTTGCATGATGTCTTGGTTTAAATGATCTAGATTTTTTCTTTTTAAAAACAGTATATAGTTAAATATAAATTGAGAACACTGCGGAGACATGGATTATAGTGCTCAGGAGACAGTTGTCTTATCTTTCTAGTCTCTCATCTTCCGAGAAAGGGACCTTTACAAGTTCTAGTTGGTCTTTTTAGAGAAGACAATTGAAACCTGAGGTTCTCTTGGACTTCCTGAGGTACATAGGATATAGGGCCTGTTTACTTATTTCCCACCTTTATTGTACTAGCACAGACTGCCCTTTTTCAGGTATCTATTTTATCTTTTAAGTTGTGGAAACTTCCTAAAGCTTAGTGCAATTAGAGATTCAAGTAGAATACACTTGGCTCAGGAGTGTGAAGGTCATTGCCATATTCTGCAAAATGATTATAACTTTGCATCAGACACTTTTTCAATGTGCTTCTCTTGCTATCAGAAAAGTCAATATTTGCATTCTGTTGAATATGCATGACCACCAGTGTTTGAAGAAAGGGCTACTTGATATATGCACTCCTATGATTATCTTGTTTGCATTCACAAGAAATTATCTGAGAATCCTCTAATGATTCAAAGACTTTCTTGGAAAGGGTTGCTTCACTATTAGAATTAGTTTTACTGCAACTTCAAATTAAAATGATTTAGGTTTTTTTTTTAATTAAAATATTCACCAGAAAAGGGGGGACTTTTAATATCTCAGAAATAAATTCTTTGCTCATAAATGCTGGATTATTCATGTAAATAAATTTTCAAAGCTTTCATCATATTCCTGGTCCAGTTCCTCTCTAGCACATATGCAGTGGAAGGAGCTCACCTTGGGGTTTTCTCATTTGTTAACAGGATACCTCAACCACAAGTTGAATGTCTCAGTTCTAATGGATAAACAACTCCGAGCTTTACTTTCTGCGGAATGTTTTTACCCTTGAGATTGTAGCAGCTCTGTGTCAAGTACTGACTGACAGTCACTGTGCTTCCTACACACATCGTTTCCTCTGGGTGCTTTTGCTTTGTCTTTAACCAACTTGAATTTGTAAATTTTCCTTCTTTTCAACTTTTTAATTAACATAAATGCAGTTGACCCATGACCTTTCTTTCCATCCTTGTGTTCTGTGCTTTGCAGGTTACGACAACAGATGAAGCCTGCCAATTACTTCATAAGACAAAACTTACCTAATTATTCTCATCCTATTAACTTTCCAAAATGTTGTAAAATCAAGAAACATGGCTTAGATGGTACTGAGGACATATTTTATTTCTCATTATTTTTATTTATTGCTTTAAAATATATTTATTTATTTTCTGGTCTTTGTGAAGGCAGGGTCTTACTGCAGCCCAGGCTAACCTGACGCTCACTCTTTAACTTCAGGATGGCCTCAAATTCATGGCGACTGTCCTACCTCAGCCTGCTGAGTGCTGGGATTAATGCATGTACCATTGTGCCTGGCCTCCTTATTTTTATTTAAAAAATACTTTTATTTAGTTAATTTTTGAGGTTGTAGGGAGAGAGGTAGGAAGAGCTAGAAAGTGTATGGGTATGGCCTCTTGCCACTGTATGCAGACTCCAGACACATGCCCCATTCTGTACACCTAGCTTTCTATGGTCCTGGGGAATCGAACTTGGACTGGCAGGCTTTGAAAGGAAGCACTTTAACCCCTTTTTACAGATCTAATCATTCATTCTTTTTGTGTGTGGATATGTGTTCATATGTGTAGACATGATCACAAGTTCCTGAGTGCACGTGTGTTTGTAGGTCCATATGCACATGTGCCTTTGTGTGTGTATGTTTAGCAGTAGACAACCTTGGGCGCTGTTTCTTTATTTTTATGTTTTATACTTTTGGGGGGTGTTTGTGTACATATGTGTGTACATGTGTAAGTGTGCATACATGTGTAAGTCTGTGTACATGTGTATGTGTGCACGCGCGTGTGTGCACGATGTGGTTTGATGTTTTATTTGCTCATACCTGTGGCAGGATGGGCAAATGCCTAAGGTGGCCAGCGCCTCAAACCCACAGCCATCCTCCTGCCTCTGCCTCCCGAGGGCTGGGACTAAAGGGGTGCACCACCACGCCTGGCCCCTGGTTGTTTTGAGCTGGAGTCTCTTTTGATTCTGGAGCTTGTGGGGCTCTGACGACTCTGGGGTCTCCACCCCCTGCAGAATTGTGGCTATAGGAACATGTGGCCACATGCATCTGTTTGCATGAGACCTGGAGTTTCGAACTCTGGCACTTTCAGGTTTCTCAAGGCCCTCTTGCTGGTGTAGGAACCACACTTACTTGCTGGGCCATCTCTACAGCCCCATCTTTTCTGAGACATAGTTTCTCATTGGTCTTGAGTTTCATGATTAGGCTTGAAAAACTGGCGATGAACCTGAAGTATCAAGTCATTAGCTGCCTACTGAGAAATGAGAGTACAAGCGCATGCCGCCACACCTGACTTGGCTTTTCTGTGTGCGTTCTGGGGTGAACTGAGGTCCACCTGATTGTAAGCCAAGCCCTTTACATGAGCCATCTTCTTAACTCCAAGTTTCAGAGTTTTCTTTTTGGAACAAAATTTGTAGTGTTCTCTCTGAGAAATTTACTGTAAGATTCATCACTTCACTGAGATCAGCCTCCTATGTTTGAAAAATGATGATGTAGGACTGGATGAAAGCATAGTTTTGTTTAGATTTGGTCATCCCTGCTCAGCCATGCTTAGAGCAGGAACTCTCAAGCTCGGGCTTGGAGGCTTTGGTGTGGATCACATCCTTCCTTGCACGGTCAGCCCGTAGGTCAGCAGTTGTCAGACTCATTGACTTCGGGATCTTTCCACTGGGATTGACTTCCTCTGTCAGGCTAAGGAGACTCACTGAATTTTCCTTTTATATAGTGAATTGTTACTTAAGAGTCATGATCCCTCTCTTCTGGTTGCAAAGTGTCTTCTTTCTAGAGTATCTTTTCTCACTGCCTTATTGTTTCTGAACATCAGTTTAAGTAGTGATTATGATGAAAATAAACCAATAAAAAATTCTATGAACATCGCAAAACATCTATAAGCAAACAGAATAATATATAATGAGTCACGACAAAGAAAATAGGGAAATATAGAGAAATATAGAAAAATAGAGAAAATAGGGCTGGAGAGGTGGCTTAGCAGTTAAGGCCCTTGCCTGCAAAGCCTGAGCACCTGGGTTCAATTCCCCAGGACCCAAGTAAACCAGATGCAAAAAGTGGCACATGCATCTGGAGTTCTTTGCAGTAGCTAGAGGTCCTTACATGTCCATTCTCTCTAACTATAAAAACATTATTTGAAAATAAAAAAAGAAAGAAAGAAAGAAAGAACAGATTATTTTAGAGTCAGATCTCTACATGAAAGTTAAGGAATTAGCTTTGATAGAACAAAAATCAGAATAGAAAGGAGTTAGATTTGGCCGGGAGTGGGATTCCATTGAATGTGGGCTGTAGTGGCTTGGGTGAAATATTTTCCGTAGGCTCATGTGTTTTGATTACCCTCTTGATGGTAGTTTAGTAGAATGAGCCTTGATGGAGGAGGTGTGTTCCTGGGGGTCAGCCTTGAGGTTTGTTAGGTCTGCCCACTGGGTGTTAGCTAGCCAGCTCACTCTTGATGCCCACTCCTTGCTGCTAATGTGTGACAATGTGAAGCTATTTCTCACTGGTGTGTGCTCTCCCACCATCGTGAATCTGCCCCATAAAGCCGTCAGCTCCATGCTCCCCCGTGCTGAAACTTCCCCTTTAAGCCATAATCCCCTTGCTCCCCCAGCATAAGGAAACTTCCCCTTTAAGCCGCAAGCCTAAGTGAACATGTCAGTCACATTCTTCTTGGCTCACCTTCCTCCCCGGTATCTCTCTCTCTCTAACACTTTGCCTCCTGCTTTTCAGAAGATTTTTGATTAATGAGATAAAAAATAGACTATCCTTTCTATTTGGTTATCTCATTCTAAAACTGAAATTTAAAAATTATGTTCAAGCTTCAAAGTGATCATGAAATCTCTCGGTTATGAGTATTTCATGTGTGTGTGTTGTGTACGTGCGCGTGTATGAGGGTCAGTGGTTGCCGTAGGACAGCTTCGTCTGTCGCTGGGTCTCTTGGGTCTAGAATTCACAAACTCAGCTCCTCTAGATCACTAGCTTGCCCCTGGGATTCCTGTCTGCCTTCAGTACACTGGGTCTACAGATGGTCTCTGTGCCCACCTGGCATTTACGTGGTGCTGGGCATCTGAATTCTGGTTCTCACACTTGCGTATCAAGTGTTTACTGGCTGTGCTGTTTCCCCAGCCCTGAATTATTGAATTTCCATAATGCATTTAATCTCTGAATTACTCCAGTAGTTTCTCCATTGTCAATTCTTTAAGGAAACATTCGCTTAGTGTTTATGACCCAGAAAGGTCTTTAGTGAGCCCTGACATTACACTCTTCAAAGATTCATTTTCTTGTCCTTTGAAGACTCTATGTCTAAAACAAAGGTGTAGAGACAGTAACACAATTAAATTATATCAGCTAGGAGAGTTTGAAGGATCATGGTAGGGACATAGTCATGTTTCTCTGGTAAAAATATAAAAACTTTGTAAAGAAATTTGCTGTAAACTGGGCGGTGTATGCACTTACAATCCTTATGCTTGGGATGCAGAGGCAGGAGGTGGCCACAAATTTGAGGCCTTGACATAGTGAGTTTCAAAACAGCTAAAGCTGCATATTGAGACCCTGTTTCAGGAAACAAACAAGCAGGAAATAACAGAGGGAAGAAGGGCCTGGGGAGATTGCTCAGTGGTTAAAAACACTTGCTTGGAAAGCCTGCTGTCTTGGGTTCAATTTCCCTTCATCCATGTAAAGCTAGATGCAAACTGATGCGTGTGTTTGGCGTTTATTAGCAGTGACAAGAGACACGGGGGCACGTGCGCAACTTTCACAAGCAAATTTAACCAGTGACTGGTGGAAGTTTTGCTTGCATTTTGGTTAGATTTCTAGCACTGAGACAGCAAGCTGGAGATAAGTAACTTTGAGGCAGCAAGGCTCATCTCATTCATGGTTTTGGAAGTCTCAGCTCCGTCAGGTGACCCGTTGCTTCTGGGCCTATGGCAGTGTAGGAGCATGTGACAGCTCCTCTCATGGCCACCAGGAAGGAACACGAGCAAGGTAGAAGTTCAAGTCCCAGGATCTCCTCCAACCGCAGTCCTCAGTGACCAGAGCCCTTCACAGGGCTTCACTCCTCCCAGCAGAGAACCTGGGCGGGCGACTTAGCCTTTTAACATGGGCTTTCGGCGAGCATTTTCTATCCAAACTGTAACGGCTTTGAGACAATCTTAAATTATTATAAAATCATTCAGGGAAAGGGGAGGATGAGGAAGGGAGAGAGAGACTGGCTGGCTGCGGGAGGGAAGAAGAGAGAGAAAGAGAGACAGAGACAGAAAACACTCCCTCTTCTACGAGAAATGTTAAGTTCTGAGTGGAGCCGAGGAGTCTAACAGCAATCCCAGTCATGTGGATGTGCAAAGCCACTAAATCATAAACACACTATCAATATTTTAAATCACATTCTTAGATATATAAAGAGGTTCATATTGATTATTGTTAGTGTTACTCTGATCTTTAGGAAATGAACAAAGCTAATCAAGAATTGGGGAATAGCATTATAGAGATTAGATTTGAGTGTGGATGGGTTTGTTTATAGTATACTTTTAAATTCTATCTTAGCAAGTATTTTTTTTGTGTGTGTGTGTGACAGCTGGGAGAATAAAATAAGTAAATGTTCAGGGGCTGAAGAGATGATTCCGTTGATAATTCACAAGCATGAACATCTGAGTTCCATCCCCACTAGCCAATAAATGTTGGGTGTGATTGCATATACCCCCCCAGTACTGGGGAAGTGGAGACATTGAGATCCATGGAGCTTTGCACCCAGCCAGTCTAAGCTAAGCAGTGAGCTCTTATCCCATGAAAGATTGTCTCAAAATGAAGTAAGTGGTATGCCTGAGGTTGACACGTGAGGTGGTTGTGACACATGCACAGACGTGTACACACACCCGTCTGTGTGCCGACACTCAGAATGCAACCCACACTTACACTGCACACACATTAAGTAAATTCATAAACATTCAGCACTTATTCAGTAAGTGCTGACAAAGCATCTACAGTAGAAAGTACACACACATATTTGTGTGTATATATATGTATGTATGTATATATATTATATATATATCCCAAAAGCACAAAGTGAAAAGTACATAAAAATAATAGCAAAATAACATAAGCCAAAGCAAAACTTACAGCATGAAATCCTGTCATTCTAAGGAATTTCTAATTGATTTCATTGAACATTTCCTAGATTAGAAAAGGGCCTCTTCTAACTATGCAATTTTCTAATGTATAGAGAACACCAAATTAAAAATAGCATGATATGACACAAAAAAGCATTTCAAAGATTCTGGGTTTAGATACTATCTTGAATAAGTTAAGAAATTTTACATGGATTAATTTTATTAGGAAAACTTTGTTGTGGATTACTTGTTAATTTTACTATGAGAATATGTGATTTTTTTTCAAGTACATGTTTATAAACTCAATAGATGCCTGACTTGAAACAAAACACACATACACACACACACTCACACACACAATGATTATGGTTATAAGTCCCTAACAGCATTAGCATTATTGTGTAATTCTGTTCCATGCAGTTTCTGGAGGCTAGATTTGCATGCCCCAAGGCCATCTTGGTGAATGGGTAATATAGGAAAGCATATATTAGTAAGATATGGCTCTCAGTTTTGATTCATGAGTATACTGGGTTCTATTGAAATCAACCTTTGTCATTTTCATGAAATACATAGATCTTTAGAACTCTCAAAGAGAAGATGCACATTTCATGTTAATGCTATAGTAATAAATATGAATCTCAAACCTTAGACACATGCATTAAAATGTTCTCAGGATTTATATTTCAAAGTCAGTGTTACATTGCATCAGGAGGAGGTACCTTGAGCCATTCTTTCAAGTGTCCTAATTCCCTTTCTTAGGGCTGGGAACACCTACCCTAGCTACTTTCAGTGTTTTCTATACTTAGAATGCAAGGCCAGGAAAGGGCTTTGCAAAAATCTTTTACTTTTTTTTTTTGCCTAAGAAATAAGTCTTTTGGGACATACATGGCCTCCTTGTGACCTACTGAACAGAAGTCATCAGGGTGAAAGTGACAGGTTTTATACCCAGATGACCTTCACTTAGCTAAAAAGTATTTTGTCACTTTCTAGGGTGTCACTCATGGCTGAAAGGGATGATTGGTGGTTTCATGAAGACGTTCTATGATATTGAACCCTTGAGATACTTTTTATAGTATTCAGTCCTAATTGTCAGTACAATGTACAAAGACACTAGAACGTTGCTCAATCAATGACTCTCTCATGCTCTTTTTAAAAATGAAAATAAACTATTTGATCTAGGTGTATATACGATAACCTCATAAAAGCTTTCAAAAATTAAGAGACATATTATATATTTTGGTGGTAATTTATACAGTGTAGTGAGAAAAGTTAATAAGCTGTTAGTATTACCAAAATCTTAAAATTATTAAATTTAAAAGAACACTACATTGATCCAATCCATAATATTTGAGTATCTTTAATGAATCAATGGGTGAAAGAAGAGAAACTTCTTATAAAACTTAACTTTTGTGTGGCATTTTGTATTGGAGTTGTGGTCCTATGTCTACTAGGTGATTAACCACTGGCTGTAGCCTTATGTCTACTTGGTGATTAACCACTGGCTGGCATTTGAATCAAGTGCTTTATAACTTTTATTTACTTAAAGATCTTAGGCTCTTAGAAGCATGTAATTGCTATATATATAAATGACCACTATATTTTTATATAACATGTATTAAGACAAATATTGTTCAAATATTCATGTATTCAAAGCTACATGAAGGAGGAAGGCTTTTATAGATAGATGCATACATTTTTATCCTAACCAATGGAATATGGCCAGCAACATATAGAGATTAGTGGATTCAGCAATGGCATAAGTTAGGAAAGTGTGTACTTTTCTAAATAGTACTTTATTTCTCTTGTCAGTGTCTGATACACTACATATTCAACTATATGTCATAAAACACACTTTCTTACACTGTGTATTGCAAAAAGAAATGACAAAGACACACATCTTTCCAATTTGAAATTTATAACAGTCTTTTTATCCTTATGAGGTAATTTTTGAAGGCTTTTGGCTTCACTTTGTTGTAAATTCTTAGCAGGAGGAGGCAGAACCAGTGTGATCTCAGAAGCCAGTTTAATCTCAAATCTATCATCAGTTGGGAAAATCTATGTGGTTGCAGCTCAGCCCCTCAAGGCATCCTCCTCTCTGAAGGAAACTAGGACAAAATTTACAGTGTTTATAAACTTGTATATAGGTCAATTATGTTCATAATTATTATAATGAGGAATTTAAACATACAAAATACTTATCTTTTTTAAAGAAAACTCATTCTAATGTCAATATTTAAAATAAATGTGCTGGAAAGAGGATAGACAAGAAAGATTTGCTAAGTCAATAAGATAAGATTAAATCCAAGAAATAACCAGAGCATCGAAAAACCCACCTTTGCTATAAAGTATTTCCATGATGAGATGATTATATGCCTGGAGCAAGAATGCAGATCATCCTCACATATCACTGTGAAAAGCAAAGAAGCATAATTGCATTGCCCCAAAGTAAAGAAAACAGGGGAGAGATATGCTCAGTATCACGAACAATCTGACAGTTCATGTGGTATATTATAGCAATTACCTACACATTCAGAGCCTCAATGTAATCCTGAGCTTGCCAGTACCATTACACTGTAAAAGTTACCAATTTTTGGTAGCAGATTATCAAATGGCAAATAATTTTTCTTTATTAAAAATATTATATATTGATTTATGAGAAAGAGAGAGAGAGGCGGGTATATAGAAAGGGAGAATTGGCATGCCAAGACCTCCAGCCTATGTAAACAAACTACAGATGAATGCACCACCTTGTGCATCTGCCTTTACATGGGTACTGAGGAACTGAATCCGGGTCCTTTGGCTTTACAGGCAAATGCATCAACTGCTAAGCCATCTCTTCAGCACAGCAACTGCTTTTTCTAAATAAGCTCTGAAAATTTATTAATCTGATTTCTGATTAAAAATTAACATCAAATATATGACTATCATTTTAACCAGTGAAGCATTTTCATTATCTTTCAGTGGCTCCAATTTGTGCTAGACAATGTGTTCTGTATGATAGTGAGTTTATACTGGGGAAGTGATGATATCACATCTGTATTTCAGTAAGCAGGTGACATTTGTTATTTAGTTTGCTATCTCATCAACTCTCTTCCTTCACAATTTTTTTTAGTAAGAACTCATGTTAAAAAAGTATAAACAATACTTTTGGTTCTTCCAGATGAAGCAAAGATTTTTTTTTTTCTGTTTTACAAGAATGACTCCAAGAAAGAATAATAATAATATTTCAATAATTATTTTCACTAGCATACAAATATTAGGTTTTTATAAATTTTTAATTTTTTTATTTACTTACACAGATGATAGACAGACAGACAGGCAGATAGATAGATAGACAGAGCATGGGCATACCAGGGCCTCGTGCCACTGCAGACAAACTCCAAATGCATGCACCACTTTGTGCATCTGGCTTTACATGGGTACTTGGGGGTTGAACCCAGGCTATCCGACTTTGCAAGCAAGCACTTCAAACTACTGAGCCATCTGCTCAGCCCCCATAATTAGGTTTTGTTATATTGTATTGCAAGCAAATTTTGACTTTTGTTTTTGTTCCCCTCTGTTTTTCCTCCTCTTCACCTTGTGTAGTATCTCCATCAGAGATTCCTTTCTCCCTGTATGCTGCAATTCCTTTGTCCTCCACCCCCTGCATCATTGTCCCTTATGGTCGCAAACCTTGATTTATGGTCTATATTCACATGCCTTATTTACATGCAAACACTAAAAGTTAGGATCTGCATGTGAGAGAGAACATGCAATTTTTGTCTATCTGAGGCTCAGTATAATTGTTTTCAGTTCCACTTATTTACCTTCAAATTTAATAATTCATTTTTATTTGCAGCTAAATAAAACATCATCATGTATATATGCCTCTTTTTCATTATCCAGGTGTCCACTGATGGACATCTAAATTGTTTCTATTTCCTTGCAGTTGTGACTACAGCAGTAGTGAACACGGATGAGCAAGTGTATCTGTTATAGCATATACAGTATACAGGCCCAGGAATGGTAGCTGGATTTTAATTTTTTTTGGAAAAGCTGCATACTGGTGTTACAGTCAGGTGTCTCTTTGTTGGGAGAAATCACCTGACCAAGAGCAGCAGGTGGGAAAAAAAAGGTTTATTTTGGCTTACAGGGTTGAGGGGGAAGCTCCATGATGGCAGGGAAAATGATGGCATGTGCAGAGGGTGGAATCACCTCCTGGCCAACATTAGCTGGACAATAGCAACTGGAGAATGTGCCAAACACTGGCAAGAGGAAGCTGGCTATAACACCCATAAGCCCGCCCCCAACAATACACTGCCCCCAGGAGGCATTAATTCCCAAATCTCCATCAGCTGGGAACCTAGCATTCTGAACACCTAAGTTTATGGGGGACACCTAAATCCAACCACCACAGCTGGTTTCCACAGTGGCTGCAACAGTCTATACTTTTACCACATTGCATCTGGGTTCTTCATTCCTGTGTCCTGTTAGTGTTTGCTGTCATTTGTTTCCTTGATGCTGGGCACTCCAAATGGGCTAAGAGGGTATCTCATTGTAGTGTGAATCGGCATTTCTCTGATTGCTAAATATGTTGAACATTCTTCATATATTTGTTGTCCAGTTGTCTTTCTTCTTTTGAGAACTTTACATTCATTTCCTTGACCATTTATTGATTGACTTATGTTTATGGTGTTGAATGTTTTGGCTTTCTCTCTGTATGTTATCCATATCAGATTCATGTCTGAGGCATAATGGGTAGAGATCTTCTTCCACTCTGGAGGCTTTCTGTTCGTCCTTCTGATAGCTCCCTTTGCTGTACAGAAGCATTTTAATTTCATCTAGGCACATTTGTTGACTCTTGGGACTATTTCCAAAGCTATTTGGCGTCCTGTTCTGAAAGTGTTTTCCTAGCCAACAAGTTCTAGTGTATTGCTTGTTTTCCTTTAGTATTTTTAGTATTTCTGTCTTTCCATTAAGGTCATTGACCCAGTTTGTATAGATCTTTGTGCAGATGAGAGATTTGTATGTAATTTCATTTTTATGGCATGTAGTAGAAATCTGTACAATGTGCTTTCCGCACTGTATGCTTCAGATGCCATGGTTGAAAGTCAGCTGGCCATATCCATGCGGGTTTATTTCTGGGTCCTGTGTTCTGTTCTCTTGGGCTGTGTGTCTGTTTTGATGCCAGTACCATGCTATTTGTCACTATGACTATACAGCGTAACTTCAGGTCAGGAATTGTGATACTTGCAGCTGTTTTCTTTCTGCCTAGGTTCACTTTGGGTATGTGTGGTCTTCTGTGTTTTTATATGAATAGTTGGATTGATTATTTTTTTTCTGGATATGAGAACAATATCACATGAAGTTTGATGTGAATTGCATTGAATCTGTAGATTACTTTCGGTAGTTGATTCTATCATTCCCAAAACATAGAGGTCTTTCCAATCTCTTCTATGTTCTTTTACTTTTTTATTCTCTTTTTTCTTTCTTTTTTTTTATGTTGCCTCTTTGTTTTTTCTATTAAGAACATACTTATGGATACATTATGATTTGTATCATCTTTTCCCCATCTCTGACCCTGTTCTGCTGGGGGCCCTCCTAAGCGGGGATGTTGGTATTCCCCATGGGGCTGTGGGCTATGCTTTCTGGGAGCAGCAGTCAGTTCCTGGGGGAAGGCGATGCCTCTGGGCGGCTGGACAGAGCAGGAGCACCAGCTCCACTGCGATGATGTAGGCTTATTTCCTTGGCATAAGTGATGTGGCATTGTTAGGAAGGCGTCAACACGATGTACAGGTTTTGTGTGGTAATTCCTTGTGGTAATATAGACTGTCAGATGCATTATAAACATCAATCCAAGGACTAGCATAGAGGTTAAATACCAGATCAAGAGGATCTTCTGGCCAGTCCAAGTCTTCTTTGGTGAATTTTGACTGGTATATTAGGTTCATTTATAATTGTATCCAATTAGTATTCCATATTTTTGCTATTGATCCATCTATGCACTCAAAATAACTTACTGAAACTGATAACTTTTAGCCAAAAATTTACTCACCCTTGGGCTTATATATCAATACACAGTAAGGTATTGATTATATTCCTAATGAACAAACTGAAGCAGTTTTATTATTTTCAATTTTCAAAAATTTTAAATACTTTATCCCTTATCTATTCACCACCTTCCTTAATTTGGCGTTATCTGCTAATTAAGTATGTGTTACTTCTAGCTTCTCTCCCATGAGGTCAACATGTTTAACAGCATGGCCTGTCATAGGGAATCCTGATATCTTACAGACCCCACCAAAGCATCACTTAACATTTTAAAGCAGGCCAAAATCACATCTCTTTCTGTGTTTATATATGTATAGTTAAAACTCTTAGGAAATAAACTCTTCCAAAGAAATATAGCAGAAACAAGACACTATGCCAAGCCAAATAAACTTTCTCATTTTGATTTCACAGCTAATAAGAGGTTTGGAAAAACACTATGGAGAGAATGATGAGAGATGGAGAGAGAGCATGGACTATGTATGCATGTTTTTTTAATTTTTTTATTTATTTACTTATCTGACAGAGAAAGATGGAGAGAGAGGGGGGAGGGGGAGGGGGAGAGGGAGAGGGAGAGGGAGAGGGAGAGGGAGACGGGGGAAGAGGGAGAGGGAGAGGGAGAGGGAGAGGGGGGAAGAGGGAGGGGGAGGGGGAGGGGGAGGGAGAGGGAGAGGGAATGGGCGCAACAGGGCCTCCAGCCACTGCAAATGAACTCCAGATGCGTGCACCCCCTTGTGCATCTGGCTAATGTGCATCCTGGGGAATTGAACCTTGGTACTTTGGCTTTGCAGGCAAATGCCTTAACCGCTAAGCCATCCCTCCAGCCCTATACATGCATGTTTTTAAAGTCATATTAGGGAAATAGCTCATTAGAGTCAGTAAGAAGTCATCAAGGGAACAATTTTAAGCATTGCAAGTGGTTGGAAGTAGGAAGCAGTGAGATTAAGTTTGGATTTAGCAGGTGCTTTGGCTGAGTGGTGAACAGTTTAGGTGGTGCAGGGTGATGGTTTGATAGTAGCAGCCCACCTGAGAGTGCCCCGATTGGGTTGTGTGTTCCTGTTAAGGAGTTACCTCAAGCGCACATGCATTTATATATAATTCCTTCTTTAATCGAAAAGATAAGCGAAGCCAGGCTTGGTAACGCATGCCTGTTATCCCATCATCTGGGACGTGGCTGTTGGGGGGTTCAAGAGTGGGAGGCCATATTGGCTTCACAGTGAGACCCTGCCCATTTCAAGAGATGACTAAGCTTTCCTGGGCCTTGTGCCTCAGGTCTCACAATGCAAGGCTCCGCTACAGCCTCGATGTGGATGGACTCATCTAGAGGGTAATATGGCTGTTGACAGAAGATCCTGACTGCTACAAACTCTGTTCCACTGTGGACACTGGTTTCCACTTACTCTTGGCCAGTGCTCTGTACACAGAAGCTGTATCAGCCAAGGAAGGGAGAGAGAGAGAGAGAGAGAGAGAGAGAGAGAGAGAGAGAGAGAGGGAGGGAGGGAGGGAGGGAGGGAGAGGCTGCTGGAGTGACAGCTTCTGGATAGTATGAATTTCCATGGCATTCTTCGATGGTTTATTATTGAAAAGGAAGTTATGGATTCTTATCAAGCTCCAGCAGAAGGCTGAAAGGCGAGTGAGAATTTTGCGAGCAAGTGAGTGGCGGAGACCAAGACCACTGGGGGTCAGTGTAACGTCTGCCCACACAGCAGCTTTGCTTGTTGTAGTTACGGGTGGTGCAAAGCAGTGGATGACGTTTTACATGATCATCAGTTGGGCAATGGATGGTATAAGGGAAGATGGGAAAACGCTTTGCAAAATGTTCAATGATCAGTTGGAACGTAGGACATTATTTTCTACCTGATGTGAGATTGGTGTTTGTCTATGTTATTGTTTATTGTGGCTTGTGAACGTGAATGTATTGATGTGTCATTACAGCCTATAATGAGGGTCTTTACATTGTTATGTCAGTCAATGGACTGTGACATTTTCTTTGTACTTTAACCTTTAAGATTAAGAAATTTAGAGTTATCAAAGAGGAAATACAAGTTATTCATTTAATATTTCCCTCTGTATTGTTGAGAAAATTATGCTTATTCTGTTTGTGAGCACCTTATAGGAATAAAACTCATAAATAATCTACTTCTTCAAGGAAGAGGATTTCATGTAGGATGGATTCTTGGGATTTGATAGATGAATTGAGTATATTTCATGGGATGCTATGAAATGTGTTTGACTCTTTTGAAAAAGTCCTGACAATAATAAGGTATTGTTTTAAATTAATATGTTATTTATTTTTTTTTAGAGTTGGAAGCGACTAAAGACTTATGGCATTAGTCTAATAACATTTTAGTTGCATAATTTTAAAAAATTCCAAGAGAAAATAAGCTTTTAAGAATTTGCCCTCCTCAAAAGTAGAAATTAATATGTTATTTTTAATATGGAATACATCAACATTAATTTTCTGATATATTTAAGTAGAACTATATGAAATTTCTGAGATTCCATTATGTGGCCTACTGCAAAGAGAGATTCATATGATTCACTACACTATCAGATATTTCTGACAATATGCTTTCAGCAATCTTATTATAGAACTTGTGTCTTTGTTATCTCATGACATCTCATCTGAGTCTTTCTTGAAGGAAATTCATACAAAAGTATAAGCAGTGAATATTTACCATTCTTATTATATTGCATCTACTGAAATATACATTAAAAATAATTATTTCTTAGTAAGATAATTCATATACTCAGATGGAAAAGTCTTATCTTAATGACTACCTGGTTCTCCTTTCATGCAATTATAGACTTGACAGAGAGTCCACAGGTGAGGAAGAATACTGAGGAGATATTAACTCCAATTTCTGCCCGAGTCACTTGGATTTCATTGTTCAAATATAACTGAAATGGTCACAGTTGCTGAGAACATAGATTAATGTATAATCGATTAAAATCATATTATTCTTTTTAATATCAGAGATAGTATTCTGTACTTTGCCTATTATGTACTTTGCCATGGTGCATTTATTTCTAATGTCCCATTTCTAATAAACATTTCTTTAAAGCTGGTTTAAGCTTTTACACTATTTATTTATTGGTCTGTGTGTTTAGGATCAGGGGCTTACTGTATAGTGTAGACTTGCCTGAAACTCACTATGTAGCTCAGGCTGGCCTTGCATCTGGTGATTTTCCTATTTCAACCACTCAAGTGCCAAATATATACATTTAAAAAAACTTTCAGCTCAAAATTCAGGCCTTGAAGAGTCTGACCAGGATGGATACCCCAAAAAGGAGGGTCCTGGTGGAGGGGGGGAGGACAGGGACGAGACTAACAATGGTACCAACTTGAATGTATTCACTGACTACAAAAATAAAAAAAAAAAATTAAAAAAAAACAACTTGCTTTATTTTTCTGTAAATACAATCTGTGCACAAGCATCCTAAAAATATATAAAAATTTTAAGTAAAACAAACCATTTTTATAAAGCTATATTTTTATTTTAGAGAGAGAGGGCGAAAGAGAGAGGGAGAGAGGGAGAGAGAGAGAGAGAGGGAGAGAGAGAGAGAGGGAGAGAGAGAGAGAGAGAGAGAGAGAGAGAGAGAGAGAGAGGGAGAGAGGGAGAGAGAGAGAGAGAGGGAGAGAGAGAGAGAGGGAGAGGGAGAGAGAGAGAGAGAGAGGAGAGGGAGAGAGAGAGAGAGGGAGAGAGAGAGAGAGGGAGAGAGAGAGAGAGGGAGAGAGAGAGAGAGAGAGAGAGAGAGAGAGAGAGGGAGAGAGGGAGAGAGAGAGAGAGAGGGAGAGAGAGAGAGAGGAGAGGGAGAGAGAGAGAGAGGGAGAGAGAGAGAGAGGGAGAGAGAGAGAGAGAGAGAGAGAGAGAGAGGGAGAGAGGGAGAGAGAGAGAGAGAGGGAGAGAGAGAGAGAGGGAGAGGGAGAGAGAGAGAGAGAGAGACGGGAGAGAATGGGTGCACCAGGGCCTCCAGCCAATGCAAACTAACTCCAGATGCATGTGCCACATTGTGCATCTGGCTTACATTGGAACTGAGGAATTGAACCCAGGTCCTTAGGCCCATAGGCAAGTGCCTTAAGTGCTGAGTCATCTGTCCAGCTAGAAGGTACATTTTTTCTCAGTCAGTATGTTTCTTTCACTTTTTGACAGATACTGAACTTTGCATGGGTGTTGTTTAACTTTTGTAGAGATATATTTTACAGTGGAAGATATATGTGCAGTATAAAACTAATTACATTAGTTGTACACCTAATAAGTGTCTCAAAGAAATCAGAAGTACAACAAAGTACCTGCCTTAAACAACTGCATACATTCAAAGCAAATACAAAGAAGCTAACTTCCCATTTCTTGAAACATTCAGAAAAACAGTTGCTGTTAATCCAAGCTCCTATTCTGGTGATATCCCCAGTTTATTTTTATCATTGAATATTCTTGTGACTAAGATTTGTCTAAGAGATATAGCAAGATACTTCTTGAAGTATAAACATTTGAGATTTCCCAACTGAAGCGAACACACGGTCTGAACCATTTCTGGCGATTATTTTATTTATTCTGGTTTTATTTGTGTGTGTGTTAGGAAGCATTGGGCCCAGTCCTCATTCATGCTATGCAACTGCCCCCTCTGCAGGTGTACTACTTTCCTGATAAATTATTTAAAAAATACAAATTGCTCCTTTTACATAAAACTATGGCTCCAGAGTATTTTCAGAGGATGTTTTCTCTTAATTTTTAAACAGATTGCAATATAATTCAAGTCATTTTTTTGTATACCCACACTGTTACATCATTGCAACTTATAAACTTGGAAAGTGTCTTTATATAATTAAACATTTTTCTTCCTTCTTTATATCGAGGCACAGTCCTGTTTTTTTTTTTTTTTTGAACCAGTCATGTTTTGAGCTCATGAGGTATAGCTAATAGGAAGCAAGTGATGAAACATCACATGGTTTTGATGTGGAAAACTTACCAGGCTTGTTACATAGATAAGTTGGTTATTTCTAGGTCCCTCTTATGTAAAATAACAACTGAAAATCTAGTTTTATTTTGCATATTAAGGAACCATCATTATTGAAGCATTGATTTGGAAAATGGAATGGAGGTGCCCTACTTACTAGCACATGAAGAAAAGATTGAGGAAAAGAACTGTGCTTCTTTAATAGAGATGTAGAAATAACATACCCAAGACTCTTGACTTGACCATTTCTGGTGTGTTCAGGGTGTTTCCTTGTCTCCCAGGCTGATTTTAGCCTACAGGTGCCCATCTTCTTCCTGTATCTCGTGCTCATCTTCTCGGTGTCCTTTCTCATGATCAAATCCCCTCATGCCATCATGTTCCATTATGTGCATCTCAATGACCTTGTTTAAATGTAGTCACTTCTTCAGAGACCCGTCTCCAAATACAACCATACGGTGAGTCACAGGCAGTCATGTCTGACCATGTGTGTTTGAGATGTAAATTCAGCTGTACTCTTGGTCACAGATGGTTGTGTCAGTGTGTGAGAATTTGAGGTGCAAGTTCAGATAGTAAGTCTCTTTTCATGAATTCCCATAAGTGCTTATGAAAATGTCTTTTTTATATACTGAAAAATTTACTTAATGTTTCTTTTACAGCTAGCTGTATAAAGTAGGGTTTTAGTAAAACCTAGAAGGAACAATTGGTGATGGCCCAAATCAGGATGAATGGTGTTAAACTGAGGAACAAGACAAATTTTCAGTGTGATTTGAAACTTTGGGCTTCCACAGCCTCATTAAAATCTGCTCCCACAGTCTGAGAGACTTCATTGCGAATCAAAGAAAACATACTTTCTTTTTTCTTTTTAAAAAAGATTTTATTTTTATTTATTTATTTGAGAATGAGAGAAATATAGAAATAGGCAGAGAGATAGAGAGAGAGAGAGAGAATGGGCACACCAGGGCCTCTAGCCACTAAAAATGAACTCCAGATGAGGGCATCCCCTTGTGCATCTGGCTTATATGGGTCCTGGGGAGTCGAACCTGGGTCCTTTAGCTTTGCAGACAAGCGCCTTAACCACTAAGCCATCTCTCCAGCCCCCAAACACACTTTCTTATTGTAGCTCAGTTTTGTTGACTATAGGTATTCATTGCAGTTGAGGAAAATTTGTCACATGTACATCAAGCATAAAGGGGAGATGCCTTTGTGTTTGTTCAAAATATCCTAGTATCATAAAGATACGTCATCAAGACCATGAATTGGTAATAGTCATGTGCACTGTGTTGAAAGTAATGCTAGTTGGGCAAATTGAGGTGAAAAGTGACGAATGGTTTCTCTTCAGTGAAAATATGGATGACTTTCTTGGTAATCTTTAGCACTCAGAGAAGTAAGCACTTCCTCCCTACTTGTTTGTCAAATTATATACTATATAGGTTATGTTTTCAGGATGTAAAAATTCTTAAATATAAACTGTTCAAATACAGAATAAATTTTATCTAGAGTGATTTGTATGAGAGAAAATAAACACGGAATTTTTCCTCCAACATCACAAATTTAATGCATGAAATTTTTACATGAAGTTTCTGAATCTAGTAAATGAGTTTTGATTAAATGAAACCTGAAATTGCCTTCAGAAATAAAAGTTCTTTAGTTTTATGAAGATGCTGGAAACTTCAATTAGGTATTTGAATAATGGCTTAAAGAGTATTAAGAGCTAAGTTAATAAGCTGCCACAAAGACAGACTAAATTTTATTTCATGATGCCTGCCCTTGAAGAACTTCAAAGGAAAGGACATAAACTTACTAAAATTCAATGATGAAAATAGTAAAGGTAATAACGGATGATGTTAACATATACTGCATGCAATTCCATTTTCAAATGAGCTGTTGGTCAATTATTCATAGGAGGACATAAATTAGATTGTCCTAGAGGGTTGCATCAGAAGGAATGAGATTTGGTTGATGGCAGAATAACAAGCAGAGATTTTCTAACATATCAAAATAATTATACCTTGAGAACTGTGCCAGGGTCTGGGGGACATTTAAGAAGGTAAAAGAGAGTTTCCTGAGGAAATTCACAATCCATTTAAAACTAGTGGTTAGGTTTTATTTTGAACACTTTCTAATATGAATATTTTGAATAAGACTGTATAAATTTACACGATTTGAGAAAAAAGTTACTAATACATAGATATTTTATCTGAATTTACTCATATTTGACTTTTGTAAGAATCTGGGGTTGGATTTTATTTATTAATGGGAAACTATCTTAAATATAGTTTTATGTTTAGCAGATTTATGGTAGATAAGTAGTTTTTGTTTTTGTTTTTCGAGGCAGGGTCTCACTCTGGCCCAGATTGACTGGGAATTAACTATGTAGTCTCAAGTTGGCCTCGAACTCAGGGTAATCCTCCTACTTCTGTCTCCCAAGTTCTGGAATTAAAGGCATGCACCACCATGCCCGGCTCAAGTAGTTAATTTTTTAAAAGAACACATTTGGTACCTTGAGGCACACATACGTCACAATTTTAATACCTGCTCTGCTCTTGTGGATAGGGTCCTCTGATAAAGACAGTGATGCCATTGTTGATTCAAGTTGGAAAGTTCAAGTTCTTAAAGACTGTATTAGTATTGATCCATTGTACAAAGTGCCACGTTTCGTAAAGAGAAGTTCCTTAAAGCAAATGATCCATTCTGATATATGTCTTCCATTACCTTCTGTGTCCTCCACACCCACCAGGCTCCGTCGTATCAGTGAACATTCTTGTGGTTATTCTTTTGAATTTCTTACCTGGGTTTTCACCTTTGTCATCACTGGAATCCATTTTTATTTTACTCTTATCATTTGGAGGAGTTACACTGCCTTAATTTTTCATGATGATTACATTTCTCAGTTGGGACTTGCAACATCAGGGACTGACATTATTTGGAGTTTTAAAATCACCTATATTTAATGACCTGTAAGACCAAGGCTGTCTTCCAAGGGAAACAAACATATCACTGAGTTATGAACAGGCAGAGCAATCTGAATGCTTTCAAACTCATCTCAGCCCTAAATCCCTACTGAAGGGACGAGGCTTTCTGTCTGACAGCAGTAAACGTTATTTTAGATAGCTGGTTGCATATTGGTCCACCCATTGACTCAGCCTTATGGCTGACAGTGTCTCCATTTATCCTCAGGTGATGGGCTCACATTTTAGCCATCATGGGGCAGAATGACAGCCTCCATGGCCCTCCATGGGTCCTGAACATAGCCTCTGCCCCTTGATCTCTGCAGTGTGTTGGCTGCTTCCAACCCCCCCACATTCATGATGCTCCCTTAGCTGTCTCTGCCTGAGGTCTCTGTCAAAACGTCCCCATACGTCCTTATATATGAGCTTCCTTTGTGGTTGGGCCCCAGGGTTAAGTCAGTATTGAACAATAAGTAGGCTCCCTGTTAAACTAGCACTACAAACAGTCTTGGGAACAGTGTTGTATGTCACCAAGGGTAACAAGGGCTATTACATATAGTGAATGAACTCACCCTTTAGATAAGGCTTGGAAAAATGACTTGGTGAACATAGTAAGTAAGAGGGTAGCAATTTCCTCCAAGGTATGGTAATGGGGTCTCCATTTGGAAGAATTCCTTTTACAGTTAGGGTGAGTTTCTTTGTGTTTACTCCATGGAATTCATACTGTGTGAAGAAGTAGTGTCCTGACTGGGCAGTGAGCAGTTCTGGGAGGGCAGTGAGCTGCTGCACAGGGTCATATCCAGCGTTATAATCTGTGCCATGCAAATCCAGGTTATGCAAACGATGTCAGTTCTGGTCAATGAGTTCAGAGTGCAGGGCTGAAGTCCTTGGTGTCAGGTGATAGCATTGATCAGCTGTAGTTTGGAATTTTTGAGCCAAGCTTGCAATGCAGTCTGTCTCCATTTTCCGGTTTCTTATTAATGACCTTTCTTCCACCTGCTGACAGAGCAACAAACCCAATCTTGGGAAATTGATTGGAGTTCTCCTATTCTTATAACTGCTTCAAGCTGAGCAGAAGTGACAGGCTCTCTTTATCTATGGTTTGTTCCTCTGGCAAGAGTTCTGTGGGTGCCAGAAAAAGTGAACCATGTATAGGAGTGGTTTAGGTAGAAGCTTCTTGTTTTCTATACCAGGGGGCTTAAGGTCAGTGGGGTTTCCTCTGGCAGGGCTGGAAAGTCTCATGGAAGCTTCTGGAGGTGGAACTGTTACAGCCCAGGTGACACTCACTTGAGAGGCAGGTTACAAATGCAGGCTCTGAATGCATCAAGTAAACAGATGTCTACAAGCAGTCCAAGCAAAGGGAGCAACTGGGATAATCATGACTGAACATGGTTCCTCAGCCCTCCTTTTGTTCTTTGCTCCCAAAAATCATTGGCATGTTTAATGGTATTTAGAAGGTTTTGTTTTATTTGACCTGACTCGTTTATATAAGGCAACATTTTTCCTTTAGCATGGTGTAGCTTTTAGCATGACCCGTGATCAGCAAATCTAGGGCTCGCAGTACCTATTATGCAAGTAAATTGAACTGTTCCTATACTGATGAAAGTTCTTGGGCTAGCGTGGTTATGTGTGTTACTGAGTTCTAGGTATAATCCTAGGGTAGTGAAAATGGAGCTCAAAGACCTGCCCTTGTTCCCATGGTCATAGCAAGGCCAGGGGTTAGTAGTAGTGACATAGCTGATATTCTTTGTGTTCCTGACAGATAAGTATCTATTTGGAAGTATGTTGAATTGGGGAAGGGTTTCAATAGTAACAAGGAAGGTGGAGACCATGGATGCCCCTCCCCACCGCCAACAGAGTCAAGGTACCTGCTTGAGGAAGTATTTCAGTACAGGTTTGAACCAAGGCTAGCAAATTTTCAGCGGGGTCACAGCCTAGCTCCCCAGTAAGCATGACACCTATGTGGTTTTTATAATTATCTGTTTGTTGTTTACAAGCGGGGTGTGAATTAGTGAACCTGCATAAACTGAGATGCTAAAGTGAGTCTCTGAGGAGTTGATAGACATGACCAGTTTTAGCATTAGGGATTCTAATATTGCCAGTTCCTGTGTCCCTGACATAGTTTTCAGTTTAGGCATAGCTCAATTGGGCTTGAAGCGTAAAAAAATGATTTGATTGCACCTATCATTGTGGTGGTATACCAGTTACTTTCTTGTTTCTAGAAAATTCCCAAGTAGAAGCAGCTTATGAAAGGAAACATGTTTATTTTATCCTACAGTTGCAGAATGTAAAATCCATCACGTCAGGGGCAACACGTCAGGGCTAGAAAACTGTCACATCATGACATCAGTAGGGAGAAATAGAAAACAATGAATGCTAAATGCCGTGCTTGTTTTTTCTTTTATATACTTGTCCAGCATGGAGCCCATGGGGTGGTACTGATCACAGTGAGGTGGATGCTCCCACCTCTACTAACCCAATGTAGGAAATCCCTCACAGATAAGGTCAGGAGAGACTTGTTTCCATGATAAGTTAAAATCATGTCAAATTGACAATCAAGTTTAATAATCACATACATAAGGGAATGAAATAGTAACATAATGAAATACTGACAGTTTTAGGGAAATTATGTAACTAGATATTATCACCATCAGTGAAATAACAGACTCAGACAAATACTACATTTTTTAAATATTCAGATCCTGGGTTGTAAATATATATATATAACCTATGTGTGATGATGATAAATCATTGAGCTAGAAAGGAAAGAGGTCACCAAGCAGGGATGAGAATAGAAATAATGTGAGCTAAAGATGGATTTGGGACTAATAGAAGGAAAAGGGAAGCAGAGGGAAGAGAGGCGGCAGGTGATCAAGAAAACAAATCCGTTTGTGTACGGGCCATGCAAGGCTACTCTACATTAGCTTGGGGCTAGGACTGTGTGGAAATGCCTGTTCTGCTGCGATGAGCAAACAGGAAGCCAGGTCTGCTCTTACGTTCGTACCACGCTTTGAATGCCAATTTCATGCAGTCAGTTCTTCTAGGTGAACCAACACAGTCGTTTGTGAGTTGCTACTATTTGGGTTTATAAAGAAAAACAAGGCATGGTAGTAAGAGGAGGATATAATGGGAAAAGATAGGCCCTGAGGGGAGGAGCAGAGAGTGGGTAGTTGGTGGTGATGAAAATGTACTGTATGCTTGCATGGAAGTGTCAACAATAAATGAAATTGAAATATAACATGAATGCAACAGCAAACCACTGAGTTATAATATGAATGCAATAGTATACCACTGAGTTAGCGTTCTTGCTCTGTAGATTTCACCCATGTAAATTGCAAACAATGGAACTCCAATGACCAGAACAGTGTTAAAAACAAAGTCCCCATAACAGCTGCACACATAGAACTATTTCCTACATATCCATCATTCTCATACAGAAGTGGACTCAGAACCTGCTGGCCCTCTAAAATATATTAATTTGAAAGAATGAATAATTTCCTTTCTCAGTTTATTACCATTAGAACTTTTGTTATGCAAAAGACCTATGTTTTTTTTAAACATAAAATCGTAGGCATATGTATTCAGTTATTAGGAATCATTTATCTTAAGCACATTTAGTTATCTGAAGTAACAAATTGTAGACTAGAGGATTATTTTAATTGTGATGCTTATTTTCATATAAAATAACAAATCCTCTAATTTATATATTACATTAGATATTTAAATGGGAAAGTATCCATCTTATGATCAATGAAATATGTGCATTTCTTACACATTTATGTGAGATAGTAAGCTGTGCTTCTGATGATAAAAATAATTGATTTTTCACTGTAAATAATTGTTAATTTTATGTTCTTGCAAGACTTGTTTTTCGGTTCAGATTAAAGAACATGGAATAGATGCTCCCTTTTAATGAAATGTCTAACAAATAGAGGCAAAGTACAAAACTCTTTTTCTAAGGCAGTAGACATCAAAGAGGAAAGAGCAGTGACCCAGAGACAAAGTCATCATACAGTGGTGACAAAAACTATAGATGCTCACACAAGGGAAAGCCCAGCAGGTTCCTTGAAGTGAAGTTAGCTGAGTCTTGGATCTCTGCCAGATAGAGTTGCAAGAACAAGTCACTGGAGAAAGAGAAAACTACAAAAGGGAACTGAGGACATCAAGAGTTCTTCCTCAAGTCTTCATTTGAGTCCTCCATGTTCAGTCTTTATTTCTGTGTTATCTGATGACTGGTAGGCTCACTCATGGGTCTCACTGAGGACAGGGAATGGACCTTCTTCCTGCCATTCTGAGCAGAACACTTCACCATGCAGGAAAAAGTTCTGTGCAGAATGTACTAATGTTTTTTTTTTTTTTTACTTCATACTAGGCCAAGTTAGCATCTTATTAAAGACTTTTGTAATTTACACAGAGGAGTACTCAGCACTGCAATATCTTTATCTCACCTTCCAAGGCTCAGAGTCCATTGCAGAAGAGGTGGTGGAAAGAATGTAAGAGCCAAAGGAAGGGTAGGACTCCTTACAATGTGCTCCTCCAGACAGAAAATGGCCTGGATATCCATGACCCCACAGTGCCTGACACTACCTTCACAAGACCATCATAATAGGAAGAAAAGATCATGACATCAAAATAAAAGAGAGACTGATTGAGAGAGGGAGAGGATATGATGGAGAGTGGAGTTTCAAAGGGGAAAGTGGGTGGGGGGAGGGCATTGCCATGGGATATTGTTTACAATCATGGAAATTGTTAATAAAAAATAATTAAAAAAAGAAAAAAAACAAAGATAGGTGCAGGTAACATATGTCAATAATTGAGCTTCAGATTTTAACTTAACAGTATATAAACTGTTCTGACATACTTTAGTTGTACCATTTACACAAATACAGCAAAATATACATCCATTACATGACAGTTAATCTCTTAAAATATTAAAGGGTGAAGTTTCTGTATAATATAAATTTAAAATGCTATGTACTGTAGGACTGACTGGGATCAGCTGGGTTAGGGTGGCCTGGCTCTCCACATATGTCTCTGGTGCATTCAGTTAGTTATCCCGAGCATACACTCAGGAAGAAATAAGGTAGCAATGGAACTGGGCTTTTGAAAGCACCTGTTCTCCCCGGCTTTCAACATTCTGTTATCTAAATGCAGTGGTTGAGATGGGTGAGAACGCTCAAGTGCCCATGGAAGAGAAAGAAATGAGCAAGCATACTGCCCACTGCTCTTGTGGCGAAAACTGGAGCATGAAACAGTGATGGTGAGAACATGTGAGAACAAAATGTGTAAACGTTTAACATTTAATGTGCAATAACACAAAATAGGGTGATTTATGATAGGTGCATTTATGTAGAATATATGACTTGCATGTTTGAAGTGAACTGAAAAATTGAAAAGTAATTACCCCATTCACTTCCAATTATGTATTTCCGGAGATTTAAAAATGTTGTCTCAAGGGTCAAAGATTTCTTTGTTTTTGTACATCCATATATAAAAAAAAACTATATGATCTCTTAAATGTGTTATACAGCCAGTCACCTTCGATGGATACTTCTGCTATTAAAACTCATGCTGCGCTAAATGGCCCGTGTCATGCTACCGCAGCGGAACTGTTTCCCTTGCATTAGATTTTGTAAAGCGTGCTTACGTGCTGATATTAATTTAAGGTTTTGTTGTTAGTACCCTCTCATATTAAATGGGAGTTCTAGTATGGGTGTGTGGTGCCAATATTTTAGGCTTACCATATTAAGTACATTTTCTTCCATATTCAGTGTTAATGTATTCTGAGTTTTTAGCTAATGAGAAATCTCAGTTGGCATTTTTACTTGACTGTACTAGTTTCACCCTTTTCCATATTAACTGTGATTTTTCCCTTAGTGAAGTTCATTTTTGGTATCATTTTCATCTTTCCTACTGAATCATAAGTTCCCATTCATTATCACGGAACAATTTGTCAGCTAGACATATTAACCCTCTGTGTGTTTTACGTGTTTAAAATATCTCACTTGTTTTCATTTTTTGAAAAACAGGAATAATCATTATGTGAATTACACATTTTATCAATATCCTCTTTTTTTTTTTAGAGTTACAAGGCCCACTCAGCACCAGGCATTTTTAATTTTTTTGTATTTATTTATTTATTTATTTATTTATTTATTTATTTATATATGAGAGAGATAGAGACAGAGGTAATGGGCATGCCAGGACTTTCAGCCACTGCAAACGAACTCTAGATGCATGTGCCCCCTTGTACATCTGGCATACTGGGGTCCTGGGGAATTGAACCTGAAGTGGTCCTTTGGCTTTGCAGGCAAACACCTTAACTGCTAAGCCATCCCTCCAGCCCACTATCCTCTTTTCTAAATTTGTTGTTTGAGTAAGGCTTTCACCCACAAAGTACACGAACATTAAGCATGCAAGAGAATAGGGTTGCCTGCCTGGGCATGGGTGGGGATCATTTACCACAGAAGAAAATACTCCCTTGTTCTCAGCCGCCTTTGACTGCATATGACTCCTCAGGGTGGCAATAGGGGCATCATGCCTTCCTCTCCCTGTGATGGAATGCTGATAAGTCTGACATCGTGTGTTTCTTGGGCAGGACCTGGCAGTCACCGTGGGGTCGTGGACGTAATGGTCATGTCATATGGCAATGGCACCTACAGCCCTTCCGTCCGTCCCGGTTCCTCCTCTGCAGAGTTCCTTCAGCCTCGGGGGGACGGTCACGGCCTTCTCACTTAGCATTGAGCACTGCGGCGTCACTGCTCAGCACTTTGACAAGCAGTCACCACCATCTGCAATGGGAAGCAGTACTTGTTCTGAGCCTGGCTTACCTTACTTGGCATAATCTTTTCTAGAGCCATCAATTTTACTGAACATTTTATAACTTTAGTTTCTTTTCTGCTGAGTGAAACTCCATTTTGTATATGTGCCTCACCTGCATTTTCTGTTCACCAGCTGATGGGCGTCTAGGATGATTCTAGTTCCTAGTTGTGAATAGAGCAGCAAATACATGCATGAGCAAGTTTCTGTCTAGTAGAGGGCACAGTCCTTAGGAAGTCTGCCCAGTAGTGGGATAGCTGGGCCACATGGCAGTTCTATTTGCATCGTTCTGAGAAACCTCCACACTCACTCCCACAGCAGCGGCACCAGTATGTGCTCTGCACCAGCGAGTAAGGGTCCTCTTCCCTATGCCTAGCCAGCACTTTCTGTCACTGTTTTATGCTGGCCATTCTGACTGGGATAAAACTGAAAATTAAAGTAGTTGTAATTTGCATTTTCCTGATGGCTAAGGACATTGAACACTTTAAAAAAATGTTTTATTTTTATTTATTTGAGAGAGAGAGAGAGAGAGAGAGAGAGAGAGAGAGAGAGAGAGAGAGAGAGAATGAATGGATGCACCAGGGCCTTCAGCCACTGTAAATGAACTCCAGACATGTGTGCCCCCTTGTGCATCTGGCTTACATGGGTCCTGGGGGATCAAACCTGGGTCCTTTAGCTTTGCAGGCAAATGCCTTAACCACTAAGCCTTCCCTCCAGCTCCCACATTGAACACTTTTAAAAATACTTATTAAACTTTTTTTTTTTAATTTTTAGAACTCGCTCTTCAGTTCCATGGATACTTTTTGGTTGAGTTGTTCATTTCCTTGGTGCTTAGTTTTTTGACTTTTATTGGCCTCTAGGTGTGGGATGTGTAGCTGGCAAAGATTTTTCTCCTGTTTTGAAGGCTGCCTGTTAACTTGGCTGATAGTTTCTTTTGCTGTACAATAGACTTTAGTTTCATTAGTTTTCATTTGTTGATTGCCTTATTTTGTGTTCATCTTGAGTCCTGTCCTGAAAAGCTCTCATTAACGTCTTGAATATCATTTTCTTTCTGTGGAGTACCATGTTGTATTACTCAGTGTTCTCTGGAGTCACAGAACAGATAGAATGAATATGTATTATAAAGGGGTTCATTGGATTAGCTTAAAGGATAGAGACAGGTCTGTCTGGCAATAGCTGCAGAGTTGGAGAACAGCTGCTCAGTCCCTGAGGCTGGGTGCCTCAGCATTCTGGCCTGGCTCTGAAGGGCTGAAGGGTTTACGAGGAGCTTCTGGTCTTCAGTCAGTGCTGACTTTGCCTGTGTGAGGATGGCAGCAGCAGGTAGATGCACACACCAGCGGGGATTGTGGGCATCCAGCGGAAAGCCTGTGTGCTCTCAGAGCATCTTTATAGGGAGGGCAAAGTCTTCCTCTCTCCGTCAATCCTTTCTGGAAACAACTCACAAACCCTGCCAAGAGGAGCGTCTGTTATGGGATGCCTAATGTGATCAAGCTGACCACACTACTCAGTGGTCACATAAGCGTAGACATTCCCTAAATCCAGATTCAATAAAAAGTGAATTTCCAGGTCAGCCTGGACCAGAGTGAGACCCTACCTCGAAAAACCAAAAAAAAAAAAAAAAAAAGAATTTAATTAATGTGTTTGATTTACAGAAGATGTAAGCATGTTACCATGTTAGACAGGTACAGTTCTTCACTGCGCAACAATGTCTGAGGCCCAGAAATGAATTCCTATCATGTCTATGTAGCAAACAGGTGCCTACATCAAAGCAAACTAGATGTGTCAGTTGTACTTGGAGGTTTTGGCAAACAGTATTTGTGTACTTGCCGTTTTCTCTTCATTTCTGATGAACAGGCTATATTCCACTAAAGTTGAGTCTGTCTGTAGTAGCAGTCTGCAAAGTACGCCATCAATCCTACTTTCTTTCTTTTCCTTGTCTATATTTTATCTTCTCTTTTACTTCCTATCTTGAGATCCCCTGAGGCACATTTTTCAATCAAGTCAAAAAGAGAAGTATTGATTGTGTCTGACAAGTGTCAAAGTCTTTTCTATCAGAAGCAGGGAAAACACCTAAATCTGATGATCACTAGTGATGGGTGGTGTGACATTCCTTCCATTACTTCACCACTTACCTCCTTTACTTATTTGTCAAGTTATATTTCTATAAAGCTTTCTCATTTTCCAAGATTATTTGAAATTAAAGTTCTCTCGAGGGACTTACATTCTCATTACTGTCAGTGAGGAATCACATACCTCTTGAATACAATCTGTCCCAAGTGAATAAGGAGCTGTTATCAGTACACTTAAATTCATAAACCTGTCTCATAGTTTTTCTGTGTCTCAAAAGAAATTAGGCTACATGTCTTTAAAAAAGCTCAAAGGAAAGAAAATTAGGAAACTGAATTTGGTAAAAATGCAAAACCAGTATTTTTACAGCCCAGCCAAGGTGAAGGGTTGTCTAATTTCCTCCCTGCCTTGCCTACCGCAGTCTGTCTTATTTATAGAAAGCATGAGACAAGGGCTGTAGCATATGTAAATTTAACTTGGAGATGGATTAATTCTTAATTCATCCTGACCTGGCCCCCAGTTTGTCTCTGGGTAGAGGAAAATGAAATCTTAAGGATTAACTATTTTGATCGAGAAAAGAATCAGATTTTTGTGGCTCTGGCAGAGTTTCTTGTCGGTAACTCCATTCACTTGATGAAAGCATTTTACCTCTTTTCTTGGAGGTCAGGTTAAGCTTCAGGTTCCTCTGTTCCTGTTAAACACACTAATTTTGCTAATGTAAGTGGGTGATAGTGTGATAGCCAATGGGAAGTGCACAAGTCTTTAAGGACGATCCCATTTCCAACCAGCGCTGAGGTTACAGTTGCATATATACCTAACTTTCCTAATCAAATGTGAATTTCTTTTATCCATAAGCTTAAGTTAACATTATGTTCAGGCATTGGTACAGAAATTCAGTTTTCCAATGGCTGATGTCTAAAAATTATTTCCCTTTCAAAGTATAGCCCTATCCCATGGAAGAGTGTAATGCATGGGTGCTCATCAATGCAATGTAATACTTAAACGTATGCGTTCCTTCTTTATTTCTCCAGCTCGTCCATGCCAGGCAAACATTCCACCCTGGAGCCTTCTTATTTCTTTTATTTTGGTACATGGTTTCACTAAATTGCTGGTCTTAAACTTGTGATTCTCCTCCTTCATCTCTGAGCAGCTGGCTATGGTGGTTTGAATGCGTGGCCCCATAGAGTCAAGCATTTTTGATTATGATTAAACATTCTACCTATATCCCCAGTAGCAGAACCCTGCTACAGGGGTGTGCTACTGGGGGACGATCTGTAGTCCAGCCTTATTAGGTATCCAGAAAGCAGGTGGAGCTCTGGCTGTTCGTGTTTGCTGGCCGTTGCTGCTGCCTCTGCTGTGGATCTGTGGAAGTGAGCCAGCCTCCTCCACTGTGATGAAGCTTCCCCTGGATTCTGTAAGCCTGAAATGTACCCTTTCCTGCCATAAACTGCTTCTGGCTGAGTGTTTGTTCCAGCAACGAGAAAGTGACTACAACACTGGGATAGAGGCCTCCATCATCAGGCTTAACTCTATGAGTTACATTGGAAATCTCAGAAATATATTTTGTGTGTTTGCAAGAAAGTGTTATATTAGATTCAGTGCTCAAAAGTTTTGGATCATAATATATTAAGATGTTGAACTTTAATATATATATTATTCAAATTCATGTAATTGTTAAAACTAATTGTTAGTACTATATTAATTTTGAAGATGAGTCTTTATCTTAGGATGAGTAATATATATTTAATATACAACATTGCTTCTGCATAATGTATAGAGTTACAAAAGTTTATTTCCCAGAGATGGAGGGATGGCTCAGCGGTTAAGGCACTTGCCTGCAAAGCCAGAAGACCTAGGTTTGATTCCCCAGGACCCACATAAGCCAGATGCACAAGGCGGCACATGCGTCTGGAGTTAATTTGCAGTGGCTGGAGGCTGTGGCATGCTCATTCTCTCTTTCTGCTTCCCTATCTCTCTCTCTCAAACAAATAAAAATAAAATATTAAAAATTATTTTGCCTCTAATAAGAGGACTGATAAGAGTCACATATTAAACTATTCTGAAATCTGAGTGTGCAGAACTTTAATAAACCAAAATCTATGAAGTAATAAACCCTCGGAGTGACAGTCCCGCTCAGGAGACAAGGGTCCTGTGGCTGCTCAGGCTGGTGGGAGCGTGAAGAAGGCAGAGCATGCCAGCGCACAGAACAAGGAGGGCGTCACACTCTCAGCAGCGCCGTGCTGACAAATTGGCGCTGCTGGCACGATGTCCTAGAATACATTTTCTTTAAATTTTGTTTTAGTTTTACCTTTTCTGGAAAACAGGATGCTCTCAAACTTGGGATGGATCCTTCTGTTTCTCTCTACTGGGATTTCAGGCCCACATTCCCCTTCCAGGCAGGCAACAGTTGTCAATGTGCTTTAGGCATATTTGGTTTAATGTGATTTTCTCTACATGAAAAACCCAATGCCACTTATACTTTCTCAGATTATGATGAAAAGCTACATGCATGCATGTGGCGCGCGTGCACACACACACACACACACACACACACACACACACACTTCCTTTAAGTTAAAGTTCATTTTCCAGCATTCTTTCCTGAGTAATCACAGAAAGCTTTCACTTTCTGTTGGTAGAGTTATAGGAAGCTCACTACATAGAAAGCTCCAGAAATCAACAATGCCTGTTTTGGATGACATTCTCTTCTCAGTAGCATGATGAGAGGGATTTAGCATCGTTCCATTCTTTTCTGCTCATGACGTGAGTTTTCCCTGTATCCAAGCTGTCCACAGGATTGAGTTGGCAAGTGCCGCCACGCTCATCTTTAGGCGACGACTATTTTATGCGATCGCAGTCTTAAAGTACCAGAGTAGGAGCAGCGGTGGATGTCCCTTACTGTGCCTGACTGATACATTAAACTTCATCACAAGCACGTAGACATGTACCGAGGGAGGAATTCTGTCCATGATTCCAAACATCCACAAGGGACTTGGCCTGACTTTTCCACAGCAAGTAAGAGGAGTATGGTAATGTGATTCCGTGGCTCCACAGTGTTCTAGGCATGAGCTATTGTGCCCTGTGGGAGTTAGGGAAAACTTAATTCCGAGGCAAGGAGTTGGAGTTGCAAATTGACAGGAAAGCCTGAGATGAACTTGACATGTTGACAGGAATATTCTATCTCTGATAAGAGCCCTGCTGATACTGAGTGCGTCGAGTGTTGGAAATGGATGCTGGTTATCCACAGACTTTTGCTAGCGCACACATTTTATCAGAGTCAGACAACAATATGTATCAGCCTATCCAAACCCAAATCACATCCCCAAACATACGTCTAAAGTGGAACCCGGTGTGAGGTTAGAAATCGAATTTTTAGAAATTTTGTGTATATCATATTTCCAGATGAGAAACCACACCTCTAAGGCTCCGTAGATAAGCAGCCAAACAGAAGAAAATTGTTTTAAAGGAATTCTTTTCTTTCATCAAAATCTTTGAAGGGTAACTGGAGCTCACTTCACTTTCCTATTCCTGCACTGTGTGAATTTTCTCAGGAACCACCACAGTCACCGTCTTGAGGTGGAAGCAGTAAGCCCATGCTATGTGGTGAGGGGCGAAGGTTCACATGCCACCTGCCTTACCCACTGTGAGACGGGCTCAGCACTTGACTCTGAGCCAGTCAGGCTCACTAGAAATGTGGAGATATGGAGAGACCCCATGCACTTCTCTGGAAGCCTGGAATCTACAGGAAGCTGGGTAGAGGAGCTATTGCCAGCAGTGAGGCTTACCTTATGGAAGACAGAGTACACACAGATCTTCCTGGTGAAAAAGAGGAGCCCTGAAAAAGAGCCACACTTGGATCCAGAACCAGCTCTGAGCTCTCGAGTTATAGGTGCCAGGTGCCTGTTTTGTATGGTTTCTGGCAGTTATAGCAGATTCTGTCTTTCCAGTACTGGCCCATGAGCCACCTGCTCAGCGCTGGACTAAGCCTCTGCTGGCTCCTCCATTCTCTAGCCGTGGCCAGTACCCGGATTCTTTAATTTTTTTTGTTTATTTTTATTTATTTATTTGAAAGTGACAGACAGAGAGAGAAAGAGGCAGATATATAGAGAGAATGGGGGCGCCAGGGCCTCCAGCCACTGCAAAAGAACAACAGATGTGTGCGCCCCTTGTGCATCTGGCTAACGTGGGTCCTGGGGAATTGAGCCTCGAACTGGGGTCCTTAGGTTTCACAGGCAAGCGTTTAACCACTAAGCCATCTCTCCAGCCCTGTACCTGGATTCTTTTATGCCACCACCCAACACATTGTCCATATGGTCTTTTTCCTCTTTCCTTTCATTACTGTTTGTCCTTGGATGAACAGATTATTTTAACATCCTACCACTACATACTGACAGGCATGTACCATAATTCTTAAGGAATTCAAGTTGGGAAATAAAAGGGGATTCAGGAAAGGTTATGGACATTTACACATCAATAATTTCTTCCCCTTTTACAGAGATAATTATTAATATAACCATGCTTATTCTTGTAATTATCATTGACTATTATAATATAGTTTGTTTAGATGAAAAGCAGCCTTAATTTGCAAGTTAAAATTTAATTTTGAGTAAAATTAATACAAAAGTACTGGTTTGAACAATGTTTTATGCCTTTAGATTTCTGTATGTTTATACATATTCATATAACTCTATGAAATATATGACTGAGGCATACCAATGAATTTCTCATTGAGATTTTTTTCCCCTGGATAGAAAAATTTGCATTTTAACTTTTCAGTACAACCTAAATTACTGTAATATATTTTGTTAACTTTTGCAGGTTAATTCTTAAAACAATGTAAAGCTGGTCTGAACACACCGTTATATAACTAGAAGTTAATATGCGTGGCTTTATGATATACCTGATAGACTATTGCCTAGACAGGGAGAGCTCAGTCCACTAGTTGTTCAGTATTACACATGTGTCTTTTATAATTCCATATGCACCACATCCAATAAGAAAGAGGACATGAGCCATTTCCCTTTGCATATGCCCTATATTGTCTACTGAACTAAAATATATTAAACATTCTTAAAGTTTCAATTTTTTGAGTTGAGTTAATATAATTCTGTTTATAATGGCTTTTTATCAGAACAAAACTTATATAAGTAGTTCTAAGAAAATCACAGATCAAGAGAATTAATATCTACCCTATTTTCCGAGACCGATGGCAGACATGTTGCAGAATTGTCCTTAATCTGCAGGTGTGACTAGCACCAGTAACCCTGGAGTTATGAACCATCCAAAGCCGATTGTCTTTCCCAGCACCCCTCATGAGAGTGTGGAATGCAGGAACACCTATCAGAGCTCCCCAACATAGTTGGAAACTACCCAGCTGTCTCTCACTTCCCCAAGAAGGAATTAGTGATTTTTAGTTGCATTTTTTTTTTTTTTTTGTCCATGCATGGGATTTTGAGCTCACATTTATGGCTACATTTCCCCACCTGCAAACAAGCGGCTCTCCCCCCAGTGGACATCAGTGGAATGTCCTTTGGATTCATCTTTTACACTATGCGCCTCAAATTAAACAAAACATTGGATTTCACAGTTTGAGAACGCAGGCTCCAAGATGTCCCAATTTCTACTTTGAAAGCACCTGTGGTGCCCCAGAGTTCAGAGTTGCTACATTCCCGTCCTTACGTTTGTGTCATTTTCTACTGGAGCTCACAGAACTCAGAAAAAAACACGTTTACAAGTTCCCTATGAGGTGTGTTATAAAAGCTCCAGGAGATGAGATGTACGAGCATGATATGGGGGAAGGAGTGTTGGGCTTTCAGGCTGTATTGTACTTTATCATCACCACTGTCACAAGATCCCTGACAGGAAGAAGCCAGGCAAGAAGGACTCATCCTGGAGGAAGGCATAGCAACAGAGCCCCGTGTGTCTGGGGAGCAGGAGCCTGGGGCTGCGGCTCACATCTCGGTGTGCTGAAATGAGACAGAGTTGAAGTTTGGTACTAAGCTGTTTTCCCCCTTTTATGCATTTAGGTACGACATTCCATCGGCTAGTACCACCCACATTTAGGCAGGGTCTCACACTCTCCTTTTGTTCTCTCTAGGAAAACCCTCGTAGACACACCTAATGGTATTCCTCACTCATGCAATCAATTTTCAGTTGTTATTGGGAAACTGAACCTTATTCGGTCAGAGGTTTTTGCTTATTTATTTTTATTTATTTATTTTTGTTTTGTTTTTCGAGGTAGGGTCTCGCTCTAGTCCAGGCTGACCTGGAATTTACTCTGTAGTCTCAGGGTAGTCTTGAACTCATGGTGACCAACCTTCCTATGCCTCCCCAGTGCTGGGATTAAAGGCATATGCCACCACACCTGGCTTTATTTATTTTTTTTAGAGGTAGGGTCTCACTCTAACCTAGGGCAACCTAGAACTTACTCTGTAGTCCAAGTTGGCCTTGAACACAAAGCAGTCCTCTTATCTCAGCTTGCAGAGTGCTGGGAGTTTAGACATGAGCCACCTTTCCAGATTTTGTGGAGACTTTATGCAGGGAAATCAGTGAAGCATGCACAACATGACTGGATGACTTGGGCTGAGGGGATATGATGTCATGCTGACCGAGTCAAGACGGAAGCTGGACCCATCTGTTCATCTTACTGACCTCCCTTCCTTGTGTTTGGGGCAGGACCTTCTCTCTAATGATGGTTGTACAGAATTCATTTCATTCAAGATGTGTGTGTGTGTGCGCATGTGTGTGTGTTTTGAGTGAGGACAGTTATAGTTTTTATGACTCACTATAGGGAGAGAGAGAAGTTTTACTGGTCTGCTTGGGAAGGGACTTATGAGCAAAAAAACTTGTACAGAACTCAAAACAGATATTTCATGAAATCATAACTTTCCCCCCTTCATGTATATTCTATAAGTACAGAGAAAATTACTATGCATTGTAGTTATATTGTTTTCTTAAATTTTTGTTCAATGAATCAATGATAAAAATACACATGAAGTTAATTTTTAAAATATTTTAATCATTTTACAGTTGCATTTATTGATTACATTTTTTTGTAAGCAATCATCCCCTCCATGCCACTCCAGTAAAAGTATCTAGAGAAAAATCTACCACAACATGTTGAGTATCCAATCAATTGCTTTTAAAAAAATATTTAAAAATTATCTATTTTTTATTTTGAGAGAGAAAGGAGAGAGAGAGGAGAGAGAGAGAGAGGGAATGGGTGCACCAGGACCTCTAGCCACTACAAATGGAACTCCACATTCATGCCTCACCTTGTGTATCTGGTTTATCTGGGTACTGGGGAATCAAACCTGGGTCCTTAGTCTTCACAGGCAGGTGCCTTAACTGCTAAGCCATCTCTCCAGCCCCTTAAAATATTTTTACTTATTTTTTAGGAAGCAGAGAGAGATAGAGAAAGATAGAGAGAATGGGTATGCTAGGGTCTCCAGCCTCTGCAAATGAATCCCAGATGCATGCACCATTGTGCATCTGGCTTTAAGTTGGTACTGGGAATTGAACTCAGGCTTCTAGGCTTTGCAGACAAGTGCCTTAGCTGTTGAAACTACCTTTCCAGCCCTACAGTCAATTCTTAAATTGCCCAGTTCAATATAAAACACTTAACGTGGTTTTGAAAACTGCTTTACCCACTGTCATTAGTGTTCCATGTGAAACACCAGGAAGTGAAGGCAGGAAGATGGCCACAAGTCTAAGAGCAGACACGTTCCAAACCAGTTGGAGCTGCAGAGGGAGGACTCTCTAAGAAGGACAAAGAGCGTTCCATGTGGAACTCAATTCACAAACATGCCCTACAGAGAACCCTTACTAATCGGGACATTATCAAAAGTGAGCAGGGAGTATAGGAACAGTTTCTCTTTATGTTGCAGAAGACCAGTGCCGATAAAACAGATTTGTATGTGAAAGTAGGCCCACGGCCCCTTTCCTAGTATTAACTCTGAATGACCACCTGGGATGTGAGGTATTTATATTGTATAAATTCTTCTCTCTGATTTTACCTAACACCTTGCAACCCTAAATATTCTCAGGTGGATTAACCCAAATTTATCAAGTTGAATATTATTTCAAACTTCATTCAAAGAAGGCTTTGTAAATTATAAATGTTCCCTTACATTATTTTATCAATCTATAATAATTTAAGAAATAAATGTATAAAAATCATTCTAAATTTATAAAACCTGAAAATTATAATACATGATAAACTGTAAAACCAATTGTATCTTATATGATTAACTTAATAAATATTGTTTTGTTTAAGCAATTATTCAAAATGTATTTTTAGGCATATCTGTAATAAAAGTTCTTAGTTTGTGATATAGTTATCTACATTTCAATATCTTGTTTTAAAATCACAGTTACTTTTATAGCAACTATCCAGCCATTTTGATTATAGAATGCAATGGCATCATTATTTGGTTAGAATATATCATATATAATTTGTCCCTGTTGGTGTGTCTCAATAGCCCAACAGGAGCTAATCAGTACAGAAGAACAGTTTTGTCTGATGGAGAATTGTTCATTGACATAATTGTGATTTCGGCACTTTAAACCTCTAATCTCGTGGCCTTCTGGCTTCTCTGGCGTCAGAGTTGAAATCAGCATTTTTCTTACATCCTCCAGGGAGAATCCTTTCCTTATTTATACTGAGTATGTACATCTTCCAGGGGAAATTCTTTTGTTATTGCTGTTTACAAGGTTCTTTTTTTTTTTTTGTCTGTATTTTTCAAAAAGTTTGGTTATAATTGTTGACATGTGGGTATTTTCAAATCTTTCTTGAAATTCAGTGTATATGTGGATTCACCGATTTTATTAAATGTGGGAAGAGTCTTGGTGTTGTTTCTTCAAACATATTTCTTCTCTTGCTCTGTCCTATCGATTGGGAGCTACTAATATATATGCACATTGGTTGGTTTGGGGATGTGCCATGCATTTTACAAGTTTGGCTTATTCATTGATCTTAATATCTGCTCATCAGATTAGCTGATTTTAATGTTTTGTTTACTTGCTTTCTAATTATTTATTTAGCTTGCTGAAATCTGCTATCAAAAGCATCTAGCAATTTTAAATTTGTTATTGCAGTTTCAATGCTACAGGTTCTGGCAACATGAGCTGAAATGTTAATACCACTAACAAGGTGGGAAGGGAGAAGGCAAGTCATCATTTAGAACAGTTTTTCTACCAGTTTAAAGTATTCTTTCTGTTTGTTTGGTGTGTATGCATGTGTGCATGTTCACATGTTTGGGTGTGGGTTGTGTGTGCCACAGCACATGTGTGAAGTCTCAGGACAGGTTTTGGGTGTGGATTCTCACCATTCCCCTGCTTTGTGGCAGGCGGGTCCCTCATTCCCATTGTTGCTTACCGTGTTCTCCAGACCAGCTGGTCCATGAGCTTCTGCAACACTCTGTTGCCTCTGCCTCCCATCTCGGCATTATCAGGCTGGGATTCCCAGAGCCTGCCATGGCTTGGCTTTTAGGGGAGGTCTGGAGCCCTGAACTCAGGAATTTTGGCTCAAGCAGCAAGTTCTTTGTTACTGAGTGTTGCAGTCAGGTCCTCATTGCTGGTAGAAATCACCCAACCAAGAGCAGATTATGAGAAAAAGGAGGTTTATTTTGGCTTACAGGCTTGAGCAGGTAGCTCCACAATGGCAGGAAAAACGACAGCATGAGCAGAGGGTGGACATCATCCTCTGGTCAACATCAGGTGGACAGTAGCAACAGGAGAATGTGCCAAACACTGGCAAGGGGAAGATGGCTATAATACCAATAAGCCCGCCGCCAACAACACACCACCTCCAGGAGGCGCTAATTCCCAAATCTCCATCAGCTGGGAGCCTAGCATTCAGAACACCTGAGTTTATGGGGGACACCTGAATCAAACCAGCACCCCGAGCCTTCTCAGTTCCTAAAGAACTTTTGAAAGTTTAGCGTCTTTTTGGATTTTTGTAAAACTGATTATAATAATCCCTTGTTAATCTTTCTGAGTGCCTGTTGAGCCCCTTACTCCCCTTTTGCTGCTAACGCCATGTTTGCAGGTTTGAAATGACTCCAACTCACCATTTTCCTCATATTAGTGCTTGTCCGAGCACACAGAATATACCTTACTTCCTGTTAAGTGAGCCAAATTCTCCAAACTGGCAATCATAATTTCTATATTCTTTTTTAAAAATTTTATTTTATTTATTTAACAGAGAAAGAGGGAGGGAGGGAGGGAGAGAGAGAGAGAGAGAGAGAGAGAGAGAGAGAGAGAGCAAGCAAGAGGGAGAATGGGTGCACCAGGGCCTCCAGCCACTGCAAACGAACTTCAGACTCATGCGCCCCCTTGTGCATCTGGCTCACATGGGTACTGGGGAATCGAACCTGGGTCCTTTGGCTTTGCAGGCAAATGCCTTAACCACTAAGCAATCTGCCCAGCCCAAATTTCTATATTCTTTAATGTCATAAATAGCTATATTAAGCTCTTCTTTTACAGCAGACATACATGGAAAGGGAGAGGGTAGCACGTTTTGTTTGTAGGTTTATTTTTGTTGACCTCTGGTTCTCCAGAGCTAGCGAAAGCCGAGGTGTGTCTGGAGAGAGAAGCACACTGGCGGATGCAGCAACAAGACTGGGAAGGGCCAGGCAAAGTCTCTGGTGCCAGGTCTTTTGCTTTCAGCTATTTGTACAGACCTATGGCCTCCTTACTTTCCCTGTTGCTACTCAAAAGTCAGAAGCAATTTTATTTCTTACTCAGTTTGATCTGACTGAACGTTTTATTTTTATTTCTTGAAACTTATAGGAAAATTCTTTTCTCATCACTATTGTTAGAATATGTCATATTTTGAGTCTATTCTAATTCAATACACTGGGTTCTGGGAGACATCTCTAAATTTGGCAATCTGTGTCCTACAGTTCTGGGAAATATTTTAATAATTTCATTAATTATTTCCTGCCATCTGTTTTTCTTCCCTCTTCATTGGAACCTTCTGTTATTTGGACTTAGGAATTCAGGAAGTGACAACCGTGTAGGTCTACATTTTATTTCTCCTTATCTTCCATAAGATGTACTTTACTTTATAATCTTTGTTGGTCTGAGCTTAGCTATCAGATCAGGCTCTAACAGCTCATTCAATTTTCATAGATTTTTGTTGTTTTCCTCTCAGGTATTAGCTATTTCAATGAGTGATACTTTCTGTTTTGTTTCTGCAGTGTTTGTTCCCCGTGTCCATCGTCACTTCCCCTTGCTTATGTGTCCATTTATTTTGGTCTCGCATGTTATGTGAGAGATCGCTCTGGGTGCAACTCAGATTGGCTTCCTGCTCCTGACTCAGAGACGTTCAAACCTGCAGCAGGTGTCGGGAGCCTCAGCTGATCACAGGTTCAATATAAGCTCAAGACGAAATAGGCCGTCGAAGGAGGAGAACTGGAAAGAGAAGGAAGAAAGCAAAAATTCTGGTGGAATGTCTGAGCCCTGGGTACCCTCTCTGAGCTCAGAGCTTCACTACTGGGTGGTGTTGGATAACTGAACAAGGTGAAAACCTCCTTGCCTTTGGCAGAAGTCCCGTGGACAGCCTCACCAGAATGTCGAACTTGAGTTAGTTCCTTCTGGTGATTGACATGGCCTCTCCAACTAGGTAGTCCTAAAAATGCCACAGGAATTTTAAGACAGGAACTCAGTAAACATACTGAATTCCTCAGATCTGTGAGGACAGTCATTGCTAAGTGGGTGACAATGAAACTGTACACAGTGGGCTTTCCAGACAGACACCAGGGGGGGGTTGACCCTTTCAGAGAAACTGTTATTCAATAATGAAGAAATCATTATTAAGGAAATTCAGGTATTTATGCATTATTGATTCTGCGTCTTGAGAAACAGACACAATGTAGATGGAAAGTTTCTCTGGGAATGAAAAGTGAGAGGAATAACTTGAGTTCTCTGCATGGGTTGCACTTTGAATACCAAGTGTCGATCAGAAAGCCGCATGTGTTGAAGGCTTGGTCCCCAGCCCGTGGGCGCGCTGATGAGCTCTTGAGAGAGCGAGGTTGGAGGAAGCAGGGCCGTCAAGTCTCTGCCTTTGCAGGTCACTCTCTTGCCTTCAGCGCTTTCTGTCAGCCTCTCTGTGTGATAAACTTCCCGATCTACGCCGGGGAAGAAGCTGTGGGGCCATGTGACTACAGGTTGAGCTGAGGGATAGTCTTCCTCACAAGATATCTTCTAAGCAGTTTAACAGAGAAGCATAACAGAAACGCCCCACTATCCCGATGTTCTCATCCTTCCCTGAAAAAAAGTGTGAGACAGTAAGTAGAGTGATGTGGAGAAAAGGCAGAGAGCTTGAGAGTAAAGCGACTCAGCAGGACTAGACAGTGCATGTGGGTATGAACCAATAGGATCCTATAGTTCAAACACAAACCCAGAAGTCTACTTTTATTATTAAGAGGATAATTGGGGGCTGGAGAGATGGCTTAGCGGTTAAGTGCTTGCCTGTGAAGCCGAAGGACCCCGGTTCAAGGCTCGGTTCCCCAGGACCCACGTTAGCCAGATGCACAAGGGGGCGCACGCATCTGGAGTTCGCTTGCAGTGGATGGAGGCCCTGGCGCGCCCATTCTCTCTCTGTCTATCTCTCTTCTCGACCTCTTTCTGTCTGTGTGCTTGCAAATAAAATAAAATAAAAAATAAAAATTAAAAAAAATTTAAAAAAGAGGACAATTGGTCTTAAGTTACATAAACTATTATCTTGTTATACAGAATTTAATTTCCAGACATATGAAGAAAGAAGATAAGTGTCTGACAGTATAAATAAAAAGATGATAACCATTGTGTTAAAAAGTACATATTTTGTCAAATTTAGATTAACTAATCATTATTTAATTTGTTAGGAAATCATCACAATAAATTGTCATAGCAGATGATTACTTTGTGTTGAAATTAATTCTGAGACAAATTAATTATTTCTTTTTTATAAAATAAATTCTATTTAAAAATTGTCTCATGCCCTTCTCCCATCCTCCTTTTCTTCCCTCTTCCTCATCCCCTTCCGCTGAACCCCCACTTTCCCTCCCCTCTATCCCCTCTCCTAAGCTGATTCATGTCTTGCCCCACCCATCATCCACCATAATCTGTGGATGGCTGAGTATTGTGGGGGAGGCCTCATGCAGGTAATGACAGGCACTGTGAGGTCATGAATACAGTGACCGCTTTCCATCTGGGGGACAGCACTCCCCCCATTCTTTGCTTCTTACATTCTTTCCACCACCTCTTCCACTATAGTCCCTGAGCCACTGGGGGGTGTGATAGAGATATCTCATTAAGTGCTGACATTCAACTGCCACATCTTCTCGGCATTTTGATGAGTTTTGAGTCTCTGAGTCTTCTCTGTAATCACCACTGTCCGAAAATGGAGACTTTTCTAATGCAAAGAGCAGCACTAATGTACACATATATTTAAAGGCAACTTGGTGGGCATTTATATATCTATATATCTATGCAGTCAGTCGGCAGGAGTAACCTTCCCGCACCGGTAGGGTTGTGATTGAAGAAGGAAGGCTTACTCTGCTCACAGCTGGGCGGCGCGGCAGTCCATGCGGCAGGGCGGACTGCAGCCCGAGATGGAGGCAGCTGCTCACCCTGCATCCACCGCACGCAGCAGAGGGCTCGGCTGCTGCTGCTCAGCATCCTTTGTCCTTTTTATTCAGTGCAGGACCGCAGCCTGTGGTGTGAAGCCCAGTGTGAGTGGTCCTCTCACCTCATTTAACTTAATCTATAAAATTCCTCAGCAATATGCCCAGAGGTTTCTTCCCTGGGTCATTTTAGAGCCAGTCAAGTTGACAATTAAGATGCACCGATGTAAGGATGAAACCATGAATAGCCACGGAAGAATGTTTCGTGTATATTGATGTGAGGGGAAAAGTCAACCTCCAAAGGCTTCTTAATGCAACGCGGGGAGGTAGCTCAGTGGTTAAGCATGTAAGCTGCTCCAGCCCGAGGGTGTGGGAGGGTCCTGAGACTGCTTGGTTCCCCCAGAGCCCATGTAAAAAGCTGCACGGGCCCACGCATGTCGGTGACTCGGGTCTGCAGGGGGTGGAGGCTGGAGACTTCTGGGTCGTGCTGGCGGACTAAGGGCAGCTCCGGGCTGAGACCCCATCTCAAGGCAGTGTAAGTGTGAGGTTGAGCGCTGGAGCGATGGAGCGTGTGCATCTGTGGACACGGTGCGCACACCACTCACGCTCTGAACGCCTGCGTGACACGCACCAAAGCTTCGTGCCTAATGATGTTAACTAGGGGGTCTCAAATGGCAACACTATGGGTATATTTTTAAATCTGTAAGTAGCAGAGATCAGAGAACCACGGGCAGGGCTGAGGAGGATGAATAGAACTGAGTTTAATGTAAACAGTTCATGAGGCCAGTTCATAAGTATAAAGTCACCAGCGCATGCACGTTTAAGATACGGGTGTTGGGGGCTTGCAGCTTATGGTGCGCTCCGTGTTATGCAGAGTTCTCAGCACTCACCACCTAGGTTCGTTATGAAACCAAACTACTCCAAAAGTCCGTTAATTCAAGTATGAATACCGTTGTTATACTTTCTCATAAAGACCAAAAGCAATTCTCAGGGAAATAAAATATTTGTGCTTTTGCTAATTTCTTATCAAAATTTTTATTTTTTCCTGGGAAAAATAATGTCAAATTATTGATTTTTATCCTTATTTTGTCAATAGACTATTTGAATGAATAAAACTGGAAAAAATCAAGATGCTAGTAAAAGTAGTTCACTAATGTGGATTTTAAAAGGAAAACTTGGGCTGGAGAGATGGCTTAGTGGTTAAGTGCTTGCCTGTGAAGCCTAAGGACCCAGGTTCAAGGCTCAGTTCCCCAGGACCCACAATAGCCAGATTCACAAGGGGGTGCATGCATCTGGAGTTCGCATCTGGAGTTCATTTGCAGTGGCTGGAGGCCCTGGCCCCTTTCTCTCTCTCTCTCTCTCTCTCTCTCTCTCATTCTCTCTCTCTCTCTCTCTCTCTCTCTGTCGGCTTCATTCTCTCTCTGTCTGTCCCTCTCAAATAAATAAATAAATCAGAAAAAAAATTTAAAAAAGGAAAACTTAAAATATATAATATAACCTGTTTTTAGCAGGCACTTATTCCTTTAGATATAACAGAAATTATTATGCCTTTATTTTCCCTGCAAATCTCTATTAGCCATATGGCCAGCCCAACTCTACCAATCAGCGTAGTAATGAATGTTAAGCTTAGTTAGTAAGTCTTCTATTATAATTAAAAAATTAACTTGCTTTCAGTTCTTTAATCATATGGAATATCTACCTTATATGAGAATATTGTATGACTGCTTTTTAATGGGATGTTTATAATTTGTTGGGTTGAAGCCTGAAAAATTTTAATTATCACAAGTGATTTAGCCTATGCTTAGCTTTCATTACATACACTCATGTAAAATGAAATATTTAAATTTAATTTATACTAACTAATGTACTTTGCTGTGGATTGAACTGGCTGGTAGAGGAGTAGCAACTCACTATTAAACCAAGGAAAATACTTTTCTTTCCTTGTTAGTATTCAAAGTCATTTCTATATTTTATTTATTAGAGAGAGAGGGAGATGGAGGAAGAAAGAGTCAGATATTGGGCTGGAGAGATGGCTTAGCGGTTAAGTGCTTGCCTGTGAAGCCTAAGGACCCCGGTTCAAGGCTCGGTTCCCCAGGTCTCACGTTAGCCAGATGCACAAGGGGGCACACGCGCCTGGAGTTCGTTTGCAGTGGCTGGAAGCCCTGGCGTGCCCATTCTCTCTCTCTCCCTCTATCTTTCTTTCTCTCTATGTCTGTTGCTGTCAAATAAATAAAAAAAAAAAAGAGTCAGATATATACAGAGAATGGGCATGCCAGGGTCTTTAGCCTCTATAAGCAAACTGCAGACACATGGGCTACCTTGTGCATCTGCTTATGTGGGTGCTGGAGAATTAGAGCGGGTCCTTTGGCTTGGCAAGCAAGCACCTTAACCACTGAACAATCTCTCCAGCCCCACTATTCACATTGTTCATGTAAAACACAGTAGAAAAGTATTTTTCCTCTAAGAATCATAAGCATTAGTCATATCAAATGCGACCATATATATCCATATGGTCTATTATCATATCTTCTATGCTATAATTAATAACCATTTCTGTCATTTAAATAAAGCTTTTATTCTTAACCTGGTAAAATATAAAATATTAAATACTACAATAAAATGTGTATGGGCTAGAGTTAATAAGGTGATAGTAGAGGTTGAGCTCACAAATAAGGTTCAGAACAGATAAAATTAATAATTTATGGCCTTCACAATCAATGCCATACATTGAGGTTGTAACAAGTTTGGGGACTGTATCCCAGACACTTTATTTTTCTTCCATCACAGTATTATTTGGTGATAACAACAGAGAACTGTGGCCATGTTAGTTACTGACACTGGATTATCTCATGTTACTTACTGTCCTTGGATCATCTCATTTCTTGAAACAAAACACAGACAATGACTCCTGGGGCTGGAGAGATGCTCGGCATGCGATGCGGTCCTGAGTTCCACCCCTGGCACCCAAGGAAAAAGCCTGGCATATGTGCACATGCTTGCAATGCCAGGGCTGACAGGGGTGGAAAGTGGAGCATTGATGGGGTTCTGGGTGAGCTCCAGGTTCAGAGAGTAACTTTGGGTTAGGGAAAGAAAAGCAGGCAAGAATATAGGAGGGTACCCAACATCTTTCTGGGGTCTCTTCATGCACCCACAGGGAATGTGCATACAACACACACACACACACACACACACACACACACACACTTATTCCCCTGGAAAATATTTACATGGAGCCGAAGGTTTAACTTGAATTGCTGTCTTTTGAATAATATACCATTAGAGAATTATAAGGAGGTCCAATAATAATTCATGAGATAGAGAATTCCAAATCTATTGCATGACTGGAGAGGCTTGTATTTCGGCAGTGAGCCATAGAGTAAGCTATCAGGCATCCTCACAAAGTAGCCCCAGGAGACGGAGACACGCTGCTGAACGTCGGAGGGGTCACAGGTTCAACCTCATATGCCCGCTGGTGGCAGCACCTACTCACCTGTGCTGGCTGGAGCCCACTGGTTTGAGCCAGAGTCTCCTACTGATACCCAAGATCATTGGTTTTCGTGAGCTCTGGAATTCCCTAGTATCTGCTTCCCTTTGTGGGGCTGGGGTTACATAGCCATGCCCAGCTCTTTATGTGGGTTCTGGAGATAAGAACTTGCACAAATTCAGGCCCTTTCAGGCCCTCATGCTTGTGCTGGAAGTGTGTTTGTGTGTGTGTGTGTGTGTGTGTGTGTGTATGTATTTACTTTTTGACATCTAAGAAAAATATAATTTCAGGAATATTGTATATAACACCCATGTTTCAATACTCTCCTAATGGATTTTATTTGCTCGTTTTATACCAGGGTCTTGTTAATTAGCCCAGACAGACTCAGGACTCCCAAACTCAGGCTTCCCCTTCCCAAGTACTGGGATTACAGACATGTGCCATCACATCCAGCTCCATGGACTTTTGGACATAGTTGCTTTATTCCTATTTCCTATCATGGAGTCAGTCTTCTCAGCGTTCACCCAGTGTGGGGGTGTGCGTTCGTGAGCACTGCCGGACTCTTCTCCTCTCACTGCTCTGTGTGTCTGTTGCAGTCAGGTTCACATCGCTGGAAGAAATCACCCAACCAAGAGCAGTTTGTGGGAAAAAAAAAAGAGGTTTATTTTGGCTTATAGGCTCCAGGGGGAAGCTACATAATGGCAGAGGAAATTATGGCATGATCAGAGGGTGGACATCACCCCCTGACCAACATCAGGTGGACAACAAGAACAGGAGAGTGTGCCAAACACTGGCAAATGGAAACTGGCTATAACACTCGTAAGCCCGCCCCCAACAATACACCGCCTCCAGGAGGCGTTAATTCCCAAATTTCCATCAGCTGGGAATCTAGCATTGAAAGCACCTGAGTTTATGGGGGACACCTGAATCAAACCCCCACAATGCCCTTCCGTCTTTGCCCCTCTACTTGGAAATGTCCAAGCCGGTCTGGTCCCCTTTGTATGCTACTTGAAGAAATTGTCAATTACTTTTCTTTTCTACATTTCCTACAATAATTAGTATAGCAATTTGTACACAAAATTACATTTAAATTGTATTTCAACTTTGATACACTCAGTGTGAAGTATGCATCTGATGTTTATTTTTATAGATAGACATAAATGTATTATATATATATCTCATTTACAGATAGTTATATCATGAATGAAAATTTAATGCCATCATTTTTAGAACAATGTAGGACCATTGAAATTGTCATATGATATTCTTATTAAACACATAGCCTATTTTGGAGAAACAAATGATTTTTCAAGGTATACACCATCAAGATATAAATCCTTGATTAAAATTCATTTAATGTGTTATCTGACTTTACTTAAAAATCTTTGACATGTTAATCAGATTAAATTGGTTTAATCTCAGCTGAAACTTAAGTTCAACATTAGTCATGTTTAATTACTGTCAGAAAGGCTATGTTCTAGCTATTCATTTGCATAATATGAACCTTTTCTGCTTTGCATATGAATTAATTACATTTCCTTTAATTATGTAGCTTTATGGAGCACACAATTTCAAGCTAATAATGTAAAATACCTTATAAAATTCTAGAAAAAGGCTAAAATATTAATATAAATCTGTGAACTAGAGTATGGGATTCCAGAGCAAGAATTTAAGAAGAAACTATGGTAAAGACACAACCAACCTGGATAAACCAGACATGATTACATGTTACCACAAAACATTCAAAAGAGTTTATACTAATTCACAAACCTGCCTTAATTTACAATTAAAATACAAAATGAAGAAACTTGCTTAATAAACCATAGCTTGTTTAATAATAACAAGAAAACACATGAAACAAATTCTCTATTTCATTTCATTTATTTATTTATTTTTAGTTTATTTATTTATTTGTTTTTGTTTTTAATTTTATTCACTTATTTATTTTTAATTTTTTTATTATTTATTTGAGAGTGACAGACACAGAGAGAAAGACAGATAGAGGGAGAGAGAGAGAATGGGCGCGCCAGGGCCTCCAGCCTCTGCAAACGAACTCCAGACGCATGCACCCCCTTGTGCATCTGGCTAACGTGGGTCCTGGGGAACCGAGCCTCGAACCGGGGTCCTTAGGCTTCACAGGCAAGCGCTTAACCGCTAAGCCATCTCTCCAGTCCTTATTTTTGTTTTTTTGAGGTAGGGTCTGGCCTCAAACTCACTGCATTCCTCCTACTTCTGCCTTTCAAGTGCTGGGATTAAAGACATGTGCCACTATGCCCAGCCCACATTCTTTATACAACTTATTATTTGATAGTAAATAATATATAACATCTAATTGTTCAGAATATATTGGTGAAAGCCAAATTCCTGTGGGGCAATGGGAATCTCATTCTGGGTCTTCTGTACGTTGAACTGAGTGTTTGCTTAATTGTCAGTGTAGGGTCATGGAAATTGTTTTCCACACCGAAATCTCTCTTCTAGGTTTGTTGTCAGAACTTTGGGCTTTTCATTTGAATGTAGTGCACCTGTCACTTGAGCTTGAGACAAGCGAAATCAGCCATATTCATTTTAGTTGCGATGACTCATGAGCTGGGGAGTTCTCAGAATCAAAGGAAGCAGTTTTCTGCCTTCAGACTTGAGTAGGTTTTTTTTAAAAAAATATTTATTTATTTATTTATTTATTTATTTATTTATTTATTTGGGAGAGAGAGAGAATGGGTACACCAGGGGTTCCAGCCACTGCAAACGAACTCCAGACACATGTGCCACCTTGTGCATCTGGTTTATGTGGGTCCTGGGGAATCAAACCTGGGTCCTTTGGCTTTGCAGGTAAATGCCTTAACCACTAAGCCATCTCTCTATCCCTTGAGTAGGTTTTTAATCATCAAAGCTAGAGGCAAAACACAGGGCTTGTCTGATTGGCTACCATCGGGCAACCATATATTTGGGCATAGTGTCATGAGTTGGTTGCTTGTTACAAAATGATTTGGCTGCTTTTGCTTGAAGCCAGCCAAAAACCAGTTACCACAAAAAGAAAAAAAGAATCCTACACAAAGGATAACCCAAGTTTAGATTTGGTTTATTCACGTGCCATGTTAGGTTACAGTGCATTGCTGTGTTGTCGTTGGTGGTGGTCTTTTGTGAAATTTTCATGTCGCTAATTTAAATTTGATTTGACATGAATGTATTAGTGTGAGTAGTAGCTCAATGTGTGAACTTCATTTATAAATCAGAAACTCAGTGTTTAAATTTCCTCATCCATATGTACGTCTTATGAAAGCTTGTTTCTATTAGGTAATAATAGAAACACTTAAATGGAGTTTTATGTAGGCCAAATACATTAATATTGATCATTCTATGAAGACATATTATTATTGTCCCTGTTTTGTAAATGAACTACTGACTCCCTCGGGTCAGTTGTCCATCTGAGCCTGCAAGACTTTTTTTTTTTTTTCGAGGTAGGGTCTCACTCCATTTCAGGCTGACCTGAAATTCACTCTGTAGTCTCAGGGTGGCCTTGAACTCACAGCGATCCTCCTACCTCTGCCTCCTGAGTGCTGCGATTAAAGGCATGTGCCACCATGCTCGGCTTCTGCAAGACTTTTAAGTGGGCATCTGTCCGAATTTACATTTTCAGTCATCATATGCCACATGTGGAGAGGATGGCTTCCAAACCTCAACTGTTAGTACCCTGAGAAGGCAAGGCAGGGTTCAGAGACAGGATGAGGGAGACAGGTGTTGAAAGCACTTGGAAAATGTTCATCTGTGGGTTTAGGAACTAAGTTCTCCTTCACTGAAGAAATGGTGGAACTGGTTTCGGGGATGGATTTCGAATGTATGTTTCACTGGACACTTTGCCATGCATGCATTTGGGCAAGAAAGCCAAGTGATATTTTGTTCTTTCTCCTCAGAACTTCTCCTTCAGGATGGCCCTTTTGCATCTTGCGAGAATAAGTACTGTGGCCTGGGGAGGCACTGCGTGGTCAGCAGAGAGAGCGGGCGGGCCGAGTGTGCCTGCATGGACCCCTGCAGGCAGCACTACAAGCCCGTGTGTGGGTCTGACGGGCAGTTCTACGAGAACCACTGCGAGGTGCACAGGGCGGCCTGCCTGAGGAGGCAGAAGGTCACCATCGTCCACAATGACGACTGCTTCTTCAAAGGTCAGTGGGGGTGTGGCTGCAGCACAGTACCCCGGTTCTCCATGTCCTTCACGTTAAGTGGAAAAACGGTGTGATTTATATCAGCAAGTGTCTAATGGAGGAGAGGAGAAATGTGAGCTCAATTTGTGAGTGGCAGTGTGTGTGATATTCAGTTATGAGAATAAATCTGGCCAAAAGATGACTCACGATTTGATAGCTGTTAGCATAGCACCATACGGTGTCCTGACCATGGAACTATGCACGCGGGGACACAGGGTGGCTACATCAGTCTGCAGGCCAAATCCGCCCCGTGCCATGCACCTGGACTGCAGTTGAACACTACCAAGTGATGTTGTGATAGCTTTCCACTTCTTCCTGCTTTAAACAGTAGTGTGCTTACAGTACATGGCTCAGATTACACAGAATCTGTAGTGATCTACTTCTATATGTATGAAGAAGTCAAATACCAAACTCAGTTAGTGAATCTGAGGTGACAATGGTTTAAAATTCAAAAACTATTATTTACTTAGATACACTCGAAATGATGGTTTTGCTGAAAAGTATTTCTAAATTAGCAATTTGATGTATATTATTTTTAACATGTTATAAATTATCAGACTGCTTTAATGTTGTTTATTTTTGAGTTGATTTGCTGTTCTTTCACTTACTTGGAGAGAATACCAGTTTGTTATTAGTCAGTGGCTGACAGTGGAGAGATAGATGGCTCAGTGGACAGATTATTTGTAACCCTGGAGAGATGGATCAGTGGATCAATTACTGCCCACACAAATACGGAGAACCTGGGTCCCAGTCCCCAGCTCTTACGTTAAAGCTGGCACGGTGAGGCCGGCCTGAACTCAGCACTAGGGAAGCTGAGACAGGTACATCTGAGGGAATTGCTGGCAGGCTGCTCTAGATAAATAGATGAGCTCTAGGCTCAGCGAGACCCTGTTCCAAGAAATAAGATAGACAACATATTTTATGAAAGATAAAACTTAATACACCCAGACTTTCCTGCAGCCACTTTTTTCTCTCTGGTAGTTTTAGTCAGTGCCACTGCAGGTTGATGGTGAAATTAACAACATGGACAGTGGGATGGAGTTTAATTCCTTCAATGCTGGAAAGGGAGTAGCCAATGTCTCCATTTCCTCTGAATTCATTCAGCACTCATTGAAAAAAAATTGATCCCTTGACTTGTAGAGATCTATGTTAAACTTTCTGAATCTGATCATGTAAATTCAGTGGAGATGAATTATTTATTAAATCTTTTGTTTATTTTTATTTGTTTATATTCTATTTATTTGAGAGCTACAGACAGAGAGAGAAAGAGGAAGAGAGAGAGAGAGAGAGAGTGAGAGAGGGAAAGAGAAAAAGAGAGAATGGGCACACCAGGGCTTCCAGCCACTGCAAACAAACTCCAGACACATGCGCCCACTTGTGCATCTGGCTAATGTAGGTCCTGGGGAATTGAGCCTCAAAACTGGGGTTCTTGGGCTTTGCAGGCAAACGCTTAACCACTAAGCCATCTTTCCATCCCGAATTATTTATTTTTTAAAAAAGTATTTATTTATTTATAAGGAGAGAGAAATAAAGAGAGGATGTGGGGGGAGAGATAGAGAAAGAGGGAGAGAGAAAGGGGCGGGGGAGAGGAAATGAATGTGTGCCTCAGGGCCTCCAGCCACTGCAAAGGAATCAAACTTGGATTGTTAGGCTTTTCAGGCAAGCACCTTAAGTGCTGAACCATCTCTCCAGCCTTAATTGAAACATTTTTAAAATTTGTTTTTAACACCTACTCTCCTGTTTAATTCAAATGTGAAATGTAAAATCCTAGAACATGCCCAATATATGACATACTACAGAATTCATTGCAATTATAGACTCTTAAGCATTCACCACCTGTATTAACACATGTATTAGAAACATCATCATACTTGATGGCATGGCTTAAGGGGTAGAGCATTTTCCTGGCATGAAATAACCCCTCAAAATTTATGAGAGTTTGAAAGAGGGAAGGGGAAGAGAGGCAGAGAAAAGCTAGCGAAAATTGCAGTAATGATCATAATAATAAGCTGGTTTTATTCATTTCAAAACATTTACATCAATATTATATTACTGGTTTATCATAGTAACACACTGGCATACTACAAGGAGGGTAACAAGCCCAGGAATTTACAGACGATCTGAGAGTTGATGCTGACCTGGTCAGGAGTGGAGGGTTTCTGTCTCCAGTGCACAGATGGTCTCTAATATATGACATGGCTATGCTTTTCTTAAATTACTCCTTTAATCATGATGTTCAAGTGAATATTTGCCATAATTTGGAAAACACATTTTGTGGAGCTTTATAGCGACTAAATGACTGATCACTATTGAGTTTAAGATTGGAACTTCAAGAACCATGCATGTTGGCACTAAACTTTCAGTGCTGACTCTGAGGTCATGCATGTCTTTTAGGTTTATTAAGTCCTAGCATTGCTTATTTCAAATTATCAGATAACTAAACTTGATAGATTATAAAATTATAATGATGAAGATAAAATTCCTGATTTTTGATAAGCATATTGAAGAAAAGTATAAAATAAGTGTGGGGATATATTGGCTATTGATTGACATTGCAAACCTTTTTTCATGTTTCTTTTTAATTTTTTATTGACAACTTCTCTACTTATAGACAGTAAACCATGATATTTCCATCCCTCCCCCATTTTCCCCTTCACAACTCTGCTTTCCATCATATCCCATCTCTCTCTCCATTAGTCTTTCTTTTATTTTGGCATCATGTTTTTCTCATATTATGAGAGTTTTGTGAAGGTATGGCTAGGCACTGTGAGGTCATGGAAATGAAGGCCAATTTCTGTCTGGGCGGCTGCATTGTAAGGAGTGGTACCCTTCCCTTGGCTCTTACATTATTTCTACCACCTTGTCCACAATGGACCGTGAACCTTGGAGGGTGGGATAGAGATGTTTCAGTGCTGGACACTCCTCTGCCACTTCTCAGCACTATGTTCCCTTTTGGGTCACCCCAGTGGTCACCATCATCTGAAAAGAGAAGCTTCTCTAATCAAAAGTGAGCATAGCATTAATACAAGGAACATGGACATTAAATGTAGTGAGGTTTGGTGGGAATAATATATGCATTTAGCCAGACAACAGCAGACTTTATACCCCTAAGGCACATGACCTCCCCAGCCATAGGGTTTCTATTAGGTTTCCAGTACCAGGCATGTATTCCTTCCCTTAAAGTGGACATTCAGTCCAATTAGAGAGCAGCTGGTTTCCCCCAGAGCAGACATGCCACTATTGCACCCGTTCAGTCATTTGTCCTGTCTGGTGAAACTTGAGGCTTCCAGTGTCCACTGTTTCCACTGCTGATGACTTCTGTCTCCCATAGGGCTGAATGCAGTGCAGCTTTTCCCAGCTTTCAGTAGGCTGGTGTACAGGGAGAAGGTTTATAGAAAACCTTTTTGTGTTACCTTATTCACTAAGTATATGATACTTTTTTCTTATATTACCTATACCTTGATTATGCTAGATATACCATTTTACTATATTATTGATACTTTTCATCTCCAAACTAATATTAGAGTTTAGAAAGTGGGTTTCTTATTACATTTAATTTCTGTCAAATAGCCCCCTGCTTATGAAATGCAGGAGTTAAATTTAAAATTCAAATACTTTGCTAATCTTATTTTATTTTTTATACTATAACATTTTTCCAACTTAAGTTGGAAAGTATTTTATCTTACTACTTTTGTGTTTTTAATGAATATGATTTTTTCATTAATAGTCATAGACATAACATTCAAAAATGACTAAACATCAAGACTATTTTATTAGTGCAAATACTTTTACTTCTATTCTGATGCTGTTTAAATATTGTATTATTATCACCTCTCAATGATACATTCAGTTTTAATGTACAATTTCTCAGTATCCTGATTTCAATTATTAAATGTGATATTAAAGAATATTAGAAAGTGACTAGTAATAGCTGTAGAAATAGCTATTCAGTATAGTTAATTTTCCATATTTCATATGCTTTTGTAGAATAGGATAATGACACTTTTTATTGATTACACTCCACATATAGAGTTGGGATAAAGTATTCTAAAATTGCATTTGAAAATTGTTCTCCATTTATATGAGTTATACTCCTTTCAAAATTGTTTTTAAAAAAGTGTCCATAGCTATTTTAGAGAGCATGTGAAAACTTACTAAGGAAGAGATTCAAAACCACCTGGGAATATGAGAAGATGTGCACGTTTCCTGTAGATTTGTATGAGAAATATTTGGACAAGATCACAGTACATAAGGAAAATTAGACATTTTTCAGCACAGTGACAAAAGTCTTGATTAGTGCTGCTCTTTGGATACTGGTTTAACAAAATATAATGAACTTCTTGAGGCTGACCGTGGTGACATAGCAAGTACACTCCTTGAGGCTGACCGTGGTGACTTGAGAACTACACTCCTTGAGGCTGACCGTGGTGACTTGAGAACTACACTCCTCGAGGCTGACCGTGGTGACTTGAGAACTACACTCCTTGAGGCTGACCGTGGTGACTTGAGAACTACACTCCTCGAGGCTGACCGTGGTGACTTGAGAACTACACTCCTCGAGGCTGACCGTGGTGACTTGAGAACTACACTCCTTGAGGCTGACCGTGGTGACTTGAGAACTACACTCCTCGAGGCTGACCGTGGTGACTTGAGAACTACACTCCTCGAGGCTGACCGTGGTGACTTGAGAACTACACTCCTTGAGGCTGACCGTGGTGACTTGAGAACTACACTCCTTGAGGCTGACCGTGGTGACTTGAGAACTACACTCCTTGAGGCTGACCGTGGTGACTTGAGAACTACACTCCTTGAGGCTGACCGTGGTGACTTGAGAACTACACTCCTTGAGGCTGACCGTGGTGACTTAAGAACTACACTCCTTGAGGCTGACCGTGGTGACTTAAGAACCACACTCCTTGTACTCTGGTGCCGCAGGAATTCAAAGCACAAAATCTGAGACTAGCCTTAGTTTCATAGGATCTCATTTCAAAACTGGAAAGTAAAATTAAAAACAAAATAAGTAAATGAGAATGTCAGGTCAATTAATGATAATTTAAATTAGGTTAAGTTATGTGCAGTCAATTTAAGTTCAAGACAGTCATTTATCAGTCATATGGTGACAGAGTTTCAAGATACTGAGTGATATGTGTGTAGAAAGATGTGCACATTTTAAGATTTCTCTTAGATGATATTCACATTAAGAACTTGTTATGTGAACCAATATATGCATTTCTGGTGATTTGCATTAACCTTTTCTGAAGGTATTCCATGAAATATGAGTTGATATTCTATTTTTTTCACATATTTTTCCTTTTGGCCAAACCTAAAGAATATGTAGATGAATGCCAGAAATAGATTTGCCTCCGTACCAGGGCAGTCCAAAGTCCATAAGAGACAAAAATGGTATGGAACCATGAGTAAATATGAAACCTGTGAGCCTCTGTTACCGCCTTTTAGACAAGCACATGGGGGTGAACGTGAGTCTGGGTATCAGAGAACTTAGAGAATGTGACATTAGTCTGCTCACAGAGGGACAAGGCTCAGAAGCCTGTAGCCAAATGGGACAGAGACTGAGTAAACCAGAGCTAGCAGAGGTCTGAGGACAGAGCTGTGGTGCTCTTCCTTTATAGAGCTGGAAGAAGCCCAGCACAGGAGACACCTGCACATTCACCAGGATGCCGGGTGAGAACCTGGAGACCATAGAGACAGAGGACCCACCCAGGACCGCTGTTAAAATGTTTCTTAAGAGGTTTCTGACTTAAAATGCTCCCAGCATGGCTCAGGGAATTTTGTGGAAGAGGGGCGGAAAGATTGTTAGAAACACAAGCTGGGACATTTTGCACAGAGACATAGCCTCTCCCCTATAACTGACTGCTTCTCCCATAATGCATGACCCACAATCCCCAACAAGGAAGACCTCTTCAGAAAAGGGGCATGGGGAGGGAAAGGATGGTACCAACATGTGATGTTTATTTATTAAATAAGTCCATATTGAATAATTAAAAAGAAAAAAAAGTTTTTGAAATCACAAAGGATAAGGATAAGGACCAGGAAAGGAATACTGATTTGGAAAATGTATGGATATGCTTTATATTAGAAAGATTTGGGAAATGGGACCTGAGGGAATGAGAGAGCAAGCTCATTATCAATGAGGTGCTGTGAAAAGAACAGATGTGTGTATGTTCATGTGTAGTTATGGGGAGGAGACAGAGGTTGCAATGGGACCCAGGCTGAAAGGAACCAAGAGACACGTGGTAGGACAAAGGGAGTGGAGACAGGCAGGAGCAGTGGGTGTGTTCCAAGCAGCAAGGATGCACCCCAGGGCCAGGTGGTGCGAGCGCGGACCCTCCCCTCCTCTTGGAAAGACACTGAAGGAAGTGGGCCAGTTGGCACAGTTCACAGCCTGCAATCATGTTCACTCGTCTGCTTACATTTTCACAATCGACAAAAATGTTTCATTGGTTGAAAGTAATGGACAAGACGATTTTGGTTTTTTTGGTGTTTTAAGGAGATGAAAAATAAAAGGCTGAGAAACAACAAATCATGGGAGGGAAGACTAGATAATTAGTCAGATTTTAAAAATATTTTATTTATTTGAAAGAGAGAGAGAGAAGGAGGCAGATGGAAAGAGAATGGACATGCCAGGGCCTCCAGCCACTGCAAATGAACTCCAGACGCATGTGCCCCCTTGTGCATCTGGCTTACGTGGGTCCTGGGGAATTGAACCTGGGTCCTTAGACTTTGCAGGCAAACACCTTCGCAGGCAATTACATTAACCACTAAGCCATTTCCCATTTTTAAGCTGTGCTCAGGGATTATGAGATGCCATTGTTCATAAATGAGTGATTATTCCTTGGTGGCTGTGTGTTCTCCTTCACTTGTAGTAAGTTGCTGGCATTATGGCACTGTCTGGATGACAGTTTAACAAGGATTTCTGTATTTATGGGAAAGAAATATGAAGGGTTCAAAGTTTTACTCTCCCTTTCTCTTCTTTATGTAGCTCTCTGAAGCTGTCTCCAGCATCCAGTAGACCCATGATGCCTATGTTCTCACTTCCCTCAGTTGCAGTTACCTACAATCTATTAAATGAAAATCTTGAGAAATAAATACTGCATAAGTTTAAATTGCTTGTAAACTTTGAGTAGCATGATGAAATCTCCCATCATCCTAGGCAGGGAGTGGGTCTCCCTGAATACCACCTTCACTGGCTAGCTACCTTAGTTATCGGGTAAACTGTAGAAATGTTGCAGCATGTGTGTTCAGGTAACCTTTAATTAATAATAGCTACAAAGAATGGAGTAGAGGGCTGGAGAGATTGCCCAGTGGTTTAGGCGCTTGTCTGCAAAGCCTAATGACCCAGGTTTGATTCTCTAGTTCCCACGTAAAGCCAGATGCACAAAGTTGGGCATGCATCTGGAGTTTGTTGACAGTTCTTGAGGCCCTGGCATGCCCATTCTCTCTTCTCTCTGTTTATCTCTACTTGCAAAAAAATAAAAATGAAATAAAATAAAGAATGGGGTAGAGATGTTGTATTTCAGCAACACTGAACACACTTTACAAAGTACTTCCTGTAAGTGAAAAGTGACAGTTATTTGCTTCATAAGAACAGAAAACAATCATGCTGAGGTCATAATACCAATGACATCCACCTACTTCTTGTCATAGCACAGGGAATATACTGTCTCTTGTGATCACAAGAGGGATCAGCCTGGTACATTAAGTTCTTGTGAGGGAGAAAGAGAGAAATATTATATTAATATAAATTCGAAACAATATTTTTACAACTGTTCAATTTTACTGTCATCTGTTGTTGATGTCTTACTGTGCCTACTTTATAAGTTAAAACTTTATCAGGCAAACATTCCAGAAAATGCCCATGTGAGGGTTCAGTGCTGTCGTCAAGGTGGTCTGATTAGGTGTCCACGGGCAATGCTCTTTTGTGGGTCTATGAGGTCACTTCCAGGAAGGACTGGCTGAAGGAAGAACTTCCTCCTCCAGCGTGAACCCTTCCTCCGAGTAAGTGGACCTGCTGGTGGTGGGCGTGATGTGTGAAAACCCTGCGAGGAAGAGTCCCTTCCGCTCACCTGGCTGCCTGCACGGCTCGCTGGTGAGTACCTCCACTTGTACTCGCACCTATCCGGTTTGCATGTCCTTCACCAGCATTAGGACCGTTTCCCCAGCGTTCCAGCGTGGACTGAAGACCAGCGGCTCTCCAGGAAGCCTCCAGGCCTTCAGCGGAGGATGAGGACTGCTGAGGCCTCCAGACATGCGGACTGAGCAGCTACTGGGTTCCTCGACTCTCATGTCTACAGACTGCGATTGTTGGACTACTACACAATAGCATAATACATTACCCTTTTGACTCATTCAATTGCTTTTGTTTCTCCAGAGAACTCTATTACAGCACACATAGGATTTAGCCTTGCTAAGGGTTCCAGATCACAATTGAAATTCCTGTATGTCTTCTGGAAGGTGGGGAACCCTTCCCATCTGTTTCTGAAAGTTATTGCACAGTGTGTCATTGGTTTATAATGCCGTCATTCAATTTGCACCTATAGTCACTGCTTGGTTAAAATATTTAATAATGGAATCTTTTAATACTGGAAAACATGCCACATCTTTTCTATATATTTAACAGCAGATAGGATTAGATAGTTGTTTTATCTTAAGGAGATTCCATCCATCTCTGGTCCATTAGCACACACAGAAGAGAAAGGGACAAATTGTTCAAGATTTGCCCAGTTTAGGATAAAAAAGCTTTTGACAAGTAACTCTCCAAAACAGGATATTGCTTGGCTATTGATTTTCAAGCACACCTGATACTATATCAATTTATTATTAATTCTGTAGATAGGATGTAACCCAACATTACTTAGAAAAGCCAGTGTGAGTAACAGAGTTCCTAACTAACTACTGTGTGCACTGAGAAATGAACCTGCGTCCTTTAGCTAGCCCAATTCTTTGGGAGTTTGAAGTGGCTAAATCACTCCATATCTAATGTTTATACAGTGGAACATATTCCATTTCTGTGTAAGGTTTTAGTAAGCTGACTACCAATCATGTTGAAATACTGGCCAGTTTGGTCAGCATAGGTGTTTTCAGAATGTTTTGTATTTAAGCCATCTCTTATAAAAGGGAGAAATTGCTGAAAAGTTTGAGAAAGAAGTAAGAATTTAGATGAATCTAAGTGAATATTAATATAATTAGTTGAAAGAAGAATGTTATATGTAAGCTTAATAATTACTCAAAATGTTACATGCTTTTCAAAGAGATTTCAGGTATATTCATTTAATATATCTATAGAAATGAAATATTTGCACATGTGTTATATATATGGAAAATGATTTTACTTATTTTCTGATTATCATGATTGTATTTTCAAGAGAAAGAGAGTGAACTGGCATCTGGCACGCCAGGGCCTCAGCCACTGCAACCAAACTCCAGATGCTTGCGCCACCTAGTGGGCATGTGTGACCTTGCACTTGCCTCACCTTTGTGTGTCTGGCTAACAAGGGATCTGGAGAATCGAACATGGGTCCTTAGGCTTCACAGGCATGTGCCTTACACACTGAGCCATCTCTCCAGCCCTGATTATCATTTTTGATGCATAAAATTTTATTCAAAGATGGACATGCTGGGGGGCTGAAGAGATGGCTCAACAGTTAATATGCTTGCCTGCAAAGCCTAAGGACCTGGGTTTGATTCCCAAGTTCACACATAAAGCCTGATGCACAAGGTGTTGTGTGTATCTGGAGTTTTTGTTTGCAGGGGCTAGAGGCTCAGCATGCCCATTCTCTCTTTATCTGCCTTTTCTCTCTCTCACACACATACTCTTTCAAATAAATAATAAATAAATGAAGAATGTTAAAAAAGATGGAGCTGCCAACTGGATGGAGACGAGTGGCTAGATGAATACTTTAATTGCCAATTACTCTCCCCAATGTAGGAGAATCTTGTTGGATGAGTGTCAGTCTATAATGTTCAGTGACATTAAAATCATATGATGCCAAATCCAAGATTTCTGTCTTTGGGTAACCAAAACATGTTTCCTATAGCATCTATGTCCTATATTGTAGTCAACCAGTATGCATGGCACTGCTTTTTGTCTGTTGCCAATTTATTATTATTAAGCATGAGGTACAAATGAAAGAAGAACCATATATGACAAGAAATGAGATAATTATGTAGTTAAAATTCCATGGGATGGGTGGGGGACTCTGCCTCTCACCATGCATAAGCATGTCATGCAGCGCTCACCGACACTGCGTCTTGTGGTTCTAAGTAGCTGATCCTTAACAAGGAGGCAGACCTCAGACTCACTAGGGCTACTGTAGGAACCTGACACTCAGGAAGAAGGTGGCGGCATGAGTAGTGGTGGACAGGGCGCAAGCTCGTGCACCCATTTGAACGTCTAGGGGATTAGTACAGAGAACGGCGGGCTTTAGCTGCCGCGAACATTGAGGGGAGGAGACAAGCATCAGTAAGTGCAGCCGCCGACTTGCAGGTCACCCGGAGACCATCCTGCACATACGTTTCGGCTTCAGCACAGGAGAGTTAGGCGGGCTTGTGTGGGATGCCTTCATGAGCCACTATCTCATTTATATGTTCTCATACTTGCCTGGTAGCAAAAGAGAATCATGTGTGTCAGTCAAGTGTATTATGCAGTAAAATGGTTGTCATTGAACGTCTGCTTTGCAAGCATTCAGAGGCAAGCATTAATTGCAGTTCTTGTGAAGCATGAAGGAATGTGTAAGCTTGGATGTTGTGTGCTTTCAGGAATATAACAATACATATGCCATTGAAATATGACAATGGTCTATAAAACATGAGTGGGATTTGGGGGTTTAATTAAATTTATGTTAAGATTTTTTTCATATCCTTGAGTAAAATATATCTGAATAAATAAGCACATATTTCTGTCTTCTAACAAATTTTATTATTATTCATTTATTTATTTTAGAGAGAGAAAGAGGTAGGGAGAGAGAAAGAGAGAATGGGCACGCCAGGGCCTCAGTCACTGCCAACAAACTCCAGATATGTGTGCAATCTTGTGAAGCTGGCTTCATGGGTCTTGGAGAGTGGAACCTGGTTCATTTGTCTTTGCAGGCAAGTGCCTTAAGCACTAAGCCATTTCTCCAGCCCCTTTAATGAATTATTTTTAAAAAATGAAACATTTATATGACATCTCAATATAATTGCCATAATTCAAAAATGGCTAGTCTCTGACACAGTGACAGCTTTGTTTATTATTTCCCCATAAATCTGCACACTGACTGCAGAACAGTCAGCCACTGCTGGGCCTGCATTTGCTGGAAGACGTGCAGGTCAGTTGCGGTGAAGTCCATCTATGAGCACCTAAAAAAAGAGTATGCTGTGGTCTTCAAGGTAGTTGTAATTATTTCAATATGAGCACACAGTGAATCAAAAATAAATATAGGGCTGGAGAGATGGCTTAGCAATTAAGGCGCTTGCCTGCAAAGCCAAAGGACCCAGGTTCAATTTCCCCAAGGACTCACATTAGCCAGATGCACAAGGGGGCGCATGTGTCTGGAGTTCATTTGCAGTGGCCCTGGTGTACCCATTCATTCTCTCTCTCTCCCTTTCTCTGTCAAATAAATAAATAAATAAAAATAAAACATTAAAAAAATAAATAAATACACACCTCTGCCAGACACTTTGACATTATCTTCTATGAAACAGCTGCTGCATTTTTGTCTCGATCATTATAAATGTAAACTTTACTTCTAGATATGTAGCTCTGTTACTCAGGGGCAAAGTTTCTAGTTTTCTTTTGCTCCAATGCCCCTAATTGTGCCTCCCTTCCTCCAAGCATTACTCCACAGTTGTTTTCTGATATTTAAAAGTACTAAACCATAACTATCACTGTGACAAAATATTTGGCATTAACAACTTAACAGCAAGAGAGAATTATCTTGGCTTTTGGTTTCACTTGTTTCAATCCACTGTCACCCTGCTCCATTCTTTGCAGTCGGAGGCGAACTATCCACAGTAGGAGCTCGTGAGGGTCGGTGGAGGCTGCGACTCTCACGGTGGGCACAAGGAAAGAGAAGGGGAAGACGGAGGGAGAGGAAAAGATATACCTATCAAATTCACACCCCCAGTATCCACTTAGGTTGCATTAGATTCTACATTTTCCAAATAAGCCTGAAAACCAAGAAAATTTAATTTTTTAATTACATAACTTAAGTCTGCAGGAAATTACAATATATTTTCCATAAAGCACTGTCTTAATGTACTTTAGGATAGTCAGAGATGCTTTGTTTTTCTAGATTTTTTTTTTCTCACTAACGTGTTATGTATGATTTCTGCAACGTTCCTAACTTTGTTTTTGTCTTTGGTTACAAAACTTGGAAGCTTCATGGCGGCACAGAATGATGCTTTGTGAGCTTGGTGGCCAAGGACATACAGTGTCTGAATTTCAGTAACCTAGTGAATGGTCAATATGATTCTGCGGAGAAACAGGTAGCAAACTGTCTGGGGAAACCACATACTATGTCCCCAAGAGGGATTTGTTCCCTACAAGTAAACACCCCATAATACTCATTGAGCCTCTGTGGCATTGATATGCATTTTAGGGTTAGGAGGATCTAAGGGGCTTAGAAAATTGAATTATATTCCCCTCAGTAACATTCACATATGCTTGTTATTCTCATGAAACATATTTCTAATGTAATTACAGTAAGGTGTATTTCAACAAACAGCATTTAAACAGGTGCTAGATGGGGAAAATTGAAAGCCCAATTTCATGCAATAATGAAGAAATAAATAAAAAAAAAGCATTTAGTATTTTCCTGACTTTTATGGATGAAAGGTGTAATAGTTTTGATGGGAATTAGAACAGGGAAAATTTTTAAATTATCCCTTCATGCCAGAAGGAAATGAAAATTATATTTGAACAGAACACTTGGGGCCAAGCACTTCAGTAGTGTCTTAAATTTGTTTAAAGAGATGGCATATAAAATGAGGGGGGTTTGTCACTCAGGACTTAATGACCTGGCTCAGAGGAGAAGCACAGCAAGTGGACAGCACGATGAAGCTGTTATTAAAGCCTGTAGTTTGACATCCTTTAGAAATAACACCTAGTCATGGAACGTCACAAAACATGTCTTGGGAAGGTGTTTGACAGTCTACCGTCAACTCTGTCCCTAGGGAGTGGCCTGGTTGTTCTGGGTAACTGTGCCCCACTGTTCAAATAACCAAGAGAAGCTGTCAAAGTTTTGATGTTGGGCAAATTATTGAAATGCGAGGTAGGTGATATGAGAGCGGGCAGGAATTAAATCTGACCACAAAAGTTACGTTTTGAAACTATTGAGAAAAAGCATCATACTTTAATCCATTCCTCCCTCATTCAAGGGAGATTTTGAACAGGACCTGCCACTTTCTTTGTCCATTACTTAAGCATGTTCCCTTGTTTATAGTTCTAAAAGTCATGTATTTTAAAAACAAAATAAAATAAGATATCTTTATGCAAAATACCTCCCACGGTAGCAGGCAGAGGGGTGACGAGCATGTCTTCACAGCACTTTCTGTCTCCCATTGTGGCTTTCACCCTGAAACGTAAGCTCAGACAGTGGTGGGGACCTCATTTGTCCTGTTGACTAGCTCTGCTCAGTCAGTAGGATTATGATGACCAATAGATACATGATGACCGAGTTTTTTAAATTCCTTAATATGTTTTCAAGGATAGCAATAAAATAGTTTAGCAAAGGTCGTAATAAGCAACTGGGTTTACCAAATACTTAAAATGTCGCAGAAATATCCCTAGCCACGTATAACTACTAAAACAATTCTTTAACATAGTCAATAAATATTTTGTAAGCAAATATGGTCAAAAGTGCCACAATCGGGGCTGGAGCGATGGCTTAGTGGTTAAGGTATTTGCCTGCAAAGCCAAAGGACCCAGGTTTGATTTTCCAGGACCCATGTTAGCCAGATGCACAAGGGTGCACACATGTCTGGAGTTTGTTTGCAGTGGATGGAGGCCGTGGAGCACCCATTTTCTCTCTCTCTCTCTCTGTCAAATAAATAAATAAAAATAATAATTTTTAAAATGTGCCACAATGCACTGTGTGAGGAGTTTTCATCTTCTTGTGTCTCAAAGCACTCACGCATTTGGGCAGTGCAGTCATGTCTACACACAGCTGTTCTGGCCCATGATCCCCATCATGGTCCCCTTCCTTGTTGACTCTGCTGCTCTAAGGCAGATGGGCCTCCTGTCTTCAACATGGAATGCTTGCTCAGCTCATGCTTAAAGCCTCAGCTTTCTGGGCTCACTACGTGGTTCTGAGTCACAGCTTGGGGGTGGCAGCGGGGAGTGCAGGGAGGGCCCTGTTCACTAAGTGCCAGCATTTCACTGCACTTTTTCTACTGGTTGACATATATTTCTGTTTCTCTCTTCCCTTCCCTCCAAAAATGAAGTGATATTCCAGGAAGTCTCTTACTTGATTTTTTAAAATAAATGTTTATTTATGTAATTTATTTGAGAGAGATGAGATGTGTCAACCAGTAGAAAAAGTGGAGTGAAGCATGTGTGTGTGTGTGTGTGTGCGTGTGTATGGCACAGATTTAAGAGCACTCTAGAGTAATTTTTAAACATTAACACAAACATTGTAGTTTTTATTGCTTGCTACAGTATCTCTGCTCCAACACATTGTGGCCAACATCACAGTTGCCATCTCGGTGGTTCTGTGAGGAGGATCACGGCAGATAACACTGAACTCTCCAGGTCAGCGTCACAAAGAACGCCCTCGAGGCTTCATGCCCCTCTAGCGCTCTGGACTTAGAATATCATGCTTAATGTCCATTCCCGCTGCTGCTTGGCAGGGCAGCCAGTCTTGCAACCTTCTTGAGCTTTCCACGTGGGTCATGAAAGTATGTTTACAGTAGAAGGGTCAAATCGCATAATGCATTGTTGGCATTAATGAATGTCACAAGAACTGGCACAGATGACTATGAATTGACATATAATAACAATAATGGAAAGCAGCGTGCCTCAGCAGTTAAGAGAATGGGTTGAGTCAGATCGGCTCAGATTCTGGGCTCCTGTTGCACTGAGATGTTCCTTGGCCAAAGTGTCAGTTGAATTCTAGGTTTTCTAACCTGAAAATAAAATTAAAAAAAAAAAAAACAACCAAAAACCAAAAACAACATGAATCCCTCAGGACTGTTGTACTGATTGAAGACTGAACAGTATATTACAAAGCACAGGATTTTTTCTTTATTGGTTATGTACATACTCAGTGTGCAAACAGCCCTGTTAGTTCCATTGTTACCCTCCTCCCTGAGGGTCCCTTCGGAGAGGGAAGGACAGAGAGGAAGCACAGTGTAGTGACGCTAAGCACAAGGCATGTTTTAGCAACTAACATGATTGTTTCATCTCAGCTTTCCTCACTTTTGAAGAGTACTGATAAAGCCAAGAAACCTTTACTTGAAATAATGTGCACATTCCTACAGAAAATAAATCTCTATTTTATAGATGCTTCATGTACAAGATGGAGTCTGACATAAATTCACATCCCATGTGCTAACATGATAATGCCTACACAAATATGTTTTACAACAGGCATCTATCCATGTACCCTTCCTTATGCAGATACATGGAAATGGCCAAAATAATGTAGCTATTTGTTGATTTGCTTTTGAGAAGGGGTCAGATTCAGTCCTCCTGTCCTAACCTCTGGGTGCTGCGGTATGAGGTGAGTCCACACACCCCCGGAGAAGATGCGGATCATTCTCTTAGTGCTTCACACACTGCCACAGCCTGGCGTTGATAGTGGGCCGGCAGTGGCATGATTAGGAACTAAAAGAAATCCTATGGTATGAAACTTACCATCTGCTGTCCTTCCCTTGTGGCATGAGATGGCAGCATACTGGGGTGGAAGGGAAATTGAACTCGAGTCGGGCTTGACGTTAACCCACGTTCTGTGGCTTATGGTGAGTTCATCCAAGCCTTCGTCTTGGAGGTACATCTCCTCATTCAAGGACATAATGCTGTATAGATTTGACGTTTAAAACCCAAGACTGTGTGCTCTCCCCTGCCCACTCATTTTATACTGTAGGTGAAAGGCACACCCGTGTTTACTCTCATGGATGGAGTTCAAGCTCTTCAGGAATTCCCTTTGAGAATCTGACAAACACTGGACTTGCAGAAGTAAATAGTTGGCTTAACCTGCCAGTCTGGAGCACATTTAAATTATCTGGGCACCAGACCTTGACTTATTGAACATTTACAAAATGCTGATTAATGAAACTGCTGATTGCTGTTTAGAGCATTGAAAATCCTTCCAGGTGGTTTTTGAGGAGTCACTACTGATAGCGGGAATTAGCAGTGGGCTACGAGCATTGTTCCGCCCCCATAGGCCTTTCCAGTGCCTTAGAAGTCACCCTGTTAGCGGGACCACAGCACAGAGCCCAATTTAGGAGCAGTTTGAACTGCTTGATAAGGAAAGTGAGTGATCTCTCTCTCCCTCTCTCTGATTTGAAAAACATTTAGTGATTTTCATTTTATTGTTCAATAAATTGGGACTTAATTGGAAAGGTTTTAGTTTGCATTGATGACATTAGAAGCACAAAAGAAAACAATAATTAAAGAACTATGATAAGGAGGCTGGGGAGGTAGATCAGTGGGTAAAATGCTGATTTTGCAAGCCTGGGACCTGAGCCCAATCCCTGGTACCTACATAAAATGCTGGAAAGGCTGGCATAGCCCACAATCCCATTGCTGAGGAAGCAGCAGCAGGAGGAGGATCCCTGGAACTTGCTCACTATCCAGACTAGACAAATTTGGTGAACTCCTAGCCAATGAGAGATCCTGTTTCTAAAGAAGTAAATGGAGGGTTCTGAAGATGACGTCTAAGATTGTCCTGTTGTCTCCAAACACACGCCTGCGCAGATGCTTTTCACCTTCACACATCTGCACACCCCCACACATACAAGCACATATGTACACACACACAGAATTATAACAAGATGATACTTAAAAAATATTAGTAAGTGCTTAAAACTTAAAAACAAACTTACTTGTGTTAAAAGCTAATTATATACTAGAAGTTTCACTATCTGTCAGATTTTAAACAACTGCTAACTGGATCACGTCTTTGTTATTTAGTCATTTGAGCTGCTCTTTGATAAATGTCCTTATTTTGCAAATGGAACATAAATATTTCATTCAGTCCTGAGGATGCTATCTACAGCTGCGCCCCATCATTGTAGAGCCCAGGCTCAGGCTGCCTTAGATCGCCCATCAGTGGTCATGAGTACAGAAGTATTCTTAAATGTGTTTGCTTAACCAGATGCCACATGGCTGCGCAGGGAATGCATCTATCTTTCTATGGTATGGCTAAGCATTGTCGAAATTTTAGCTGTAATGGGAAAAGAGTTTATATTACCCTAAAAATGGTATTTTCCCATTTATTGTAAGAAACAAAAATGGTCATATGCACCAATCAGAGAAACATTTGAGCTGGAGAAATAACTTAGCAGTCAAGATACTTGCCTGCAAAGCGTAAGGACCCAAGCTCAACTCTCCAGACCCCATGTAAGCCAGACACAAAGGTGAGGAAAATGCAAGGTTGCACCTGTCCAATAGGTGGCTCAAGCATCCCGAGTTCAATTGCGGTTGTGAGGCCCTGGCACGCCAGTTGTCTTTCTCTCCCTCTTTCTCTGTCTGTCTCTCTCTCTCTCCAAAACTAAAAAAAAGCAACATTTATGAGCAAGTGCCATTAACTGATGAGCCATCTTTCCCTCCCCCCAGTGCAACATTTTAAAAATGTACAGCTGCCTATTTGAGTGGTACTTTTAATTAAAATAAGTAAAATATAAATTGGCAAAATAAAATGCTTGCATTTGCTAACATTTTCTCAAATACAATTCTGATTTTTTTTAAATAGTAAATTGCAATTAAACTCTTAGAAAACCTGCAGGGCTGGGGTGATGTCTGAATGGGTGCCCTTGTGAGGGCCCGAGGAGTTCAGACTATAGGATCCACATAAATGCCAAGATGTGTAGAGTTCAAACCCCAGTACCCACATAAATGCCAAGGTGAGAGGAGCTCAGAATCCAGTATCCACATAAATGCCAAAACATGAGGAATTCAGACTCCTATACTCACATAAATGCTAACATATGAGGAGTTCAGACCCCTGTACCCACACAAATGCCAAGATGTGAGTTCAGCCATTATTTTGTGTCCGCAGACTACTGATTCAAGTATGAACTCCACATTCATAGGCAATCATGTCTCTTATGTAAATTAGCATGGTATTTACATAAAACCTATACACATTCTCACGTGTGCCCTAAATTATCTCTATATTACTCACAGTGCCCAATAACGGGTATGTACTGAGTAAATAGTTGTTATACAGCATTGTTTAGTGATTAGAAACCTTTTGCCCAACTATGTTGGGTCCATGCACATGAAAACTGCAGCTGTGATGGGCGTGGTGGTGTACGCCTTTAATCCCAGCACTCAGGAGGTTGAGGTAGGAAGATTGCTATGAGTTTGAGGCCATCTTGAGACTACATATGAAATCCAGTATGCCTAGACTAGAGTGAGATTCTACCTCCCAAAACAAACAAACAAGCAAACAAACAAACAACTAATTAACTACATTATGCTTCATGCTTCCCCAAATTGTTCAAGAACAAACAAGGATTATTATACCAGACTTCTTTCCAACAGATTACTGTGTAGAATTATGATAGAACTATTGATCTGTCATTAAAACCAAACGCTGGTTAAAGCAGAATATTCAAACCACCTGTACAGGACAGGCCAAATTCCCGTTTGCAGCATCTCCTGCTCTAGGACACTAACATTCTATTTCTAATTATGGAAAGAAGAGGAAACACTTAAGTTAACTTTGCCAACTCTTCTCCGTTATAGACAAAATGAAACATGGACACATCTTGGAATCTATTAACACATACATTATATATACATAATATAGCTATAACCAGAAGTTCAAATCACAATTACGGTCAGGAAATAGGCCAAACGGTCTGTGAACTATATCATGAAGGGATGAAAATTGGAAAAAGAGGCCAGGTGTGGTGGTGTACACCTTTAATCCCAGCACTTCGGAGGCAGAGGTAGGAGGATCACTGTGAGTTTGAAGCCAGCCTGAGACTATATAATGAATTTTAGGTCAGTCTGGGCTAGAGCGAGACAGTACCTAAAAGGAAAAAGAAAAGTGCAGTGTGTGTTGTACATATAGATAGCTCCTAAAATAATCCTGTTAACTCTCTTTGCTTACTCCATCTTCTTTTTTTTTTTCTAGTTTTTTCTTCTATTTTCCCTTAGTGCTGATGATGGAACTCAGGTCCCACACATGCTAGGCAAGTACTTTATCACTCAGTTATATCCCCAGCCAACATTTAAACCCCTCATGCAAGAGATGATCATTCATGCTAATAATAGAAAAATAAAATTAATTATAAGAATTTTAAATTATTCATAATTTCATAACACCAGGTATAATTTCACAATAAAATATTGAATTTGAATGTGGAAATGTGAAAGAATATTTTAAAATATTGAACAATGTTTGCACTGCTCAAAGAATGAAGGAAAGCATTTTTGATACAGAACATGGAAAATCCTGGACGGTGAGAAAAGACCGTAGCTGTTGGAGTTGCCTGCTATGTCTTGTCTCTGACACAAGGAAGCTTAATATTTTATGTGCCAGCACTTTTCTTTTTCTACTTATAAAAGAACATCTTAAAAAGGTATTTCTGTTTCAGGTTCCTGGCTCCATGCTTTAAACATCACACAGCGTACACATGTCTTGAAATGTAACACATTACTCCATTGGTATAAACAACTTCAGGTTTTGATATATCAGTTAAAAGTGAATTTAAATTAAAAATGCTAAGGTAATATATGATTATGACACGTGGGGTTCCCTCCTGTTGGTTACAGTGAACACCAGGAGAGACATATTTTAATCTTAAATTAGTTAGCAAACAGCAGCCCGTGACTGTTACTGATAACAGAGACAGGGCTGATGTAACATTCAGAAGCATGGTAGAGAAATGCATCGTTTTATACAACCTTGAACTAAGTTAGCTATGTTAGGGACTTAAAGATATTTTTCTTGCTGACTGTTGTTGAATGAATGAGGCATGTTCAACTGAGTGTCCTTGATTCTATTTGAATCAAAACAAACATTTACTGACTATCGCCCCATGAGCTAAAGGGCTTATGGATTAAAGATTAAAATATTCTAGGTGTGTGTTCTTCCACTCTGCAATTTATTTCCCCTATCTCTTTTTAAGCCATAATTTTGGGGTTTAGAAAGATAAAATTACTTTTTCCCTTAGTATATGTTTTCTAAACATCCAAACTCTACCTTCACTTTTTACAAATTTATTTGAGATATGTATTATTTAATAGTAATCTCACCCCAAATCAATGACTCTCCACTGCTCCAATGAAATAAAACGTAAGACTGTTGGGAGAAGTTTCTTTTGGAAATAAAATAAATGTGAACTATTTCTACATGTATCGCCATTTTGTAAGAATCTTCAAATATATGTGACTGGAAAATTATACTGCCTGAAACACCTGATGTGCTGTGGCTGTTTCCTTCACAGAGGAAAGAACTCAAGCTCAGTAAAATGACAATTGTAAGTGAAAATGGAAATGAAGTCAAGGTAAAGAAAACGCAGATGAAACGTGTATGTCCTAATGCCTTCTACTTAGTTTTAAAAATCTATATGGGACTTATAGGCATATTATTCTTGCTCATCATTTCTCGATTTTATTTTTCTTCATTAAAGAACTTCCCACTATTATTTTGGGTTTATGAGTAATATCACTGGGTTTTACATTTTTAAAAGTTTTACAGTAATACTAGTAATGAGCGTGTATGGAATCATCAGGAAAATAGAAAAAGGAAAGAAACCCCCAAAGTTAACAGAGGTGCCAAAAGCTGTGAGAATGTTTTTAATTTTCAAATATTACAGTTTCACTCTGGTATTACATATGAAGCTCCCACATAATCCTCCATCTCAGGAATTAGATGGAGATTTGTGATCTTCAAGTAGGTCAGCAGTGATTTGAGAAAATCCTGAATTAAAGAGAAACCATTTACGATAAGACGGCGATTAGCTTAAAGCCTATTTCCAGCGTCGCTCCTGCAGTGTGAGAAAGGGTGGTCAGGGGCTGGAAGGAAAGGCGCTGGACTGGAAGAACCCAGCTGGGGTTGAATGTCTTGTAATCACATATGCCAGTATCGCAACAATATCCTGGTCATTTGGAACACGAGTGAATACCCCTGTGTCAAACTGACTGATAAAATACAAACTTCAAGTGTTCAGATGAAAAGAGTGTATGACTAATAATCATGGAATAGTTAGTTGGAAGCCATGCTATAAATTCCTTGAGTTATCTGCATACATATTTAATGGGCAACCTTTTAGGGTGAATGCAAATTTACTGTTAAGAACTTGCTTCATTTAGAATCAAGGAACTGGACAGGAGAGTCAAGTCAAGAGAAGAAAGTCTTTTCTGACCCAATGTCACACAGCATTACACAGCATGTTTGTACAGACAGTAGGCATGGGGAAAAGAAAATTGTTTTCTTTTAAATGGAGGGTTTCTCTTTCCCCACATCCCTGCCAGCATTTGTTATTTGACTTTTTGATGATTGCCATTCTGACTGGAGTGAGATGGAATCTCAAAGTCATTTGAAATTCATATAAAATGGCCCATTCTTTTCTTGTTATTAGTTGACTGTTAGAACTTGAGTATTTTTTTCCCTACCAGAATATTCACAACAGTGGACAGTACTGACAGAATAATAAAGTAATAATATTAATAATAATAATAATCAACAAGAAATATAGCTAGGATAGAAAAATTCAGATTAAATTCTGAGTTTTAAAATTTATACAAGAATGAGAGGAATATTTGTTTATACACCTATTTGTTTTTCATTTGTTATTTAATATATTACACAGTGACCTGAGCAATTAGAATAGGATGATGTTAAAAAATATAATGTTCTCAAAACACTCTTTAATATTATGTCCCAAAGTTCATTGATAACAAGGGTAATATCTAATATAAGCTCTCATAAAAATAATAAAGTGTATGTACATGATTATGTATTAAATAAAGAGCATATTATTAAATTAAAATATAATTTTCAAATATATGCTGGATTTAGTGTTATCAAGGTATTAATATAAATACACAAATAAAATCGTTTACTTTCACATGGATGGAAGTTTACTTTCAAAACCACCAATTACTGTGATATGAGACTTTAAGTTTGTTGGTTTCAAAGTTTATGCTTTCACCCTTCTTGTGACCAGTTTTGTGAGTTTTAGCATGTGAACAGGTTTGTGTACACACCTTCATAATCAATGCACAGAAGATGCCCTTTCTCCCAAATCCCCTTGCTGTCTAATTATGTTCTCTCTCTGGCTCCACCTGATGGGGACCATTGTCCTGAGTTCTGTCCCTCTAGCTTTCCTGCTTTCAGAATGTGACATGAATGAAGCCGCAAACATTAGGACTGTGTATAGATGGTTTCTCTCACCCAGTGTAATGCACCTGGGATAAGCCATTTCATGCACATAACAATGTGATTCTTGCTTTTTTTTTTTTTTTTTTTTTTGCCACGGAGTGCCTTTTCATTGAGGATGTCGCACCCTTTGCTTATTCACCTATGAAGGGCAGTTTGGTGGTTGCTTCTTGCTCAACATTATGACTAGGAGAGTAGGTAGGCCTTCCATAGCCCAGCTGGTAGAGTGCAGGACCATAGTGGAAAGATTCGGACAGCTATAAACTTTTGTGTGCAGGATCCTCTGTGGTGGAAATACCTAGGGAAGTTGCCATGCCAAATGCTACCGCACTGGTCTATGGTAGTGTCAGCGCCACTGGATACTCAGGCCACCGTGATTAGGTTTGAGGAAAGACACAAGTAATTACACAGCAAGATACTTTAGCAAGAACATTGCAGTGGCTTGAATGCATAGGCTCAGGTGTTTGAACTCCTGGGCTTCAGCAAGTTGGCGCTCATTGGGAAGACTGGAAACATTAGGATGTGTCGCTCCTTTGAAGGAAGTGTGTCCTGGGAGGGGTGATGCACCAGTGCCTATTCTAGACTTTTCTATAGCAATAAAATGTTTTCAACAAAAGCACACTAGTTTTACAATGAATGGTTAGAACAATTATTTTCTGGGTTTCTTAGTTTCCTTCCTTAGTTCCTTTTGCAACTCCACATGCACAATAGCGAATTGGGCTGGAGAGACGGCTCCACAGTGAAGCAGGTGCTGCATGCACATGGTGAGAGCCGAGTTTCAGCCGCAGTAGCCACAAGAAACGCCTGGCACGGTGATGTGCACCTTTAGTCATCACGTGCTGGGGGGCAGAGACGGGGAGCCCTGGAGCTGTGGAGCTGGCTGCCTAGCTGCTTGACCTAGTAGGCCAGCTCAAGGCCATCTCAACGAGGTGGATGACATCCCTGAGGGGGACACAAGAAGTTGTCCTAGCTTTCTACTCACTTAGGCACATTCACCCCACACATCTGCAGACAAACATGAACACACATGCACATGCATGTGTTCTACACGTGTGTGTGTGCATAAACTAGCAGGAATCTGTCTCCCATAATCACCAGTTCTGTGAAGAATGCCTGGGACCTCGTAAACATTACATAATATGTACTGAATTATGAGCGAATCAAGAATTTGAATACTACGGGTGTGGGCTTGTCAATGCTTTGTGAAGGAAAAATATTTTGGAATGAAGGATTGTGAAACTTGAAGAAGTTTCTAAAATATTCTTTCAGCAATTTTAAAGCCATTGCATTAGGCTATGACGGGACCTTATGGATTTTAATAAATTGCATTTTCAACCAAGCAATATTTTTAATAGAATAACATGTAAATGTAAAATGTACAAAAGCAACAGCTTATTGGTTAAGAATATAATTTAATTATGTCTTGAAATATGAATTATAATAATGATAAACTTAATGTATTTATGTCATGGCCTTGGTTGTTTCAGTGCTTTCTAAGATGTTAATAATTGGTTTCATGTAAACACCATGTGATCAACAGTAATTGTTGTACATTTTATAAAGATTTAGTTTTAAAAATTTACTTATTAGAGACAGACAGAGAGAGGGAGAATGAGAATGGGCACACTAGGGCCTCTAGTCACTGCAAATGAACTCCAGATGCATGCACCACCATGTACATCTGGCTTATGTGGGACCTGGAGAATCAAACCTGGTTCCTTAGGCTTCACAGGCAAGTGCCTTAACTGCTAAGCCATCTCTCCAGCCCTGGTTTTCATCTTATACAAGAGGTCTGTGATAGTGGTCTCCAGTCCAAAATCAACAGTTAATAGAACAAAGATTTATAAATTCAAGCCTGTTTCTTAATTATACTTTCAACTTGTATGTGTACATTAATAAATAATCTAGTTTCAAAACCAGATAATCTGTTTTTAGTGGTTAAAATAAGCCTTTATGAAACATTGTGCAGCAGCTATTTCCTTTCCTTGAAAACTGAGAAAGTTAGCCACTGTATGTATCACATTACACTAGAAAACAGTAAGTGTTATATGTGAAAATTTATACAGGGTTATAGATTACACAGCATGTTAGGTAACTTAATTGTGGTCTAACATTGATTTTGAAAATAATGACATATTAGTCATCTTAATTAGGTTTTCTGATAAATAAAAACATGGATAATAAAAATGTAAAATATAGATGATCCTGTAAACTCACATATTGGAATAGCAAGTTGAAAATGCATTTAACCTAACCTCTGGTCGACCCACCCTGGTGTCTCTATGTGTAATTTTTCACTGTGGCTAGTTTAATAGTGACAGCCCCTAATTTTTGATTGAACTTAGAATTTTCAACTTCCCAAAGATTTGGAAGTGATAGAAAAATCCGTAAAAATCACACTCCAGAACTTGAATTTTGATCTTTTCCAAAGTTTGGGATGTGGCAGGAGGCACTCTCATTATGCCAAGCCAAACTGCACCTAGCAGCCAGCCACGTGATCACGAGGTAACCAGTGCCTAGTTAGTTACACATGAGTACCAAGTTAAACACCTCCTAGACAGTCACCTGACCACGATGGTAAACAATTTCTAGCCACAATGAAAAATTTATATATGACAAAACTATTTATAATTGTGAATGTGTTAAGTAATTACTTAAATACATGGAAAACTTCTGTTATTGACTATATAATAATATGCAGATGGGTTTTCTACTGTCTACCTGTACAGACTGGTTAGTTATTATCTGCATATGTTCCTATTGAGTTACTTACTGTAAATTGTTTTACATTATGGTCCGTTATACACCAAAACGCTATCATATATTCATGGAGTCTTTAGTTTCATCAGCAACACTGCTGCAAATTAGTTACTTGAAAAACCACCCAGACAGTCAAAGTGTTTTTATTGTTTTCAAATGGGTGGAAATATTGTAGTGATGATGATGTTTAATTGGAAGTTTATCCTAGTGGCTATACATTTTTAAATACAAACTGAATTATAATTTATTTAAAAAACAACACTGCTGTTTTATGAAACACACCCACATTTTTTTTTTCAATTTTTATCAACATTTTCCATGATTATAAAAAATATCCCATGGTAATACCCACCCCCCCCCACTTTTCCCTTTGAAATTCCATTCTCCATCATATCCCCTCCCCATCTCAATCAGTCTGTCTTTTATTTTGATGTCACGATCTTTTCCTCTTCTTATGATGGTCTTGTGTCAGGCACTGGGAGGTCATGGATATCCAGGCTATTTTGTGTCTGGAGGAGCATATTGTAAGGAGCATAGCCTTCCTTTGGCTCTTACATTCTTTCTGCCACCTCTTCCGCATTAGACCCTGAGCCTTGGCAGGTGTGATCGAGATGTTACTCAGTACTCCAGTCACTTCTTTCCAGCACTATGATACCTTCTGAGTCATCCCAAGGTCACTGCCATCTGAAAAACATTCTCTACCCAAAGTGAGAGTAGCGTTAATATAAGGGTATGAATATTAAGAGCAGTTCTTACTGGGCAGTTTAATAAGCATAGTATATACATTTTTCCAGACATCAGCAGATGTTACACCCCAGGGCTCATGACTACCCCTGTTTTAAGTTTTCAGTATCAGAGATATATTCCCCCCCACAGAGCAGCCACTAGTCCAATTGGAGGGCAGTTGTTTTCCACCATGACAGACCTGCCACTATTGCACCCGTTGGCTCATTTGGCCTGGCTGGCCAATTATAAGGCTTGCAGTGTCTGCTGTTGAATATCTTCACTGGTGGTATCTCTTTCTCCCATTGAACTACATGTAAAATGGCTTCTTCCAGCTTTCTATCAGCTGGTCTACATGGAGGAGGCTATCAGCTGAGTTCCAGCAGGATTTCTCAGTGACCTTGCAGCCCAAGTATGTGGAGTCTTCAGCAATAGTGTCTTACCATCTATTCCTGGTGGGAAGCCAAGGGCCTCGGCAATGGCCTATAATGTTTTGACACCCACATTTTTTGAGGCAAGCCCAACACACTACCTTTTTTATGAGAGAGAGAGAAGAGAGAGAGAGAGAGAGAGAGAGAGAGAGCGAGTGAGCACATACCAGGGCCTCCAGCCACTGCAATGGAACTCCAGACACGTGCGCCCCTGTGCTCAAGTGCAGCCTTGTATGCTTGTGTCTCTGTGCATCTGGCTTACATGGGACCTGGAGAGTCTAACATAAGTCCTTAGGCTTCACAGGTAAGTGCCTTAACCAGTAAGCCATCTCTCCAGCCTGCACCCACAAACTTTCAAGACTTTTTTTTTTGGTATTAAGCCTTATTTTCAGGCCTGGAAATCTGTTGGGCTTATTTTCATTATGTGAGATTTTGACACATTTAGTTCCCATGGTTAGTATCCAGCTGCCTGACATGGTTTTCAAGCAAAACATTGTTTGGAAAAATAATGACAAAAAAGGATTGTGTGTGGCAAACCTGTAATGCTTTCACTATTAGCCTACGTTATTAATTGGATCCTAATGCAATCTTAGGTATGTAATTAGCAATCCTTTTACATCAGCAATGGTTGCTCTGAAAGGTTAAGTGATCCTGGTTCATTTGTTAAGAACTTACTGATTGCCATGTATATCCCAGATATCCATTACCTTGGATGCTTATAACAATTTGCTAAAGAGGAAAGAGATAGTTCTGCATTTATGAAGGTTACTTTGATATGATATCAAGAGGCAAGGTCAAGATTGAAAGGCAAGAATAGAGTAGGATATTTTGGAATTTCAATATAACATACATTTTCTTTTGCTTTTCTCTTCTCTCCCACAAATAAGTATGCTGTGAAACATATATGTATGTATAAAAAGCATACACATATTATTAAACAAATATAATGGACAGTAGAAAATTCTCAAGCATCTAACATGTTTGCAGAACATGAGACATAAAAACAAAGTATAATTGAATTACAATCTTATCTCTTTTTAAAATATTTTATTTTAGTTATTTATTTGCAAGGAGAAAGAGAGAAGACAGAGTGAGAATGGGCACCACTGCAAATGAACTACGGATGCACGTGCCCGCTTGTGCATCTGGCTTATGTGGGTACTGAGGAATCAAACTTTGCTCCTTAGGCTTTGTGGACAAGTGCCTTAACTGCTTAGCAATCTCACCAGTTCTCCAGACATTATTGAGTGTTTCCTAAAGGTAGGTATTACCCTTGGTTGAGAGATAATCTATTGGCATACTCTGTGGTTAGCTATGGGAAAGCTGTGATTAGAAGCTGCAGTCAGTCACTAAAGACTGATGGATTAAGCACTACTTTTTTAGAAAGAGAGAGAGAGAGAGAGAGATAGGGGTAGAGAGAGAAAAAAAGAGGAAGTGCGTGAGAGAGAGAGGGAGAGGGAGAATGGCTCACCAGGGACTTCAGTGGTTGCTAACGAACTCCAGGTGCATACACCCTCTTGTGAGCATGTGCCACACTGCGTGCTTGCGTCGCTGTGCACCTGCTTATGTGGGACCTGGAGATTCAAACACGAGGTGCAGGAAGCACCTTAACCACTTAGCCATCTCTCCAGCCCTAGAGGGATCAAACACTTTTGTGATGTGGTCATACAACTAGTAATCTGAATCATAGTCAGTGCAAATATTATCTCATCAGCTTCAAATGTTACTTCCTAATAAATTTCATGAACCACAGAATGCCTCTTTATTCTGTTATTTTAAATTTTCCTTGTGTTCCTTTGCATATTACATGTACATATATGTTATATGCATATGTATTAATTGGCATGATACTTAAGGACATTTCTATAGCTTTCTGTTGGTATACTCCCCTACACCTCCGTATCCTCCTCCGTGCCACACATATACAACTTCTTGGTTCCCCCAGATAGTTTCACTTCTGCTTTCTTACCATATATACATACCAGTTAAACATTCCATTCTGAAACAAACATTGCATCTTAGGTTACCAGATGGCTGTCACATCCCTGGGAGGTCCTGTGTGAGGTCAGATCACAGATGTAGTCCTTGTCAGTGGGTCCATCATGGTCTGGTCACAGATATGGCCTCAGCTTGCGCAGTTCTTCAGGAATCTGCTTCTCCCCTGGCTGGCCTTCCTGATGCTGGAAACACCCCTTACAATCTGTTCCTATGGCCCCCTGCAGATATCATCTCTTCCCCCCACCCTCAGAAAATATCATTTATTCTAGAAAGTAAAAAGAAAATAATTGTATTTTAACTTATAGAAAGAAAAACAAAAGTAATCATGTTTCATTTAATGAAATGCTTTTATTTCATTATTACATTTTCTGAACATAAAATAGAATTTTATTTAACTCTTAGCTCATGTTAACTTGCCACTAAATAATACATTCATTGACTATATAATATGTTCTCAATGCTCAAATATAAAACAAATCCAGTCCCTACCTTCAGGAATTGATGTTATAGTAAGAACTCAAGCAATTTGAAGACAAGAAGTAAAACAACCCAAACCAACATGTATGTATACAGAGTTTTGAACATTATGTGACTTCCAAAATGGACCATTTCATACCTCATGAGGCACTAAACCTAAGAATTTTAAATACAACCTAAAGCAGCTATCAGTTACAGATCTATAATTAGAAGAAATTAGGAAAGGGGTGTGTAAGGATTAAACACAGTATCTGTGCACTTAATTAAGTATTTTTGGTGAAAGTTTCAGAAAGTAATTCCTCAAAAATTGTCTGAGATCTTGGGGAATACTGTGTTGTCAATACTGGAATGTGAGTTTATCTCCATCTTTTTATTTATTTGAATGTGACAGAGAAAGAGACACAGAGAAAGAAAGGATGGGCACTCCAGGGCCTCCAGCCACTGCAAATAAACTCCAGACGTCTGCACCCCTTTATGCATCTGGCTAATGTGGGTCCTGGGAAATGGAGCCTTGAACTGGTGTCCTTACGCTTCAGAGGCAAGTGCTTCACCACAAAGCCATCTCTCCAGCCCTATCTCTATCTTTTTAGAGATAAAACAACAGCCGCTCTCCAGTTTTCCTTTGGCTACTATATGAGCTACAAGTGAACCTGAACCCCAGTGGCTGGCATAGTTCCCGAGAGTTCTAAGCAGTTTGAAAGAATTTTAATCAGTGATTGCTATACCCCATTTCTCTGCCTGCACTCTCTTTGCTGACCTATACATTGTGTTGGAAGAAATTCTTTCATGGTGTGAACTAATAAGAAGTCAGGCAGAAGTTGGAAGCCTATGTCCTTTAGGTGCTGTAATTAATGTGCATTCACTCAATGTGTTATCTAGGTGAAAACCATGAAGAGATGCACGTTATCAGTCTGTAGGTGACAAATATCACTAACACAGGGACACTTAAAGAGGGATTATCAAAGTTAAGCCCGTCTGTTTTTTGTTTTTTACATTTGAGATTCAGAGTGAAACAGAGTTGTGACTGTTGAAAGATGACAGAAATAGACACTAAAGTTACAAGACAGTGTTTCATTGACTCCAGTTCTTAAGTCCTGACATCCACATGTATTATAATAAAATATGATCTCATGTTAATCTGAGGTTTCAATATTATCAATTAATCAGAGAAAATATTAATGAGATTCCTTGCAAATGGACTGTGCTTTCATGTGCTTTTATATGCAAATCATTGTTGGCTTTTTATCTTTCATAGTGTTGTTATTTAGACTATAATTCTGTCTACTTAACTTTGTATCTCCTCACCAGTTTATATGATTATTATAATCTTTAGATAAAAATTTATTTTATATAAATGATAGGTAAACTGTAATCCATCCAGTTTACCATATTTGCACTATTAAATTCTTAATCATCTTACCTCTTGAGCTCATGGATCTTGTTTTGTATGTTTGATGTTCTTTTCTGAGCTCTGAGTAATTTATTACTACTTCTTTCTTTATCCACTTGCAATAAGTAGGAGTCGTCCAAGGAAAATCTGCCTGTCTTCCATATACCTCTTAGGCTTGGTTCAGTACGCCAGCTTGTGAGGTCATCCTCTGTAGTTACATGGACTGGAACACCCCTTGCACTAGGTCTCCTCTGAGGTGTTTTCCTGTTTCAAATTAAGTGCAATTAAAGTTGATCTCATTATTTTCATTAATATATGTTTGAAATATATTTGTGCATTTCATGGGCTACCTCATAATTCAATACAAACATAGTAATGCAATGTGCAATAATCAAATCAGGACAGGAAGTATTTCTTCTCTTCAACTGCTCATCAATTCTCTGTGCTGGGAATTTATTCTCTTCTAATTATATTGAAAATACATTATAGATTGTTTAGATGAATAGTTAATCTACTTTAAAAAAGGAGAAGTAATTCTTCACTATACCTGGTTTTGGTATATTAATTTTTTTTTTCAGTAATACATATTGAACCAGGGCTTGGTGGATGTTAGGTAGTCACAGTACCATTGAGGTCTTTTTTGTCTATTTTTAAACAAATGTTGGGTCCACCCAAACTTTTATTCCCTGTAGCAATGTATTAATTTGGCTACCCTGTTTTCTTACAATAATTTCTTACCTCCATGTTTAATATTTCAATTTCTTTTATTTTTATTTATTTGAGAGAAGGAGAGAGAGATAAAGAGAATGGGTGTGCTAGGGCCTTTAGCCACTGCAAACAAACTCCAAATGCATGCTCCATCTTGTGCATCTGGCTTACATGGGTCCTGGGGAATTGAGCCTCGAACTGGGGTCCTTAGGCTTCACAGGCAAGCACTTAACTGCTAAACCATCTCTCCAGCCAAAGAGGGGCTAATTTCTATTACATTTCATTGTTTTATTGGTTCTTTATTTATGGCGATCCATGATGTTTTAGTTACTAGAGGTCTGTAGTGTAGCTTGAGCTCAGATACTATGCATCCCTAGCGTTATTTTCCTTTTTCCGTTTCTTTTTTTCTTCTCAGAATACTTACTTCAGGTGTTCTGTTTTTTTTTTTTTGTGGTTTCACATGTACTTCAGGATATTTTTTATTTCTGTGGATAAGGCTACTGATATGCAGATGGGAATTATATTGAATCTACAGATAAATTTGAGTAGTATAGTAATTGAAGCAATATTAATTTATTTGATACATATTCAGGCATATTTTGCTATTTTTGTATACTCCCTATAATCGCTTTTATCAGAATTATACTGTTTTCATTATAGAGACCTTTTAGTTTCTTGATTATATTTATTCCTTAATATTACTTCTTACAGTTCTTCCTTCTTCCATCAAACACAGTTTTCCTTTGGTGCCTTTGTGGATCTCTACAGCTGGGAATCTCTAAGTCATACTGGCTTCAATCTCCTCTCCTTAATACAGCTTAAGTAATTGCACTCTAATGTATTGCAGGAGACCCCCAACTTTCCCTATGTATTAAGACTGCCATTGTGCATACACTCTTTTTCTGATTTTTAAAATTTATTTTATTTATTGAGAGAGTGAGGAGGAGAGAAGCAGGATGGGCACTCCAGGTCCTTCAGCTGCTATAAACGAACTCCAGAGTCATGTGCCATCTTGTTCAGCTGGCTTACGTGGGTCCTGGAGAATCTAACCTGGGTCCTTTGACTTTGCAGGCAAATGCCTAAGTGCTGAGCAATCTCTCCAGCCTATTGCATACATTCTTTGTTTTGATATTTTGATATATATATGTATATATAAATATATGTTAAAATAGTATAAAACTCAAGCCAATATCCATTAGTTAATATAGTGGACCATAGTATATTGCATAGTTTCTTAATAACCATCTCATCTGTGTGCCCAGATATTGACTAAGTACTTATGGTTCTATCATGTCATTTCATCCTCACAACACTTCTAGGGTTAGCGATACTACCCTATATCTATAAGGATAACACACAGCTTAAGGTGACTGAGAGATCTTTATGGCCACACTGTGTAGAAGACAAGCTAAGTATAAAATTTGAAGTCTGATCCATATGGCTACTAAACCACATAGAGTAAAAAGCAGTTTGCTTCACCAGGTGTCTCCTTTCAGAGTCCTACCTATCATTATAATGTATCATTTACAACCCATTATATCTCTCTTTTGCACCTAAGAATGTCCACCAACCCATTTCCTAACATAGTGCCCTTTTATTTCTCTTCCTTTATATCCATAATATAGAATCTATAAGCATAATTTTTGTTTTCATTGAAATATAAGTGCTTAAATGCTGCTAAAATAAATGAAAATTATTTGTTATAAACAAAATGAAATTTCTGTAAAAATGGGCTTAATATGCATTAAAATGGTACTGCATATGACAGACAGCAAATTCTATTCAATTAAGTTGTGATGCTGTCACTGACATCTAAGTTTATTAATTTATTTTCTATGGAAAATATATGTCCCATACTTTCTTTACAAATCCATAGCCTTTATCATGTTTATTTCTCAGATAGTTTGGATAATAACAACATCATACTAGGGATTCTCCAGCTTCTTTGAGAAAAGAGGGAAGAGACAAACACTATGTCTAGTTTCTATATAATCTCCCTGTTCTCTTAGAGTGACTTTAGTGACATTAGATATGGATCACTCTTAGAGTGGTTGCCTTTGGTGATGTTAATTATAGCTCTCTGTTATAGTGACTGGCTTTGGTGATGTTGGATATAGCTCTCTCTTATAGTGACTGACTTTAGTGACACTGGATATAGCTCTCTCTTATAGTGACTGACTTTGGAGATGTTGGGTAGAGCTCTCTCTTATAGTGACTGACTTTAGTGACACTGGATATGGCTTTCTCTTATAGTGACTGAGTTTGGTGAAGTTGGGTATAGCTCTCTCTTATAGTGACTGACTTTGGAGATGTTGCGTATAGCTCTGTCTTACAGTGACTGATTTTGGTGACACTGGATATGGCCACCTGTACACAAAACACTAATACCTGATTTTGGTGATGACATGGACAGCCCTTGCAAGTTAACATTACCAAACAAAACATGGAACTGCTTTTCTTAGGCAAGACTACCAATTTTCAAAAAAAATATTGATATTGTATCTTTCCTGTTTACTCAAAAATGTCACAATTATTTGTTTCCTTGTGCATTATATTTTATTTTTTTCTATTAAAATCAAAGGTGAAATAACAATACATTTAGAAGAGAATACACTTGATGAGACTTTCAGTGATACATTGTACAGCATTATGACTTGTATTATAAGAATACATTTGATAAGATTTTCAGTGATACATTATACAGAATTAGGTGGGTTATTTAAAATGATTTTCTACAGTTTATTTGTCATATTGGAAGATATTGCATAAGGAATTCACTGCTATTGAGTATTTATTATTTTATCTCAACAATATAGTTTCTACCAAAGATGGAAATAAAATTTTCTTGAGCATGCTCTGTCAGTTTTACCACATGAGGAAAGATTAACGATGTTGTTATTTTTCAATGGGATGGAATGAATGAAATTCACATAAAGGGAGAAATGATTTATTAGCAACAGACACGTGTATTGCTCAGATTATCTGTGAGAAGTTTATTCTATGTATTTATGTATTTTATTTTTATCCAGCAGCAGCTATTATCATAGTACATTTATCACTGGAGGATTAAAGTCAGAAAGCTACTTTCAAGACAACTTAAAATGAATTGAAGTTTGCCCACTAAACCTTTGTCTTTAACAAGAATTAAAACATCAACTATTTATTTATCACAAAGCAAAGGTTATCTGCATTTGTTTTAACAAAAACTAACCTGCTGGTGATATTGGTGGTAGAACTCAGGGTTTACCTCAAAATAGATAATTTCTATACCACTGAGACACCTTTGTAAGCCTAGCTTTCTGCTTTTATTTGTGTGTGTGTCATAGTTGAATAAATATCATTCTGACAGTGATTCTTCTAGTTTAAGTGATATAACCAAACTAGCATTTAAGAGTCTGACCAAACAGGGTCTGATACACTCTATAGCAGAATCAGTGAGGCAAATAATATCAACATAGAAACTTACAAAATACTGTACAAAATACAATGAAGGATGATGTAGAAATGATACTTAAGCATATTTTCTGGTAGCATTGACTTAGATATTATATTCTTGTGAAACTGTGCTATGTGTGAGTGTATACATATTTGTGTGTGTGTGTCCGTGTCCAAGTTTAGCAACAAACATAGAAAACCTTTACAAAATCTCTTGGGTTACAAAATGGATACTTGTTTTGTTATGGGAGTACACCTAGGGGTGTCAATTACCAAACAACACTTGTAACACATGTTTGGTGAGGTTACTTTTTATTTGTTTTGGTACTTTTTATTTATTGACCATCTCTTATGTGTAAGTGACAAGTTTTGATTATATTCAGTCTTTTGTCTCTTATCATCCTCCCACTCCCCTGAATCCCTTCTTCCTTCCAACTATTTCATGTATTCTTTCATGTATTCTTCTTGTAACCTCCTGAGTTTAGTTAAGGTTGCTCACATAGCACATGGGTGTGGATTTACGACAGCATAGGCACCTGACTAGTGGAGCAAATAGCTTACCCTTTCCAAGCCAAGATTAACTACTGACACTTCCTCATAGAGGGGCCTCATGAATTCCCCTCACATCCGTTATGGCATGCTGAGGGCTCAGTCTTGTTGGGAAAAACCAACCAAGCAAACATAGCTACTGTTCATTCATGAGTGCAAAATCCACATCATGTCCAGAAGACAGCACTCTACAGCACACCTCCTAGTCCTCTGGCTCTAATATTCTTCCTCACCTCTTTTCCGGCAATGTTTTTAAGCTTGAAGGTGTCATAGAGATGACCAATTTAGGGCTGAGCACTCAACTACATTTTATCCAATATTTATTCTACTCTGGGCCATGAAAGTATAATGTCATGACATATTCTGAAAAAATTAAGGTAAATACATACATATATATATATATATATATATATATATATATATATATATATATTTACCTTAAAACATATATATTTATGAAGTGTAACAGGGCTGAAGAGTTGGCTTAGTGGTTAAAGTGCTTGCCTGTAAAGCCCAAAGACCCATGTTCAACTCTCCAGATCCCACATAAGCCAGATGCACAAGGTGATGCAAGCACACAAGTTTGTACATGCACACTAAAGAGACCATGCATCTGGAGATTGATTATAGTGGCTGGAGACCCTGGAGCACCATGCTATCTTTCTCTCTCACTCACTTGCCCTCTTTTATAACATCAACAACAACAACAAAAATCAAACGAAAAAGGCCAATCTGTTAGGCTTGCCTCAAAAAAAAAGAAAAAGAAAGGAAGAAAAGAAGTGTTACACACTTTCTTCCTTTGTTGGAAATTAACCAGATGAAATGTAATTTCACAAAAGTAGGAAAGTGATTAAACAACATTTCCATCCCTACAAGGTGGAGACATAACTTGCAAACTTTCTACTTGCTGAAGCAAAGTTGACTGATAGAAAAACTCAAGCCTGACTCTACTCCTTTGATATTTCTTTCTTTTTCTTTTTCTGTGGTGCTTGGGATCAACCCTGGGGCGTTGGAACTGATCTGCACTGAGAGCTTACTTCTGAGTCCGTAATCGCTTCCCTGCATTTTCGTTGTTAACACCTCAGCTCTTTGGTCTGCATTGCTGCTCTGCTTCATCTCACACCAAGCTCCCCAGCTTTGTACTGCAGCCATACTTGGAGTAAACTCCAGGCTTGCCTTCACATCTCTAAAATCATGACCAGCCTGGTTTCTTGCTTGTCGTATCTCCTTCCAGTCAGTACACTGTTCTCACTCAGTAGCCCTTCATTTGCTGTTTGATAAGGAAAGTCTTCCTTGACACCCGCCTTCCCTCACTCTGAGCATGTTTCACCGGGCCCTGAGCTCATATGTGGCAACATGCCACCTGCAGTGCATAAAAACACGCTCCTGACTAGGCTGGAGGCCGGGTACTGCTGAGTGAGGTTTGGCTCGTTCAAGGCTTCATTTCCAGTCATTAAGGCTTCCATAGCTGACCCCTTGCTTCATGTTTACTTCTCATGTTTTCAAATATTGAGCAAGGATATAAAAATGGTGAAAGATACAAAATGTTAGAATTAGTAAAGATGGTATGAAGTCAGGGTTCATATTTCAGGGCAAGAAATGTCATTATGCTATAGAAAGTTTTATGTGAAAAAATGAAGACATTAGAAGTTTCATAAAGCTCAAGGAAACTTCTGGAGTGTTTTGGATAAAGAAGGTAAATAGTAGAATGTGATACCCTAAAGCTCATCTAGTAAGGAGATGATGGATGGATCACACCCAGGATGAAAGCTGAGGGAGTACCTCTGAAGCCTATAAATGAGCAGTTTTTAAGTATAAGAAGGGTTATAGAATGTCAGATAGTGTAGAAGTTCCAATTTATTTCTATGTTACAATTAATAAAGATAACATTGAACCCTGTGGAAGTTGTTTGATTTCTGATAGCCTGAAGGTTCTGAGAAGTGTAAGCAAGGCCATTAGCTAAGGAAGTAGGAGGTAGCATAAAGGCAGTTATCTGAGAAGGGTGGAAACAGGAGCCCTAACCAGGCACATAAATTGTCTACTAAACACTGTCCCTATCAAGAAGGAAAGTTCCAAATTTGTAAAGCCACTTATTAAAGTGTTTATGAGATTTTTTTTTTTCATTACTGTTCAGCCATCCTCGGCAGTGAATTCAAGACACATAAGTGTGCTACATAATGGGACTTTAAGATATTAGTGACTGTGTTGAAAGAGATACATCACGAGGCAACAGAGAGGCTCTTGAGATATCAAGGGAAGTCAGTGGGAAGTGAACTAGAGCCTTAGCCCCATGGGCCTGGACTGAAGCCATGTTCATCACACTTGAAAGGTTACAGTAGGTTGTAGCACTGACACAATTTGGCCTTTATAGGGTTTTCAAAATTGAGAAATAGACTTTAAACTTTTAAGCACTGAGTAATTAAAATTAAAGTAAAAATAAAAAAAAAGTAAAATAAAAATATACTGAAATATACCCATGCTGTCTTGAAGAGGAACATTATACAAAACTTGTAATTATGTATTCACACTGAATACCGAACACTGGGTAGCAGTTAACATGATATAAAAGAATTAGGGATAGACTAATGAAGTTGTTAATAATTGTCTTTTGGAGACACTAGAAAAAATAATTCTAAGTGGTCTTAAGCATATTTTCACAGATGTGTTCAGCTCAATTTACAAACATTTGCTTCACTTTATCTGACCCCCACCCCCATTCAATCCACCCAGAGTTCCTGTAGCCAACACCTTTGAGATACATTATCTGGGAATCCTATCAGTTTTCATCATTTGGAACTTTGTCTCCTATTCCAAGGCACTTTCATTTCTTTTTTTCTTTTATTTATTTATTTATTTTGCTTTTTCAAGGTAGGGTTTCACTCTAGCTCAGGCTGACCTGGAAATCACTCTGTAGTCTCAGGGTGGTCTCGAACTCATGGCGATCCTCCTACCTCTGCCTCCCGAGTGCTGGGATTAAAGGCCTGCGCCACCACGCCCAGGCCACTTTCATTTCTTACCTGGATTATGGCAAGTCCTTTTCACATCGCATCTAATTTTGCAATGTGAATGCCTTCATCAAAAGGAGTTCTGAGCATGACAGAGGCCCTGCGGGACATCCGGTCAATGGTTTACCACCTGCTGTTTGAGGAGATTGCGTACCTCCAGGCAGTGGCTTGCAGATGGTGTGTCTGACTCCCTGATCCACCGTGGCCTTCATCACAAGCTGACTTGGCATTGGTGGAAATGACCTGTCTTCTTTCTGTTCTCAGGCCAAGCACAATCAGGCCTCAGAGCCTCGGGTGCTCAGCTACACCACACGCCCTCCGATCTCTGACGTGCTCATTTCTGTAACGCAGCCTGGTTTCTGCATTCATTCTTTCCTTCCTTCCCTCTTACTCATCACACTGGTTATCCTTCTTTGACTTCCTGGTGACTCTGGTTTTTCTTTTTATTTATTAACTTGTTTACCTGTGTAAATATCCACACACACATACACATGTAAGTATGGAAGTAAAATTAGAAAAAAAATGTAAGAAAGAAAGAATGTAAGAGCCCCAGAGTTGGAGGACTATCCAGAGACATTGCCCACCCCCCCTTCCACCACAATGACTGACCGCTGCTTTCCCATCTCAAAACCTGCACACCTAGGGAGAATGCCAGCAATCGCACGGCAGGGAGGAGGGAAGTGATGGTACTAACATATGATGCACCCACACAACTTTCTACTTAATAGTGAACAGTGTTACAAACTACGCAAACCGATAGCATACGCATACATGTGCATGCCTGTGCATGTAGTTATGCGCCCGCCACGTGCATACGTCTTTTGTCTCATCGCGACAGCTTGCTGTTGGCTCTGATGCGCAGAGTCATTCAGCCTCCCCGATGCCAACCCTGTGGTTGTGTCTTCATGGCTGGGGACCAAACAGACTCAGCACACACCGTCTGCTCCAGGCAGGTTAACAATGGTGCTGTTCAAACAGCCCACAGCAAGAAACTCACACGTATGTTTATATTTTGTAATGTTTTAAAATAAATACACTGGTTCTTTTTTTTCAGTGTATTTCATTTGAGAGGAAAAAAAAAATAAAACTTCGGTGTCTGGATGGTCATCTTCCAAATTCTGCCTCTCTGGCATCAGCTTGGTTTATGAGTAGAGTTCAAGGGTTTAAGCTTTGCTCTGTCATGTGTAGGGCCCAGGAATAATCACTTTTACAGTCGACCAGGTTTTGCTTAAGTCACTTTGGTCCTTGGAATATTTATAAACTTGGTCCAAGCCTCCAAATTCATATTCACACACCTCTGGGGATTCATACACACTGCTGCTTGGCTTCCTCAGAGGCACTAGGGTGGACCTTTCATCTCCTAGGTTAACTCTTGGAGTTCGGTGAATTACAGGAGAGGGTAGCTGCTTTGTGACATGTGCAGCCAGGCCCCCCTCTGGCTTGCACAGTGGTTCCTTTCTGCCATGCATGGTTGTTGCCTCACGCTGGGCAGACTTGCAGAGGCCTTTGGGTCTGACGTGGGAGTCTTCCATTAGGATGAGCATCCCTGGCTTATCCTCACCCTGTGTTGCATATTGTGCATGCAGCATTCTTATGCATGTGCAAACGTGTGTGTGCACAAACTTCATCTGAGTTATGTTTTTTTCCCTATCTTGTTTTATCAAATGGAAGTGTTAATATGACAATTAATGGGGATGATATGCTCAAAATCCATAATAGCACGCAGTGATTTTCCAATCATCATAGTTTTTCTTCCGTTTTAAAGTTGCAATCTCCATTCAAGGTTCTAATTCTAAAGCACACTATTATTCATCTGCATAAGTAGTGACTCCTACTATTTCTGACTAAAATCGCCTGAAAGCACATGGACTCTTTCCTCAAACTATAGGTGCTTTTAAGTGATGTGTGTGAAACCAGTGCTGTAATATGTGGCAGTGTTGAAACTAAGAGCTTGTGTCACGAAGCACACCAATAATTAGAGCTTCTGTGATACTCATTTCACCAGGCATTGTATTGTATTATCACCACGCATCTATCATGTAAAAGTCATCTTTCCTTTATGGCCTTGGTGATATTAAACAGATCATTGTTTTTGTTTTATTTTTTGGGTAGGAGCTCTCTCTACCCAGGCTAACCTGGATCTCACTTTGTAGTGCCGGGCTGATCTTGAACTCATGGTCATCTTCCTTCTTCTGTCTCCACAGTGTTAGGACTGAAGACATGTACCGTCACGCCTGGCACAAATGAGTTTTAATGGGACAAAAAGCTTACCTTAATAACCGAAGCTTGATTTCCTTGATCTTGTCAAATTAAGACCGGGAGGATTTTCTTTTGCTGATGATAGTTTATTACAGCAGCACTGATCAAAAGGAAGCAGCGCTGACACCTACGTGATGGTTCGGTGAAAAGCCCTCACACCTGTGAACGGTACAAGTAGAACGACAGTGTCAGTATCCACAGCAAACCTTAATACTTCATAGCCTTGAAGGTGTACTTACTTGTCATGAGTTTAGTTCTGTACTTATAAGACTTTGTTCCTATAAGTTATAATAACATTTTACCAGGCTGCTGAGAGCCCAGCATTAGAGGAGGCTCAGGGAATATTGTGGAAAAAAGATGCAGCTGAAGGAATATTCGAACCACAAGGTCAGAAGGTGTTCTCTGAGGCATTGTCCTCCCCATAGGGGCTGACTGGTGCATTCGTGACCCCACAGTGGCTACCTGTAACCCCACTGAGGAGTCATCGCGGTGGAATGGGGGTGGGGGAGCAGGGACATGAGAGAACAACTTGATGGATATATGACCAGTTTGGAATGTGATGGTACCAATAAAAATTCCAAAATTAAAAGTAATACCAGCAAATGTCCATCTAATTTCCATTAGTATTTTTTATTGGTAAGGGGGGGGGAGAGAGAGAGAGAGAGAGAGAGAGAGAGAGAGAGAGAGAGAGAGAGAGAGAGAGAGAATGAGCATGCCAGGGCCTCTAGCTGCTGCAAAGGAACTCCAGATGTATGTGCCACTTTGTGCATGTGGCTTTACAGGGAGACTGGGGAATTGAACCTGGGTCATCAGGCTTTGCAGTCAAGCACCTTAACCATTGACCCCTCTGTCTATCCCCTCTATTAGTATTTTACGGCATTAAATTGAGCCATCTATATTTATTAAAGAAGAAAATAAAATTACCTTTCTTCCCCATTTTCCTAATTCCTTCCCCTGTCCCCATGTCAGTTTTCACCTCACAACTCCCAAAATTCATCACGTGTTAAATAGCCACTCTGAGTCAACAGGGTGGGACATGAAACTGTTTATACTTGAGGAATCTTGGGAGTTTGATGCGAATTGGTTTTCAACAGTTTAAGCACTAGCCTCTGGCTTATGCATACTCCCTTCCCTCCCCCAGAATCGGTTGCTTTCCAAGTAGAAGACGCAGCTGCACACCGGGTCCAGCACGGCGACGGCGTGGCCCTTTTTGTAAGAGTAACCCTGGGCGGTGTGCAGATGTAGCGTGTATCATGTGAACTTCTTGACATGTTCTAATGCAGGCTAGCATGGTAAACCTTGAGGATTCATTAAGCACTATACATCTAAGCCTTTTAAAAAGTGCTGATGAAATAATTCTGCTTTGTGTCTGAAGTTCCTGTTACACAAGCATTTAAAAGAACCCTGGTTTACAACAATGATAAAAGACGTAAGCAGTGAAAATATAATTTCAAAAGTATGAGCCCTGTATCTCCTACGTCAGAACTATAGTAATCAATAAATTGGGATACTGAAACATACAATGCTGATGATTCTTTCAATGGTAGCTATTTGATTCATGACAAGCACAATTATACATACTATAATTTTATGGAATATTCGTAGAAAGTGATACCTTTTTGATAAATGTAAGTCATTTTGGCATACTGAGGCTGCTGCAATTTTGTCACACTACACACAATTTCCTTTTCTTAATGTAGTAAGAAAAATTTTATGTTCTAATAGTTCTCAGGTCTTTTTTTGGAAAGAGAAAATTATTTCAGTATTACGTTCAAATTAAAAATAAAAGCTATACTAACAAATGCTAAAGAAAACACACGAGCTGTTTTGTTCTTTACTTGAATCCTACTAGAATCTGCATGGTGGTGTTCACTTGTGATCCTGGCACTCAGGAGGCTGAGACAGGAATTCAAAGCCACCCTGGGCTATGCAGTGAGTTCCACAGTAGCATTAGTAATAGAGTGAGACTGTCTTAAAAACAAAGAAGAATAAACAGAATTCTGCTTAGAGGAAGAAAGTGTCATGCATACACACCCACCCTTCCCTCACCCACGTGCACATGTACAAAATTGCAGCCCGCACAAGTGCCCCACATGGTGCTCTCTGGAAAAGGACTGCCAATGGTCCCACCCAGAGGTGAGCTGGCCAGAAGACTTAGCACACCACATGGGGGATGAGCTCTGAGCCACGGTCACCTTCCTTGGTCATAGCTCTGACACTTCAGTGTCTGTGTGACCTTGACAGAGTTGCTTAACTGCCCCGCACTGCTTCCTAACCTGAGAAACAGAGTTGGTGATAGGCGCTTTCTCCTGACATGTTAGTATGTCTGTTTATTCTATGAAAAGTCTTAACAGCAGTAGGTTATGCATTGGAAACAGTCAACAAAAAAGCTTTGCAATTCTCTCAATTACTCATACATCATTTTATCTCTAAGACTAAGTAACTTTAGATTATATTTTGAGTTTTTAAAATCTCTGATTTTAACACTTCTGAAAAATATGATTTGACTAACATAAACGTAATATAACTATCTTGAGAAATGTTGGCTTGTCACAGTTTTAAATATTATATCATTTAAAGATAATCATCTATAATATTGGCAAATAGTCCCTACAGGTTATTTGAAATAACAGCAAAGTGTAATGTAGTAAATAGGACATTCAAATACCATTTATATTCAAGAGAAAAGTCAAACACCTCTTTCACACTAAACACAACTCATGTCGATATACACTTTAAATGTTTATTTGCATTTATCAAAACGTGCCGTATTTGTCGTCACTGTGTGCGCACACTCACAGTGGACAGAAAGCGCTGAACTGTACGTTGTTTTGTGGTTCTGGAGAGAACGTGGTGATTTGAATCCCCCACTCAGCTGTGACTCACCTTTTCACTTAGGTGTGTACCCCAACTCTCAGTGCTTCATTTTTATTTTATTTTTTTAATTGGCAATAAAACCTGCCAGATACTATAGATTTTACAAGTAAAAAGAGGTGGTACAGCTCAATTGTAGCGTTCTTTTCTGGCTTTCATAAGGGTCCGGGTTCAAATTTCAGCTCTGCCAAATAAACATAAGTAGGTAAATGAATAAGTGTGCGGCAATGTGAACAAAGTGATTGTGGGATGGATCCTGGTTGGTCAACCATCTCAGACCCACCTGAGAAATCTGTGAAGAAATTGAGTGTGTCTGCTCAGTCTCTGTCACTCTGTACCATTTGAAAGGATCACTGTAGTGTACAGATGCTTAATCTAGGTATCGTACATAAGTGATAGCAAATAAACTACATTCACTCCTTCAATGTCCTTATAGACATTATAGACATGCTCCACATGTCTCCCTTACATTTTGACCATTATCCTCAAAGGATTTCTTTTTTTCGAGGTAAGATCTCACTCTAGTCAAGGTGACCTGGAATTCACTATGTAATCTCAGGACTCATGGAGATCCTCCTACCTCTGCCTCCTGAGTGCTGGAATTAAAGGCATGCACCACCACACCCAAGCTCAAGGGATTTTTATAACAGTAAATATAGAGTAAAATTCTTAGTTTGGATAGATATGACAGTTTGGAAATATATAATTTTTAAATAGTTCTTATAAGATTTTACCTAGTTGCCAAAAATAACTTAAATATTAATCTTCTAACAATGACATTATGAAGCAAAAATTTCTTTTTCTTTGATCAATACACACACATACTTCCCATTCTGCAAAAATATGACTAACTTATAAGCCAGTTCAGTGTAAACTGATATATATATATATACATATGTGTATATATATATGATATATATCATACATCAAGTGAAAAACCTAAATACCTTGCCCATGTTTCTCAAGAATCTCTTCCACAGTTTCATGTGGATCCCAAAATCGTACCTTTGGTGTCCTCAGCAGTGGTGATGTTGCCATCTTCGGAAGGACGACCCTCCTGTGCCTGGTGAATGAGTGATGACCGTGGCTCTGTCACTTGCAGCCACAAACCAGTCCTCTAAGCAGAATCTACTGTGCGGTTTGCAAAGGCTTCTCTTATGGATTCTGAAGTCTAGACAGGCAAAGCCAACACTTTTTTGAGATACTCATTCCCACAGAAATGCTATTGCTTGGCGTAAGTAGTCTGCCAACAGCCCTGATTCAAAGAATCCTCAAAAGAAAAATAATGCATTTACTTGGCTGTAATTTAGCAATCAAGTATAATTGAGAGCAATACATTAATATCATAGCTAATAGCACTAAAGTACAGGAAATGGGACTCTCAGATAGAAAATTTGATGATTAGATGGTTGGTAGTTAAAATCAGAAAGGATACAGTGCATCAAGATTGAACTCATAACAGAGTTTATTATTTCGTGTCTTGGTTTCTTTCTTTTCAATGATGTTCTTTAATTTAAGGCCTTTCCAGGTACATCATTAGAACAAAGATAAGACTATATTTTGAAGGAACAAAGCAGAATAACAGAGTTTACCTGAATAACAAGATTGTCTGGTCCTCTAAGCGAGTATCTACACAAACTAAGAGGCCTTTTCTTTCCTGGAACAGTGAGTGTTCAAGTAATGAAAAGAACAAGGCTTGGGCTGGAGAGATGGCTCAGTGGTTAACCACTTGCCTGTGAAGCCTAAGGGCCCCCATTCAAGGCTTGGTTCCCCAGGACCCACGTTAGCAAGATGCACAAGGGGGCGCACACATCTGGAGTTCATTTGCAGTGGCTGGAGGCCCTGGCATGCCCATTCTCTCTCTTCTCTCTCTCTCTCTCTCTCTCTCTCTCTCTCTCTCTCTCTCTCTCCATCTGCATCTTTCTCCCTCTGTCTGTCGCTCTCAAATAAATAAATTAAAAAATAAAGCAAAAACATGAAAACAACAAAAAAAGACTAAGGCATAAGCAGAAAAGACATACCTAAAAACAATAAATTTTGTTAAATAAATTTATAATACTTCTTATAACACTTTACCTAATTGCCAAAAATTAGTTACAAGAGCTTAGTAACTTAAAATAAAAATACTAGTCCTATGGCCTGGAGAGATGGCTTAGCAGTTAACAGCATTTGCCTACAAAGCCAAAGGACCCACGTTTGATTCTCCAGGACATAGGTAAACCAGATATACAAGGTGGCGCATGCATATGGAGTTTGTTTGCTAGGCTGACAAGCCTCTTTTCTCCAGCTCCCCAGCATGCAATGGCATGGGTGTACCACCATGCCCTGTATAAGTACTTGGTTCTGGGGACTGAACCCAGGTCCTCTTGCCTGTGAAGCAAGAACTTTGCAGGCTGAACTATCTTTCCAGGTCCCTGCAAGGATTCTTTATGCATGACCTTAAAGAGGCCAGAACAAGCTCAATTCACATGTGCTGTCTTGATTGTGTTTGCTGTACTATCTGTTCTTTCTGTCTCTCAAATAAATAAAATATTAGAAAACATTTGTCCTAATGAATATTTTAAAATATAGTACAGAAGGGCTGTAGAGATTGCTTGGTGGTTAAGGTGCTTGCCTGCATAGGCTAAGGCCCCAGGTAAGATTCTCCAGAACCCACGTAAGCCAGATGCACATGGTGGCACATGCGTCCGGAGTTTGTTTGTAGTGGCTAGAGGCCATGGAATGCCAATTCTCTCTCTCTATCTGATTAATAAATAAATGAAAATAAAATATTAAAAAATATGGTACAAAAAGTAAAAAAAAGCAAAAATATAGTACAGCAAACACAATCAAATTAATAGAAAAAAATTTTAAAGACTCCTTGTAACTGTTCAATGGAAAATAGATAATATTAAAAACCTACTTGGGGGCTGGATGGATGGCTTAGTGGATAAGGCATTTGCTGCAAAGCCAAAGGACCAGGTTTGATTCCCCAGGACTCACATAAGCCAGATGTACAAGGGGGTGCACACATCTAGAGTTCATTTGCAGTGGCTGGGGGCCCTGGTGCACCCATTCTCTTTCTTTCTCTCTCCTCTTTTTTTGTCAAATAAATAAAAATAAAATATTTTTTAAAAATCTATTTGGGGGCTAGAGGGATGGCTTAGTGGTCAAGGCATTTTCCTGCAAAGCCAAATGACCCAGGTTCAATTCTCCAGGACCCATGTTAACCAGATGCACAAGGGTGCTTATGTGTCTGGAGTTCATTTACAGTGGCTGAAGGCCCCGATGTGCCCATTCTCTCTCTCCCTCTTTCTCTGTGAAGTAAATAAATAAAAATAAAAAAGTGAAATATTTTTTAAAAAATCTACTTGGGATTTGTTAAAGATCACTAACCATGGGTTGTTTTTGACAGTACAACATTTTGTTAAAGAAGTTAAATAGTTTTTTTTTTTTTTTTAAGATTTTAGGGACGTATGAACTTTTTAAAGGAACATGCAACCATTTAAGTAACATTAACTAGAAATAGGGTTGAAATTTGATGACAGATATGAAATTAAGTAGACACTAATTATTAAGTGGCACATGCAGTAGTGAAATGACCAAGTATAAAAAGACAAAATGTGGAAATGTGAAGTACTCCTGTTTCATTTTGGAACATTATAACTTAATAAAAAACGTGAGAGAATAATTAATCCTACTCAATTTCATTTTCAAAAGGCCACTTCAGGCTCCTAGCTTATTCTTTGTATTTATACAAAGCAACTACATAGAAGATCTTTGAAGTTAGAGAGGCAAACATAGCAGCTTGCTTGGTAAAGCCCCACGTAAGGCCTAGAATGAGCCTATTGGGTGCAGTACAAGCACCCTTTCTCATTATATTTTGGACAGCTCTGCCTTCAAGATGGAAAGTTGGCTGGGGAGATGGCTCACTGGATAAGACACCATTCATGCCTGAGCGTCCAACTTGTATACTCAGACCCCCAGTTTAAAATCCGAAACCTGTGGCCTCTGTAATCCCAACAGGCTGAGGACGGCATGGAAGGCAGAGGCAGGAAAACGTCCCAGATTCTCTTAGAAGTGACAAAAAGTTGATTAGCAGAAGTAGATCCAGAGAAAGCCTGGCTTAACTGAAGAGGTACAATGATAACAGACTCAAAGGTTGTCCTCTGACCATCACGTGCATGAGAATGGTGCTTACTGGTTCTAACAGATATATAATATTGAATATGTGGCACAGAAAAGCAATTTGAATTTAAATTTAAATAAAAATCACTTAGACCATGGATTCAGTATTTGAATGACTAAAACAAAGTAAAAAAAAAATATTCTTGACACTGGACCATGACATTAAATTCTCATTTAATCTTCTGGAGGACCATATAAAGCTGAGATTTTAAAAGAAACATCAAAGAAAACTTATTGCTATTAAGAGTCCTTATGTAATTGAAAATAATTATGCTCCAAAAATATACACACAGAATTATTGGAGTCAAATAGAAGTTAGTAAATATATTTTATCCCATCACTTCCACCCCTGCATTTTCAAATAAATTGAGTTAATCCTAGTCATTCATTTTATAATTTAGTTTAACTACAAAATTATTAAAGCCCCTAAACTCTTCACAGTCATGTTGTCCTTATCATGAGTCTGTGGGATTATTCTTACCCAAACATATCAATGTTATTTCATCAGCCCTCAAACCCATAGATGCTTGTCCTTTCTTTCACCAATTATTTACATTTCTGTATTTTATAAAATCTCTCCAAAATGATGTTTCTGAAAATATATGAGGTCATGGTTTTGTAGTCCTTATACTCTCAAAAGATTTTAGTCTTTTATTATTATAAACTTAAGTATTTTTCCTTACTTAATAACAAACTTGAGCAAATGTTTTCGTTCATTGCCATTGATACACTCAACCATGTAAGGGAAAGTGGCAAGATGTATCTGAGATTTGGGCCATGTGGTGTGGACATGCACTCCATCTACTTACATAGAGGCAGCTGGTGAATTGTGAATCCCAAGCTAGAACCATTATGTTCATTTATGTTACCATTTAAAAAGCACAGATGTTAACTATAGAACAACAAGGTGGTTTTATTGTAATCACCTGCTGCTAAGGTTCCTCTTGGCACAGTTGCCAAATGGATTCTTGTCCCCTTCCCACTACAAGGCCTTTGTTATTTGATGGCTCAAAATAACACTAAAAATTATTTGCATTTATAAGAAACAAAGTAAGACAAATGATGAAAAGATCAGTATAAAGTTGTATTATGCACTACCATGGTCAATTTTATACATTCATTCTAATGTGATTTGTGTTGAGTTTGAACTTGAAAAAAATAGCTTGCCAAGTGTTTTATTTGCTATTATTCAGGAGTAATAATTCCTATTTACCCATAACCTTGAAAATAAATTACTTAATTCTCTTTCCTTTTTTGTATTAAGTTATGTTCACAGTGTGTCCACAGCCATGTTGGTACCATCATTAGCTTCCTCCCTGTCCTCTCCCTTACTCAAGGACCCTCCTCATTGGGGAATGTGTGTCATGCATTGTGGGGTTAGCCATCAGTTATGGGTAAGAGGCAATGTCTCTGTGCATGATGACCCAACGTGTGGCTCTAACAATCTTTCTGCCCCCTCTTCTGCAAATTTCCCTGAGCCATGTTGGGTTCGACTTAGGTCTACTTCAGTGATGAAGTCTTGGGGGCCTCTGTGTCTCTGGATCTCTGGTTGGGTAGGAGTTGAGTGTTCTCTGTGTCTATCTCCTTCACCTTTGTGCTGATACCAGGTTCACCAAGAAAGCCGCACTCTTGCTCATTTCCCCAATTACTCTTCGTTTTAGCTGGGGCCCTGCTAAGGTGCCATGGGCTGATTCTTTCTTCAGGATTTGTGTCCATCTGAAAAACAGAAGCAAATTCTCCAAATGAGAGTGAACTCAGCACCAGATAAACGGGATAACCATTATTATTTTAGAGAGAATTTATTAGGTGTAGACCCTCTTGTAGCCCATGGTTGGTGGGAGCTTGATAATGGAGAGTGGGCTCTGGGTTCTGTTCCACTGAGTGGATTCACTAGCCAAATCAAGAACAGTTGGTTACCCACCATGGCTGTCTGCTACTATTGCACTTGTGAGAGCATCACATCAGGTTGTTTGCTGCTGAGTAGCTTAGGCCACGAGTTGCTTGAACAGATAGATGTTGGTCATTTTCCCCCAATTGGTCATATAGCACCTTCTGGCACTAGATGAGCTAACTCTCTGGGAACTGATCTTCTTCCAGGTTCCAGCTAGGTCACTCCATGTTCCTACCAACAGCATATGGTGTCTTCAGCAGTAGGGTCTTACCATTAACCTTTGGTGGGTCATCAAGTACTCTGACAGAAATCTTTCTTCTTTTGGGAAACCTTGTAGGTCTCTCTGATCAACAGCTCATTGTGGATGTTAACCACATGCTGGTACTGGGAGTTAAAGGCCAGAACCAATAAAAAGAAGGAAGAAAAAGATAGGTAATATAAAAGAGAAAAGGAGAAGATGGAGAGAAAGAGAGAGAGAGAGAGAGAGAAACAGGAGAAGCTTAAGGTCAGTCTTCATCATATCCTCTCCAAGGCCCTGTGATTCAGGTGTTCCCTCTAAGGACCTGATGAAGGTTCAACCATTTAGACTTTCTTTTAGGATGTAGAATTTTATGGTGCCATTACCATTTGGGTCCAGTTTTGTGTCCCCACCTTTACCCTCCCCTCTTCCCCCACCCTCCTTATTGTCTAGTCTTTCAGATGCTTATTAGGTATGTCAGCATCTCAGGCAGGTTCAGGTTAGGAGTCACAGATGAGTGAGACCATGTGATGATTATCTTTCTGTGATTGGGTGAGTTCACTGAGAATATCTGTTCCAGGTTCAATAATTTTTCTTCAAATTTCATTGTGTCATTTTTCCTTACTGCTGTGTAGAATTCCATCATGTAGATATACCACATCTTGGTTATCCATTTGTCCAATGATGGGCATGTGGGTTGATTCCAGCTCTTAACTATTATCAGTTGAGAAGCTATAAACATGGTTGAGCAAATCTCTCTGAACTGACATGTGGGGCTTTTAGGGTAAATGCTCAGTAAGGGGATTACTGGGTCTATTGGTAAGTCTTTTCTTTTAGCTTCTACCAACAGAGTGGAAAATTTTAATATTCTGCACCTTTAATTACTAATTTAAAGTGTTTTACACTTTCTCAACCTGTAATAGCTCATATATATATATATATATATGTGTGTGTGTGTGTGTGTGTGTGTGTGTCTATATCTATATCTATATCTATATCTATATCTATATCTATATCTATATCTATCTATATCTATATCTAATCTATATCTATCTATCTACCTATCTATCTTGCCGTAAGTGTTTCATTAATGTCCTCTCTGAAAGTGTCATCAAAAGAAAAATACTCACAGTCTGCCGGGGATTGCCTCCTCTATCCTCTGTCTTTCTTCCTCTCATGTTCCTGAAGAAGCTCTGCTAACTGTCAGATTTCCCTTTTTCCTTGGAAAAAATACATTTCCAAATAGCTCTGATCCAACATGATTGGCACCTACAAAACATTGCGACCTGAGCGCCAAAGACATGGTCCCCCAATTCTGGACCATTACCAAAAAGCCCAGGTAATGGCACACTTTGAGGCTGTCATTGCCTCCACACAGCATCCTGCATAATGGCTGTTGACCAAAATGCGAGCTGGTTAAAATTGGCCTCTGTGGCTATTTTAAAAATTGGAATTTTTCTCTCTATTGGTCTCTCTGTGCATATGTATCATATTTATGAAGTAGTTTAAAACTAATCATCATGTATTATACCAATAATGCACATGAAATATCTTGGTCTTCATTCTTGTGATCTAAATCTTTGATGGTATTCAATATTTCTGTGTGTTTAATGCTTGGAGTTTCAGTTCAGCTCACAGGGTATTTTGGGTCTGTTGCCTCTACTGATGAGCTGTCATAGTGATGTCCTGTCTCATTACCTGGGCACTCAGGCATATTTACAAGTATTTAAAAATGGTTTCTGGGCTGGAGAGATGGCTTAGCGGTTAAGCGCTTGCCTGTGAAGCCTAAGGACCCCGGTTCGAGGCTCGGTTCCCCAGGTCCCACGTTAGCCAGATGCACAAGGGGGCGCACGCGTCTGGAGTTCATTTGCAGAGGCTGGAAGCCCTGGCGCGCCCATTCTCTCTCTCCCTCTATCTGTCTTTCTCTCTGTGTCTGTTGCTCTCAAATAAATAAATAAAAAATAAAATAAATTCATTAAAAATGGTTTCTTATTTATTTTTGTGTGGAGGGTTGGGGGCTGCATGGGCATACCAGGCCCCTCGTCCTGTGGATGAACTCTCATTGCTTGTGTCACTTTTCCACATCCTGCTTGGCTTAGGATTGAATCCCAGCTTGGCAGGCTTTTCAAATACGTGTCTTTAAGTACTCAGCCATCTTCCCAGTTCCCTACTCAGATGATTTACAGTATTTCTTGGAATAGTTTAGAGACCATACAATTAATCATTGCTGATATATATTACTTTTTAAGCTCATAAGAACAGATATTACACTTGATCTTAGCCAAAAGGCCGAGAAGCGATTATAATATTTTTTTAATTAGCCATTTGATATTGTGATTTGTTAGATGTGTAAAAGTTTTCATTCTAACATTCATGTATGTAAGAAAAATTCATCAGCAAAAATGCATTCAAGGGCTGGAGAGATGGCTTAGTGATTAAGCACTTGCCTGTGAAGCCTAAGGACCCCGGTTCAAGGCTCGATTCCTCAGGACCCACGGTAGCCAGATGCACAAAGGGGCGCACGTGTCTGGAGTTCGTTTGCAGTAGCTGGAAGCCCTGGCGTCCCCATTCTCCGCCCCCCTCTGCCTCTTTTACTCTCTGTCACTCTCAAATAAATAAATAAAAAGAAAACAAAAAAAATTAAAAACAAATGTATTTAAGCTGGGTGTGGTGGTGCATGCCTTTAATCCCACCACTTGGGAGGCAGAGATAGGAGAACTGCCAAGAGTTTGCGGCTATCCTGAGACTATAGAGTGGATTCCAGGTCAACATGGGCAAGAATGAAACGCTACCTCAGGAAAAAAAAAAAAGGATTTAAATGCAGTGAATGTTAAAGTTTAAATATGTAAAACTTCCGATAGGTTCTAAACTACATGAATGCAAAGATTTGACACTGGGTGGAGGTGAATGGTCTTCTCACAATATGTCATTGCCTCAATTTACTTGCCAGGAATCCGAGCTCATAATGAGAGCTCATCTGCCTCTTAGTGTTACATACCAGAAGAGTCACGTGCAAACTAGTAATTCACAGCTATCTATCCCACATGGATTCATACCAAATCTACTTCCTTGTTTAGGTTATAATGTATTCCTTTAAATATTGCTTGAAGTAAACTATCCACCTTTGACAACTTCTGCTTCTTGTAAATTTCTGATGGGGTTGGAGAAATTTTCTTTACTTGTTATCTATTACTTAAACTAATACATTAATTAGACTACTGGTAAGTAAATACCATTTGAGATAATTACACAAAAATACAATAACATGTTGAAACCCAGTAACTGCTGAGATGACATATGCAAATAAACAATTAAGGAAAGTGCTAGATCATGTGCTACATGCATCTACCCTTAGAAGGTTGAAATTTGTGGATTTTAGGCAATCAGGCACAACATAAAATGATTCCTAGTTAGGAAATAACTTTTTAATAATTTCAGTTGAATGTTTATACTGATTTAATTCATTTGGGCAGCTGAATAAACAGCCTGTGGATTGGGAAGAGAATGAGTGATAAAGAAACCTTTGGCACACATTAGGATAGTTATCAAATTTATAAAGTATCAAATAAATACTAAGTTGGTCCATATCCACCTCATTCCCCTTGTTGAATTCAAGATGAATATCCTTGTGGTTATAGAATAATGCATAATAGCATGGACATTTTTTTTTTTTTTTTTTGGTTTTTCGAGGTAGGGTCTCACTCCGGTTCAGGCTGACCTGGAACTCACTCTGTAGCTCCAGGGTGGCCTTGAACTCACAGTGATCCTCCCACCTCTGCCTCCCGAGTGCTGGGATTAAAGGAGTGCACCACCACGCCCGGCTAGACATTGCGTGGACATTTTTTATTTGTAGGACATCACAGTCACATAACTAATCATGGTCTGCAACTCCAAATGAATAAAGCATCAGTGAAAGGAGAAACAAAATCTTTTTCACTGATTTGTCAGCAAATGTTAGATAAAATCATTCTTGTTTCCCATGATATGGTCAACAATATCCTGCTTATAAAACTTGGTTTATAGTAACTAGTCTTTTTCATAGTCTACATCTGATTACTTGATAATAGTAACTTTATGTTGGTCCATTCCCATGAGTCCCTCACACATTAACCAGGTTGCACTGTACTAATGAAACTGGATACTAAGATCAGTTAGTACCTTCTATTTGCCTTAATCATTTTAGACTGAGTCCTACTTTTTCTATCTCCAGTTTCAGAAGGCTGGAATTACAGAAGTGCCTGACCACTTTCAACTTATGTGGTGCTGGGCATCAAAGCCAGACCTCATGAATGCCAGCCAGGTAACCTTCAGTGGAGCTATACCTCCCAAAGGCTCCGCCAGGTGGGGACAAAGTACGAAGCTTAATCACAGGCATTTGAAGTTAGGCGACATTTCAAGTTCAAGCCACCACAGGCAGCAATTGTGTCGAACAGCCTTCATTGACCTCTGGCCTCCGTATGCACGTGCACACACATGCTTGAACATCTACACAGATGTGTGCACCCACACACATGAAGGCACACACCCCACATATACACTTGCAGAATTAATTACTTAAAAACATTTCTGAGCTAGAGATGTAGCTCTGTTAGTACTTATACTGGCCTGGCACGCACAGGGTTCTGGCCTTGAGTATTTGCCCAGTCTACTGGGTGTTCACAGCTGGCTCACTCTGGTGGCTCTCCATTCTGGTGAGTCTGCTGCCATCCATGCCTTCTCCATCGTGTCTCCACACCGTAAGCCTGGACGACAGCTTTTCCCCCACCATCAGCTGCTTTTGGTGGGGTGCTAGCCTTAGCGATGAGAAAGCAATTGCTCCATGCGCCCCACCCCACCCCACACTACATTGTGTTTGGAACAGGGTCTCTTGTCAAACCTAGAGATCACTAACTTGGCTTGCGTAGCTAGCCAGTGAGCTCCAGGGGTTCTGTCTTCCCTAGCTCTGAGGTTTCAGTCCTTCATAATAAGAACCTTCATTTTACATGAGAACTGAGGCCTGAATTCATATCCTCACCCTTGGGAAGCAAGCACTTTTCTGTAGGAGCCACCTTTTCAGACAAATCTAGGTATGTTTTCATACTTCTAGAGGTAGTAGTTTTGAAGAAGAAGATTCCCTAGAACACTCAACTTGTGTTCCATGATGCATACCTTAGAGCCAGCAAGGGAAATAAGAACAAAGATAGGTTGTTTAGATAAATTCTGTTTATAATTTTTCTCAGATGAACATTTGATCCTGAGACACCCAAAAAAACTTTTAGGGCTCCAACAAGCCAGCTACAAGCCAACACAAGTAATTTTGAATAGGCAGAGAAGGATTTTAATAAAAGGGCCAGATGGGAAGTGCGGAGGTTGAACAGTTCAGCCCATCTCTCGAGCACACGTCAGTCACACTGTGCACCCTCATCTTCTAGGCTGGGCAAACATGAGCATGCTTACTATATGATTTTCATGTGAATATCACCTACACACAGTGCCTGTACATTGACTGTCTGGAGAAAAGCTTAGACTGTAGGAGTATAGGTATTTGTTCCTCAGAACTCTGCACGTGTGGAGAACAGGTAGCCATCAATTTCAAGAACAAAGAATCCATTATTTCCTTCTTTTCACAATGTTTGTAGCGTATGCACAGTTAAGAGGTCAGTTACTGGATAATTTACTCATGGCCGTGGCCTAAGTATCAGAAAGTGAGGTATTATTCTTGAATATTGTGCAAACAAAGAGAAAGGCATCTTCACAGATTGCCACACTCGGCAGTTTAACATGCTTGGGGAAAAAGGCAAGTATATTAGTAGGAGAGGCACAACGTGGAGCATTGTTGAATCTGTCCTTCACACATCTCCATCATAGCTCATCGGATGTTGAAGAAAATTGATGGCATGCCTGCTATGAGAAGACATTTCTTCCAAAAAAGCATTAAAATGTATTACACATACTGTATTGGCTAGTAAGTTACTTATAAATATTTATATACAGCACAGTAAAAATTGATGTATTCAACCAGAGTTTCAGAGGAATGTATCAGGCATATTGGAAACTCTGGTTACAGCCTGTTTAAAGCTGAATGCAGATAGATAAGGGATTTTCAATCCGGGACCTACACTGTCTGGAAGGAGTAAAGGATTTTGCCTTTCTATTAGGAAAGGAGAGAGATAAACCAGAGTGGTCACTCTACATGGCACAATCGATCCTTTCACACATCTCTTTGACGGTGTTTTCCTTTAGAGAAAATTCTAGGTCCTAGAAAATATAGAGCTTGGGAGACTTGGCTAAACATCTCCATTGCATTAACCAATCAATCAATAAATAAGTGGAATCCTTGTAGTTTCCCAACTTTACTGGGTATTAGTTAAAAGATAAAGAACAATGTAGTGTGAGCAGGAAATATGTAATTCTGTGTCATTTTTATCCTTCCAGAAATACTACCCCTTCAATAACAATAAATAAAATACATAAATCACAAAAATGCTAATATAAGATTTTTAACAGTTTTTTAAATAAACATATTTTATTTATTGATTTGAGAAAGATGGAGGGCTGAGAGAGAGAGAGAGAGAGAGAGAGAGAGAGAGAGAGAGAGAGAATGAGAGAATGGGCACACCAGGGCCTCCAGACACTGCAAACGAACTCCAGACATATGCGCCACCTTGTATATCTGTGGGTCCTGGAGAAGCGAGCACGAATCCTTTCGCTTTGCAGGCAAATGCTTTAACCACTAAGCCATCTCTCCAGCCCTATCATAGTTTTTTACTTTGACTAGAAATGGGATATGCCTTCATTCTTCATAACTCCCTAGCTGGAGTACTTTTCATGATCAAATACTAAATTCCTAGAGCTAGTTAATGCAATGTACGTACTGACCTCTATCATGATATTGATAACATGAGAAACTGAAATCACATAGACTGTGAAGAACTTGTCAACTACTTAAACACATGACCACCATGTATACTATGCTATTCATTGATTCTTTTACATGATCACAGATCATATGGTCCCATGTAAATGCCAAAATTCAGTACTTACTATACTAGAGACGTTTCTAACCCCTGGAGAAAAGTATTGCAGCCAGTGCTTAGACTTTATTGTGTGTATTTTAAGCTAATAATATGAACTGTACTTTCTAAGTTAACACATTATTATGCCTTAACAGAAAGCAACCTCCTAAATTCCCAATTACTGTTTTAGTGACTTAGAAGGGCTAATTTATGAGTGCTACATTTGACAATCTCCGTATTTAAAGTTGGCGTTGCTTCTGAGGTAAACAATAAATCAGGGCGGTTCTGTTTCAATGGAGGTAGGAGGGAAAGGTTTTGTGTGTTCATTTCCATCTGCTAGCTTGAGGAAGATTTTGTCATTTTGAATATTCTTTTACATTTTAAGCTTAGTCTCGGCGAAGGCTCTAGAACCCCGTCTGACATCAGTATTGCACAGTGGAAGTGGTCAGGTAGCTCCAGGAAGGGAGGCTGTTGGCATTAGCTGGGAAGGTCTTGCATCTGGAAAGGCTTCTGTTAGCTTAGCGTGATGACATGCTTCTCTGCTTTGGGCTGATTCTGTGTATCAATAACTGCATCTGCTCATCACATGAAATCAATCACAGCAAGATTTGTAACTTAAGTTTGTTTTATACTAAGTAAAAAAAAAAAACAACTTTTTTTTTCAGATTCTTAGTTACAACATCTGGAAATTAAAATGAGAACTAAAATGTCAGGTTTAAGATTGGAAAGGCGTTTCATTTCAGAGAGGAAAATAAAATGTCTACTTAGTGCTTCAAGATAAAACATCACTGAATAAGCCAAGCATAAACTTGGCTGTCTATGACATTCTGTATAATAATGGTGTTCAAAATTTGAACAGATATCTTCATGCTGTGTTAATATTTAAATTGCTATTGTGGCCAGTAGTCAATATTACTTTGTAAACACACTTATTTCAAGTGGCTTGAATCACAGCCCTTTTGTTACATATTCTAGGTCAATGGTTTCATAACCCAGTCCCAGGATTCACTCTCTATATCTTTTTGGAAGCTATAGGAACATAATTTCCATATGTTATTTATTCATGAAAAGGAGATATTGATGGCCATGTCAAATGCCAGGGAAGGCTCACGGTGCCAATGTTCACTGGATATCCAGCCAGAACTGGGTGCTCTCTACATAGGTCACATCTTTCCTTCCTTTTCCCCCACTTTTTTTTTCCCCTTTGGAGTCAGGGAAGTTCTTTCTCTTGAGCCAAGGTTGTATTCTGTAGCCCAGGCCTGAAATTTACTTTGTAGCCCAGGCTGACCTTGAACTTTTGGCAATTTGACTACCTTAGCTTCTCAGGTGCTGGGATGTATTAGGCATGTGCCACCACACTCAGCTTTCAATGATTCTTTATTTCCAATATCAAAATAGTACAGGTTAAACTAATTTCCCTTACAGTTTCCCTCTGTAAAAATCAGAACATTATATAGGCATATCTTCAAACTGAATTGCTAGATCACTTATATTTCACTCAAGTATAGTGCTAATATCACTACTTGATCTCTCAGAACTTGATCATCATTGTGGTGAGGCATTTTGTTTATATGCACATAATAGAGAATTTTTAGTCAGCAATAGCTGTATGCCATACACCGTGGGAAGTACTTCACCAAAAATAATTCCACCCTCCAAAAATGCATGAAGTAGGAGTAGGTTTTTTATTTTATTTTATTTATTATTATTAAACAACATATTTTGTTTGGATATACCATGTGTTGGTGTCCTCTGTCTCCTTGTTCCTGCCCCCAATTCACTGAGGACCCTCCACCGTGGGGTTGCCGTATTCCCCGTGGGGCTGTGGGTTATGCGTGTGGGAGCAGCAGGCAGTTATTGGGGGAGGCAATGCCTCTGGGCACGATGCCTCTACCTGCAGCTCTTACAGTCTTTCTGCCTCCTCTTTTGCAAAATTCTCTGAGCCATGGTGAGTTTTCAGTCTACTTCAGTGATGAGCTCTTAGGAGCCTCTGGATCTCTGCTTTGGTTGGTGTTGAGCATCCTCAGTGCCTGTCTTGTTCACCCCGGCACTGATTATCAGAAATAACATGGAAGCAGCACCCTTGCTCGTCTCCCCATTCCTCTGTGGTTTCAGCTGAGGCTTGGCTGAAATGCGAGGGGAAGTTTATCTCCTCTGGTCTTGCTACCTTCTGGAAAAGAAGAATAGATTCTCCAATGGAGAGTGAAGTCAGCATAGTTTAAATGGGACAAGCATTATTAATTTGGGGAGAATCTGCTGTATACCACCCCTCTTTTAGCCAAAGACTAGTGAGAGCTTGACACTGGAGAACGTAATCTTTGTGCTTCATAGGTTTCTGATCTGATTCCCAATTCCAGATTTAGGCTCCTTTGCACTGAGTGTATGTCTCAGCCAATCAGAAAACTATTGGTTGCCCACCAAGGCTGTGTACCACCATTGCGCTGGTGTGTACATCTTGTCAGGGCGTTTGCTTTGGAGTAGCTCAGACCTCTGGTTGCTTCCTCCACTGTTGGCCACATTAACCCAGTAGCTCATGTTGCGCTTTCCAGAACTAGACGGGCTAACTGTCTGGGGACTGGCTTTCTTCTAGATTTCAGCCAGGTCTCTCCATGGTCTGTGTCAGCAGCATATGGTGTCTTCAGCAATAGGGTCTTACCTTTTGCCTCAGGCAGGTTAATCCAGTGCTTTGACAGAAGCCTGTTTTGTTTTGTTCACCTCATAGGTCTCTCTGATCTGATCAACAGCTTATTGTAGGTAGCAGCCTATTACTGGTACTGGGAGTTATGGGCCAGAGACAAATAATAATAATAATAATAATAATAATAATAATAATAATAATAAGGTTAAGCTTCATCCCACCCTTTCCATGGTCCTTCTTTCAAGTGCCCTCCCTTACTCCTGTTGAGGGTTATATCTTTTAGTCTATCTTCAAAGATAAAGGTTTCTATGGTACCAGTTTATTTTGCGTTTAGTTTTGTGTTTGTTGTCCTCCACCCTCTCTTTCCCCTCCCCACAAGCCCTTCCAGCCCTATTGTCTGGGCCTTCAGTTACCTATCAGGTATGTCAGCAACTCCAACAGGTCCAGGTTAGGAATTGCAGATACGTGACACCATGTGGTGTTTGTCTTTCTGTGATTGGCTGAGTTCGCTGAGTATGATCTGTTCCCAAGTCTGTCCATTTTTTCTACAAATTTCATAGCATCAGTTTTTAATTACTTCTGAGTAGAATTCCATTGCTTAAATGTACCACAATTTCATTATCCATTCACCCAATGTTGGGCATATGAGTTGATTCCAGTTATAAGCTATAATGAACTGAGCAGCTGTAAACATGGTTAAGCCAATACCTCTGTAGGGAAGCATGGAGTATTTAGGACAAATGCCCAGCAGGGAATAACTGGGTCTGTTGGTAGCTCTATAGTCATCATTTTCAGGAATCTCCATGTTGATTTCCATGGTGGTTGTACAAGTTCACATTCCCACCAACAGTGGATGAGGATTCCCCTTTCCCCACATCCTCACCAACATTTGTTGTTGTTTGCCATTCTTACTGGAGAAAGGAGAAATCTCATAGTTGTTTTAATTTGAATTTCCCTAATGGCTAGGGATAGTGAACATTTTCTTAATTGTGTGTTAGTTATTTGTATTTCTTCCCCTGAGAATTTCCTGTTCAGTTCTCTACACCATTTTTGGAGTGGTTTGTTTGAATTTTTAATTGTTTAGTTTTTTGAGTTCTTTGTAGATTCTAGGTATCAGGCCTCTGTCAGTGATATAGCTGGCAAAAATTTTCTCCTATTCTGTGGGTAGTCTATTGGCTTTGCTTATGGTATATTTGTCTATGCAAAAACTTTTTAGGTTCATGAGATCCCATTTGTTGATTGATTGTTTAATTTCATGGGCTACTGAGGTTTTGTTCAGGATGTCTTTCCCACTCCTGTATCATGGCAAGTTCCTCCTATAGTTTTCTTCTAGTAGGAGAAGAGTTCCAGGTCTTATATTGAGGGCTTTAATTCATTTGGACTTGGGTTTTGTGTATGGTGAGTCTGGTTTCATTTTGGTACATATGGTTATCCAATTTGTCCAGCAACATTTCTTGAAGATGCTATCTTTTCCCCAATCTATGTTATTTGCACTTTTGTCAAATATCATGTAGCCACAGTTACTTGCCCATGTCTTCAGTTCTGTTCCATTGGTCTACATTTCTGTTTTTATACCAGTGCCATGCTGTTTTTGTTATTATAGCTTTGTAACATAGCTTTAGATTGGGTATGGTGATACCTCCAAAGTTGTTTCTTTTGCTTTAGGATATGTTTGGCTATCTGAGGCTAGCTGCCATTCCATATGAATTTTGCGATCATTTTTTCTATCTCTGTGAAGAATGATGCTGGTATTTTTATTGGTATTGTATTAAATCTTTTTATTGCTTTTGGTAAGATTGCCCTTTTCACAATATTAATTCCACCTATCCAAGAGCATGGGGGGGTGGGTCTTTCCATCTCCTCAAGCCCTCCTTGATTTCTTTCTTGAGTTCTTTTTTAGAAAATGTTTTCATTATATAGTTCTTTCACATCCTTGGTTAGGGTTATTCCAAGGCATTTATTTATGCATATTTTTGCTATTGAAAATGGGACAGCCTCTCTGATTTCTTTCTTTGTGTATTTGTCTTTTGCATAGAGAAAGGCTCCTGGTTTTGTATGTTGATTTTGTATCCTTCCACTTTGCTGAAGGAATTAATCACCTTCAGAAGCTGATACCTCAACTTCTCTGCAGAAATTTCAGCAATTCTTTTGATCAGGTCACATAGCTTGCTATGTTTTCATGTTTGGATTTAATTTCTTTTGTTTTCTCTGTTTGTACTGGAGGCTTCCATTGTGGGACTAGGCATCCTTGGTGGAGATCTCTATTTTCTGACTTTCATTGTTTATTTTTTTTTCCCTTTTGCATTGTGGTCTACCCATCTTGGGAAAAGCTTTATTTTATTGAGGGGAAGGAAGTATTTTTTCTTGTAGGATCTTCAGTGAATGTTCTGTTTTAAATGTGAACCATATTGGTGTGTGATGGGATTATAATTGCAGATGTGCCAGTTGTGGTGACTGCAAGTACTTCAAAGCTATCTGGAGATCTGGTAGGTCGGGAACTGGGAGCTGTTTCCTACTAGTCTACTTGTATGCACTCTTGAGCACAAGGGGACCAGGGGTTGGGGACCCAGCAGCTGGGAATCTCGGGGCCCAGGGGGTTGTCAATCAGGAAACCTGAGCAAAAGTCCTACCTCTGCAGCACACACCCAGGGACCAGGTTGCCCCAAGCCAGCAGCAGGGGTACCAGGACCAGGGAAGTGGGAGGTGGGGAATGAACCTAGAGCTCTGGCCTACTTGCTTGGCATTAGCATCCTCTGGAGCAGGGGATCTGAGAACTAGAGACCCAGAGGTCACGCAATCAGGAAGGTGGAGCAGGGGCCTCTCTCTGCAACAGGCTCACAGGGTCCAGGCAGCCCCAAGCCAACAGGGAACTGGGAGGTAGTGAAGAAACTGAGAGCTCTGGCCTACTAACTCGCCATAAACCCCCTCTGCAGAAGGGCATCTGGGAGCTGGTGACCCAGAGGCTATTCAAGCAGGAAAGCAGAGCCATGAAGTAGGTTTTTATATTAACATATAACTCAGAATAGTAAAGTGCCAAAATAGCAATTCTTCCATGCCTTAAAAATTACTACATGCGAGAACTATTTTCTACAGATATTTGCCTTTTTGTGACTAGGAGTAGTCATTGGATAATAAGTAGTTTTAATATTAAACCTAATGTTGAGTTTATCTCTTGACCTTCCATTGAAGTTTTCTATACTTACTTCAAATAGCCTCGCAATTTACCCTAGTGTCGTCCAAATTTGTCTGACTTCAACTTCACTTTAAAATGTTTTAGTCTTTCTTTATTCATTAAATCAGATTATTAAAACACTTTTTCAGTTTTCATATGATGCTTGAGGTCTTTGCACTTTGTGTTTCCCTGTGTTTCTGAATGGGTCCCATCACTAGATTATAGTGTTTGTTGTGAGTTAAACTCAGTGTTTATCCATATGCACTCTAAAGGGCTGATTAAAATACCATCTGTGGGGCCATATATCACAAGGCCCTGATCTATTAACTCATGGTTGGAGCTCAGACTTTGCAGTTTGGCACAAATGTGAGAACCATTACATGGACTAGTTTTTTTTTTTTACTAGATTCTGGAAATTGAATCACTATATTCCGAGAAATGCTAAATAATTTACCGTAAGTTATGATTGCATATATTTTTTGCTATTTATTTATACTTAAAATACTTAGCTAGAAAAAGTTATATAGTTCAAACAGAAATTGATAACATTATCACATGGAAATTATTTCTTACTGGGTAGGGTTACCCGTGCCTTTAATCACAGCACTCTGAAGGCTGAGGGAGGAACATCCCTGTGAATTGAGGTTGGCCTGGTTACAGAGTTATTTTCAGGTCAGCCTGAGCTAGAACACGAGCATACTTCAAAAAAAAAAATAATAGTTTTCTTTACTGTATTTTCACTATAATCCAATAGTTAGCAGACGAGAAAGTAGCTTTTCATACAACTGGAGGCTATATGAGAATCTGAGGACAACATGGTTACTGTTGCCTTTAGCTTCTGGTTGTTGGACAAACACCTGAACAGAAGCCTATGGAGGGAAAAGGTTTACTTCAGGCTTCTAGCATCCAGAAGGACTTCCATCAGAGCAGAAAGTTGGCTCGCTTCCATAGATCCAAGCAGAAAGAGACAGTGTCACTTAGCCAGAGCTCCAGCTGCTCTTTATACACCTTAGTTCTGCACCATAAGATCCATTCCCAATGACATACCCCTTCCCCAGCAGGGCTCTGCCCATGGGAGGGGGACTCAAGTTGCAAGCTCAATCTTAATTTTTTAAAAAAGCCTAAGTATATGGAGCTATACATTGAAACCACCAGTTACATTTCAAGATATTGCTCACCACACAGATTTTGCTATACTGGACTCTTGGCAAGAGTGCTTGAATTCAGATTCTAGCTGTTCTCTTTCTTAGAATTCTTACCTTGACTGAATCACTTAACCTCTGTACATATCACCTCTTCATTTAAAATATGAGAATGATAACAGCATCAAGCATAAATCCCACTGGGCACTTACTCTATTGATATGCATGCAATGCATTTCGTAAAATAAAGCACATGCACCATGGATTCATGACCTTGTTCTGTGGTCAGACTACTATATGCTGCATGTAACGTAAAATACTTTGCTTGGACGGTTTTTAGTTGATATGCTGTGATGGACATAGTAATTTAGGGTCAAAATGGAATTCAAATCTCGGCTAAATATACTTTCGTTGTCTTTATCCCATTTAATTTACTGTAATATCCCTGGTAGTTTTAAATCTGAAATAATACTCACAGAAAAACCCTTCAGAAACATTGTACTAGTGAGGCATCAAGTAGACATTGCTGTTTCTGAGACAAATGATGCCTTATTGCTGTGCTGCATTCAACAGAAGTCTACTGAGCCCTCCGTGAGCAGACTATGTGTAAACAGCCCAGGCACCTTCCCTCTTGTGCTAAAATTCACTTTTCTAGTGCTCCATGGACTTTGTCATGGAAGTATTCCTACTGCTCCATGGACTTCGTCACAAAAGTATTTCGAGTGTTCCATGGACTTCATCACAGAAGTATTCCTAGTGCTCCTTGGACTTAGTCATGGAAGTATTCCTAGTGTTCCATGGACTTTGTCAGGAAGTATTCCGAGTGTTCCATTGACTTCATCACAGAACTATTCCGAGTTTTCCATGGACTTCTTCACAGAAGTATCTCCAGTGCTCCTTGAACTTTGTCACGAAAGTATTTCAAGTGTTCCATGGACTTTGTCAGGAAGTATTCCTACTTCTCCATTGACTTCGTCACGGAAGTATCTCAAGTGTTTCATGGACTTTGTAACCAAAGTATACTTACAATGGATCAATTGCTTCACTGCTACATAGTTCAGTTTTGAATTTTTGAGATGGCTTTTCATTCTTCTTGCCAGAATATCTTAAAGTGAATGTGTACTAAAGAATATTATTTTAAGTGACTAAGAAAATTAATAAGTCATTTTACTGTCATTAAGCACTGTATTGAATATAATGATTACATAAAGATATTATATAGGGTGAACAATTTTTAAAGTTTCTTTCTCTATTTTTTTAGATATAGTCTTAAAATGTAGCCAAGTGTGGTCTTAAACTTGTGGTAACCTGCCTCAATCTTCCAGGTGCTGACATATATATATATATATATATATATATATATATATATATAGAGAGAGAGAGAGAGAGAGAGAGAGAGAGAGAGAGAGAGACATGTGTGTACATATATACATACATATATATATATGTGTGTGTGTGTGTGTGTGTGTGTGTGTGTGTGTTTATATATATAGTTACCATGCATGGTTATGGTAAGCAAATCTTGAGTGCCGGGGTTTCACATGAGATCTGAAATTAATAATATTGTATCATATTTGGGTTCTTGGGAACAAAGTTAATTTGGAGCATATGACAAAACAGGAAAGGATAGCTACGTGGCTTGATGGCTTTATCAGTTATTACAATTATAGTAACTCTATTTCTATAAATTTGTAGCAAAACAGAAACTACACACAAAATATAGAAATGTTCCTAAAAAGAAACAAGTGATCCTCTGTGAGGAAAGGGAACATTATTTTACCGCTGTATCTGCCTCAGCACAGCAGGCTAGACCTATCCTCAGTGTTGCAGGTTAGGCTTTTCCTTGTAGAGCAGGCTAGACCTATCCTTCATACAGCAGGCTCGGCTTCTCCTCAGTAGAGAAGGCTAGGCCTGTACTAGTTTATCCCTTGCTGTTTAGTTAGGCTTCTCTCTTTTTTTCATTTTTTTCTCACATGTGAAATACAGTGCTCCCTTAAAATGTTAGCGACTTATTGGTGACTTAATAGCTAATGCTTGCTATCAGATGTAATATAATGCACTATTTGGATATACATAAGCTAACTATTATACATTGCTTGTGTAAAATGTCTCCATATTTATTTCATAAATGTAGCAATCCCCATAATGACATAAATTCTCAATTATAGTACTTCTAAAAGCAGATATTATATAATTTAATAAATAGGTGTGATGAACTGAAGCATTGAAAAACAAATAGATAATTATATGCAAGCATGCAAATGCAGACAGATGATATGGATTATTTAATATGCTGCTCACCAAATTTACTTGATTATGGTATTTAAAAATTGATGATGTGTTTGGAGGGAGAACAGTGGTAAGTATAACGTCTTTATATTTGTATATTTTGTATTTAACAGTCTGTGTACAATGCAAAAATGAATTCTAAATAGATCTTACCATTACAGTTACATGTCATAGACCTTACATTACGTTACATTAGCATGTTGTGACCAAAGAATATAACAAATACAGTTAAGAAAGTGAAAGGTTAGATGAGACAGAAAGAGGGAGATAAGGAGGGAGAGAGGGCATGAGGGGAGGAGTGGGGGAGTGAGAGAAACAGACAAAGAGAGAAACTGACTCAGGTGAGGCACCTTGGGCATGGGTGCTTCAGGACAAAGGTCTGTCCCTGAGCTGGAGTGCGAGGAGCCGCCCGGTTCCCGAGGACTCCACATGCTCAGACTGCTGGACTTAGAGCAACTGAGCTGCAGGCTCCTCCTTGCTGGCTGTATTTCATAGTGCCTCACACCCAGAAGTGCACTGCAGGCCGCTGGGAGGGAAAAGTCATCAGCTGTCTTACCCAAATATGGACCTTGTGTGGCTCACAACTCGCCAGGCAGGCAAGACATGCCCACTGGGGATAGCCATCTACTTTCTGATTGGAGTGGCGGCGCACTCTGCAAGAGGGAATTCATGCCTGGTAGTGTAAACTGGTCAAAGGCCAGGAGAGAAGCTACTATTGTTGTTATTTAAAATGGACAGGGTATTCCTATCAGAGAGCTTATGCTGATGCTTATAGGTTAATGCTACTCTCCGGTTTGGTCAGAGAAGTTTCTTTCTGCAGTTGGCAGTGGATACTGGAGAGGCTCATAGCTCACTCACCAAAGTGCTGAGCAGGGCCAGGGTTTCATTCCTCAAGGGGAAACTGACACCACCTTGTCCAATGCCCAGGGAGTGTCATGCGAGAAAGCGTAAGATCAATAAATCAATTCTTACATTTTTTTCTCTCTCTCATTTTCAAAATAAAGCAGGATGAATAGTGTAAATGAATTTTACATTGATACCTCTCAATGATATGCCATTTTGTAGAAGCAGAAGCAAATATGACTCATAGGCTGCTTTTGTAAATAAGGTTTTATTGGTGCAGAGCCATGCTCATTCGTTCATATTTCAGCTTAATTGCTATGTTTCCATCCTTATTTTAAATATTATTTGAATATAAATAAATACTATCTCTGGGTCAGCCATTGTCACAGCTAATGTTGAATGTGCTGGAATTCTTGACTCTCCACTGCCAAGAGACTTCAACAGGGCTCAGTGCTGATGGGGCCTTTTCCTTCTCTCTACACTGGCTCAGTGGTGGCAGCTTAGTTTAGCTAGAAAGACTACAATATTCATCCAGCCCAGAGCTGGAGAGATTGCTTAGTGGTTAAGGTACCTGCCTGCAAAGCCAAAGTACCCAGGCTTGATTCCCCAACACCCACTTAAGCCAGATGCACAATGTGGCACATGCATCTGGAGTCCTTTTGCATTGACTGGAGGCCCTGACATACCCATATTCTCTCTCTCTTTCCTCCCCGCCCTGCCTCTCACTCAAATAAATAAATATAAATAAAATATCTTTTTAAAAAGATGTTTGTCCAAAGTTAAAAATTGATACCTTGTGATAATTTATAATTACTTCTATTAAATTTTTTCTTATGTGATATATCTAGTAAGTTATTCATGAAGCAAGTGTATTCTTGTTTGTGAAAATGTCTAGAAACAATCTTTTTTTTCCCTCTCTCTGTCCTCTGTCT